>NC_052625.1:190765243-191066690 GCF_016161935.1 Mauremys reevesii
ACCTGGTCAGCCAGCATCACAGATACGCGTTTTGGCCCAGTGGGAATCAAGGATGTCCCACACTTTATAGAGTGGGCCCTTAGTGAATAGGAAACATAAGTAGTAAGATTAAAATAGCACTCATACCATGGTAAGTGGTGCTTAGAGAATGATGGGCAAACAGATAGTGAGTAGGAGGTGATAAGGAAGTGGAGCGAGACAATAGTAAAAATGGAAAAAGAGTGGATTACTAGAAATGGATTATTTTACAAGGAAAGCAAATTGAGCACATTGTTCAGTTTTTCATCTTTCGTTTAAATCATCCTGGTCAGATTCAGAACTAGAGGCTGCCACGGCAGAAGGTTGGCCGAAAGAGGTGCACTTCGATGATGGAAATGAAAGAGGAAGAGAGTGGTATGGAGCTTATGTACAGCATATTAACAGCAGCTTTGTCCCCTTTCATAGACAATGATAGTTGGATATTGGGAAACAGCATGGTCTAATGGATGGAACACTTGACTGGGATTCAGGAGACTTGGCGCTATTGTCAACTCTGCCATGACCAGTTATGTGACCATGGGCACCTCACCTCACTTCACTTCTCTGTTACTCTGTTTCTTCTCCAACCCTTTGTCAGTTTTGTCTGGTAAGCATGTAAACTCTTCGGGTCATATGTGTATAGTGCATGCATATGCAGTGCCTAACACAGTGGGACTCCGATCTCAGTTGGGACCTCTAGGTCAGAGGTTCTCAAACTGTGGTCCATGGACCGCCAGTGGTCTGTGAGCTCCATTCAGGTGGTCTGCGGATAGTTCCCTCTAAGGCGCGGGCCTGGGTGGCCGCACATGAGAGAATGAAGGGCCACCCACCTAATTAGTGAAAATGGGCAGGCATGGCTCCACTGATTAGGTGCCTGGAGAAGATGCACATGTAAGGTGAGGTTGTGGCCTTGTGGGGAATAGTGGGTAGGTAGGAGGGGGCAGTGCATTGAGAATAGGGGGTGGGAGGAATTTGGGATGTGCAGGGCAGCGACGGCCAGAGAAAGAGGCGACTATCCCCAGCTCCAGGGCTGCAGCTGCTGAAGAGAGATGGTCCTCCTTCCCAGCCTCAGCTCTATGGCTGCTGTGGTGGGGGAGAGACCCGCCTCCTTACCAGCCACAGCTTGGGGGCTGCTGCAGTGGGGGAGAGAGGGAGAGACCCCCCTCTTTCCCAGCCCCAGCTCGGGGGCTGCCACGGCAGGGGAGAGAGGGAGAGACCCCCCCTCCTTCCAAGCATGAGCTCGTGAGCTGCCGCAGTGGGAGAGACGCCCCTCCTTCCCAGCCCCAGCTCAGGGGCTGCTGTGGCGGGGGAGAGAGGGCACAGCCATCACATTAGAAAGGTAAGACTACTGATATTAAAATGTGTTGTGTGCTTTTATTTGTAGAACAAAAAAGTTAATTATTATTAAGGTTTATTTATATATATATATATATATATAGCGCTTTTATTCAAAGTGCTTTACAATAGTTATCCACAGTACAAACAACATTTGGAATTATCATTAAGTGGTGCGCCAAGACTCTCACCAATTTTCAAGTGGGCTGTGAAAAAAAAAAGTTTGAGAACCACTGCTCTGGGTAACCCTGTAATACAAATTATAATACTTTCACTTGCCAGTATGCCAGGGGATCTAATTCCTGAGATGTCCCCTAAATTGAGAACTGCTATGTGATGTTCAGAGAGAACTAACTGCCTTTTCTACCAGCAAGTCATTCAGAAGATTTTGTTTTATTTTGTTGTGATAGTGTCATAAACAGATAGTTAAGGGTTAAGGTCTCTTTTACCTGTAAAGGGTTAACATGCAGTACCTGATGACCACCTGACCAGAGGACCAATCAGAGACAAGATAATTTCAAATCTCTGTGGAGGGAAGCCTTTGTCTGTGTTCTTTGTTAGAGAGTTCTCTTTTTGGATCTAAGAGAGGCCAGTCATGTCTCCAAGTTCTCCTGGAGTAGTTCCTACTATTCAATAGTGAGTATTAATTAGAAAGGCGGATTAGTTTTATAATTTGATTTCTACATTTGCAATTGTGTGTTTGCTGAAGGAAATTCTTTATTCCTGTTTGCTGTTACTTTGCTTTTACTGAGAAAGAAAGGAGGGGGGATTCTCTACAGAGATTGATAAGTTTAGACCCTGTATTGTTCCATCTTGGATTACAGAGACAAGTTACTTTCTTTTTATTCTTTAATAAATTCTTTTCTATTAAGAACTTGGTTGATCTTTCCTTGGGTGGATTCTCAGGAAAGGAGGTATCCTCTGTAGTGGATCCCGTATCTCTCCTAGGAAAAGGGAGGGGGGAGGAAGCAGGGGGGGAATGGTTTATTTCTCCTGGGTGTAAGAACTCCATAGATTTGGGGCTCTTGGGATCCCCAAGGATTTTGGGGAAGGACTGTGTCCCAATCCACGTACCTGATTGGGTGGTGGCAGCTTTTAACAAATCTAAACTAGGATTTTTAGTTTAGAGGGAAACCAAATGCAGGTCACCATATTGGAACCCAACAGCTCTAAGTGGGGGTGAGACCTATGACAGATAGATAGTTTCTGACATCACATATTAAATTGTAGCTCATCAAATTATGTCCTTTTTACGGTAGCTGTGATGTGCTGCTGCATTACAAAATGTATTGTTAATTTCATTCTAAAGTATTATTTCATATCATTTCATGACCCAGTGCCATATTTACTGATTTCTGTATTCCATCTGGAATTCATCAGGCTTTCCATGATGACTGCCAGTAGCCCAAAAGTTTCTCTCTTGATCTTCTCTAATACCCTAGGAAAATTTCCATCTGGTCCTAGAGATTTGTTACTTTTTAAGTCTCTCTAGATTATTTTCTTCCTGTCTTGCTGCTGCTGAAATCAACCAGAGTAGTTGATATGACACTGGCATTTTCCCTCATTTTACAAATACATTTAGAATTTACTTATTTATTTTTTGCTCTCTGGGTATCCTGCAGTTTTCTTCAATTTTCTTTCTGATTCCTTCCCATTATTCCAATTTCTGTGATTGAAATTCTTTTGTTATTCTCCATTAGGAATTGGTAAAACAGCAAAAGCAAGAAATTAATGTCCCTGGCCCCTGGGGTTTTTCACAAAGTTAGATGAAATTAAAGTAAAATAATGAGTAGACACACAACTGTGTTTTTTTTCTCCTTTGATTTTCCTTTCATAATTTATTAGTAAATATTTTTCCATTCCATGCTTTCTTATGGTGCGTGACTTGTTATAATTCGAGTGAATTTACATACCAAATGGATTTTAATGTTATTTTTCAGCTTAGGGTCATGACATGTATTTATTATTATTGAAACACAAGTGGTTTTAATTATTTTAGTGCTACTTGTGCAACTCTGGATTGCTGCTAGCTACTGAACTTTTACAGTTTTTGTTCATGTTATTAATAAGTACTATTTTTAATTTCATGAAAATTTACTATTGCTCTGCTATTTAAATTAAAACAATCACTTACAATAGAAATGAAGCTTTCAATAAATTCCAGGAGACTTCATTTCACACTTATTCTGGGGAAAGGTGGGTTGAGTTCTTCCTGGGCTTTAACGATCAGCTCAAATCAGATCAAAATTACCCTTTCAGAAGTCGTAAGGTAGGTTTCCAGTCAAAAATGTTGTTCTTGTCTGACTGCTAATGGTCATGGTAGCAACAGTTTCTCCTTTCTCCCAGTTGTTAATAGACTGTTTACATGCAAGAGTGTTGACTTTTGGTCATAATATATGGTGGCTCTGCTTCTGTGCATTCCCCACCTCCACCAGGCTATAGCTGAATGCACCACAGCATTAAAAATATGTGTCTGGGCATGACACATTAATTTCACTTCATTCACCCAGGGGTAAACCTTACAGCGAGTGGCACCTTTAATCAGTGGGATTAATCAATCCTGAAATCATCAGGACTGCTCCCAGAGTAAGGTATTTCTCAAGATGAGTGAAGGTGGTGGAATTTGGCACTAGAACAGTTTTTTTCCTTGGAATCTGTATTTTCAGTGTTGCTCTAAAAGAGAGAAACTCCAGCTAATGCAGATGCTGTAATGTAAATGGTGTGAGGTAGAAAGGGATGTTGAGAGCCAAGTAATTTTATCCCCCAAATTACTAAAAATGTATAGTCTAGAAAAAGAAGAAATGGTAGGGGCCCAATCTTAATAATTGCCTCTCTTAATGCCAATTCAGGGATGTGACTCAGACTGTTGTAGTCACATGGCGTTTTCTTCCCATGTTTTAGCGGATACCATGATTAAAGACAAGCAAAATAATCCCAATTATTAACTACGACTATTTTATTATCAACAAAAGAGAAAACAGAATGCAAACAAGTAATAAACAATGACCACTTCAGTTACAATCTCTTCTGTGAAGACCTTTCAGCAAAGCTTACACCTGAGTAGTGGGTCTGCTCTGGTGTGGACTCTAGGTAAACTAAAATCAAAGTACATTATTCCCAATCAGTAGTGAGTCCTACCTCAGTATCTAGTACTGCACATCTATTCAAGTGACACCATCATAGGACATAACCACATCAGCCACACCATCAGGTGCTCCTTCACCTGCACAATCTACCAATGTGATATATGCCATCATTTGCCAGCAATGCCCCTCTGCCATGTACATTGGCCAAACAGGACAGTCTCTATGCAAAAGAATAAATGGACACAAATCAGACATCAAGAATTGTAACATTCAAAAACCAGTAGGAGAACACTTCAATCTCCCTGGACACTCAATAACAAACTTAAAAGTGGCCATTCTTCAACAAAAAAAATTCAAAAACAGAGTTCAATGAGAAACTGCAGAACTGGAATTAATTTGCAAACTTGACACCATCAAATTAGGCCTGAATAAAGACTGGGAGTGGCTGGGTCACTACAAAAAGTAATTTTCCCTCTGTTGATATTCACCCCTTCTTGTCAAGTGTTGGGAATGGCTACATTCACCCTAATTGAATTGGCCTCATTAGCACTGACCCCCCACTTGGTAAGGCAAGTCCCATCTTTTCATGTGCTGTATTTTTATACCTGCTTACTGTATTTTCCACTCCATGCATCTGATGAAGTGGGTTATAGCCCATGAAAGCTTATGCCCAAATAAATGTGTTAGTCTCTAAGGTGCCACAAGGACTCCTCGTTGTTTTTACTGATTCAGGGCTGGTCTACACTAAGAGCGGGGGTCGAACTAGGGTACGCAAGTTCAGCTACGTGAATAGCGTAGCTGAATTCGAAGTACCCTAGTTCGAACTACTCACCCGTCCAGACGCCGCGGAATCGAAGTCCGCGGCTCCAAGGTCGACTCCGCCATCGCCTTTTGCAGTGGTGGAGTACCGGAGTCGACCCCGGCGCTTCCGGAGTTCGAACTATCGCGTCCTAATTAGACGCGATAGTTCAAACTCCGAGAAGTCGAACTCACCGCGTCGACCCGGCTGGTAAGTGTAGACTAGCCCTCAGACTAACACAGCTACCCCTCTGAAACCTGCTACCTCAGTATGTCATAGATAACTAATTAAATCCCACTACTTCTCTGTTTACCAAGGTCAACTGATGTCTCCACTCCAGCTGTTAGTACCTTAAATTACAATACCATTTCAATATCTCATTAAAATTGTTACCAAAAAAATTTAAATCTACTCTCTTGGTAGTACTTTTGCAAACTCCATCTCATCAACAATGCTGAATTCTTCAGTGATGTCATCACGTTGCAGAAGCAGTGCTGAGCTAGGAGGTACTTCATGCTGTGTTGTTGATTCTCTGTTCTTAGCTGTCTGGTTGCTGCTGCTCTTTTTGCTTGTAGAGGTGCCAGGACTAGGCTGAACTAAGATGTGCTGTGATGAGAGTGGTGCTGTTTGCTCTCTCAATTCAGAGAGAATGATACACTCCCTTTCCATAGTCTCGCTGAAGGAAGAAGCTATGCCTCTTTCAAGGGCTTGGTTAGGTTCAGATATTAAATGCTGTCACTTTTCATTGGCTCAACAGCTTCCTGGGATTGTCTTGTTTGTATCTTCAGCTCATGTATATGCAGTCTGCTAATGCATAGGCAGCAGGGATGTAATTGCTTTTGTCCTTGTGGTGGGAAACTCTCAGAACATCTTTAAAGCTAGAGTTTTAACTCTTTCTTTTGTTCAGTCCGTTTTCTGAGATCCCTTTGAATTCCATCGGGGTTTACTAGGCATGCTCCTATTTCCTGTATAAAGGTCTCTCTGCTCTCAAAATAGTATTTTTAAATTTAATTCTTAAACACAGTCTTTAAACTTAAATAGTTATCAAATAAATTATTGGGGTTTCTTCTTACCAGTCCTTAGGGAGGTGACTCTTGTCTCTCTTAGTTTGTTAAGGACTTGCTTAAGCGCTAGACTGCTTGCATCCGAAGAAGTGGGTATTCACCCACGAAAGCTCATGCTGCAAAACATCTGTTAGTCTATAAGGTGCCACAGGATTCTTTGCTGCTTCGCTAGATAACTAATTCACAATTAATATCAATATTTTATACTCAAGTGGTTTTTATGTTAGTAACCAGTTATAGCATGAAATGACCTTGCTACATTAGTACATAAAACATATAACATAAAACAAATAAACAATATCAGGCTTGTATTTAAATACATAATATTTGCAAATATACATTTCAAAAGACATTCATTATCTTAAGCATTTGAGGAACAAGGTTTTTACCTTTCAGTGGAAATTATTTAGAAGTAAAACATTTTTCAACCATAAATGTTCTTACATTTGTAGAATGAAGACTTTAGACAGCTTATAAAAGACATCAGTTTCAATAAGGATATTTTTAGTATTCTTTGTGTGGGTTTAAACTAGAGGTTTTCTTTGCAAAGGGGAGGGACGAATTTATGACTTAGTTTATAGTTCTGATAACACACATCCTAAGCATTACTCCTCTTTGGAATTTCCTGAATAAAGAGCATCCTTACCTTCTTTTACACAATTGGTTCTTTTTCTAAAACATGAGTATCTTACAAAGTCTCTTTTCTTGAGGTAACAATCATATCTATACCAAACTAGTATCTTATAGGAGAGGGATATGTCTTTTTCTTTGATAAGATAATCTTGTTGGCTTGCTTGACTTTTGACCAAAGGGTTTCTAGATTTACAACTCACTATTTACACTAGTACATTTACAATTTGCCGTTAAAGACTCCTATCAAGTACTCTATACAAAGCATGAATCACATCTTTCAAAACGTAGTATAAAAGAAAATAGTGTGGAATGCTAAAGCTAAATAGAAGCTATAAAGCTGCATTCCAGAATCTGTGTAAACACACTTGAAGGTAATAAACATAGTTTTACGGGTAAAGAGATATAAAAATAATAGTATTAATAATAACAATCAACAATAACTAGATCTTTTGTAGCACTTTTCATCAGTGCATCTCAAAGTGCTTCAGAGTCTTAATGTATTTGTCCCCACAACATCCTGATGAGGTAGGGAAGTGCTGCTCTTCCCACTTTACAGATGGGGAACTGAGTCACAGAGAGGCTAAGTGACTAGCCTAACGTCACAGAGGAAGCTTGTGGCAGAGCAGGAATTCCAAATCTGGCTCTTTCAAGTCCTAGGCTACTGCCCTAACCACTGGTGTGTCCTTCCCTTCCTTATCACTCAGGGTCTGTCTGTGGTTGGCAGAAAACAGATTCTCTAGAAATTTCCTTAGATTGGCTATTTCATATAATTACATAAGCAACTAAACATAAGCATGTAAGCTATGATATTCTCTAAGCATTGTAAGTAATTCTTAAAACTCAGTAAAAGTGCAGGCAAGTTTGTCCTAACCTAACATTGTAAGAATAAATTATAATAATTTTATTAATAATCAGTGTTGAGATTTATCCCCCCATAGAGAGTCTGCTGAACATTGGTTTGGGTGTTACTTATGCAAATTGTGCATTAAGAGCGTATACACACATTTACCAACAGATAAAATATTTTTGGATATTTTTCCCCCAAAGAACAGCTCTGCCAGTTAGCCAGGGGTGAGAATTGTGTGTGTGTTCTGGTGCATGGCACATTTAACATAAATATCTTAATTATCAGGGCCTGAAATATTTTGCAGTTTGGATAAGTGCCCAACAGCATTGGATGGGAATGATGGATGGTCTCATACTCCTCTCTCCCCAACTATGCCCTTCTTCTCCCAAGGATTCCCCTTGCTGGCACTTGTCTTGTGAGTGAGGCCCAGTGTCTTGCCTACTTCCCTCTAAGCCAGGGATGGGCAAACTTTCTGGCCCAAGGGCCACATCAGGATTGTGAAACTGTATGGAGGACCGGGTAAGGAAGGCTGTGCCTCCCAAACAGCCTGGCCCTGCCCCCTATCCACCTCTCCCACTTCCCTCCCCCAGACTACCCCCCTCAGAACCTCTGACCCATCCAAACCCCCCTGCTCCTTGTCCTCTGACCGCCACTCCTGGGACTCATCGTCCCTAACCACCCCCCGGCACCTCATCCCCTATCCAACCCCACCCTGCTCCCTGTCCCCTGACTGCCCCAAACCTTATCCACAGGCCCGGCTCCCAACAGGCCCCCCGGGACTCCCACACCTATCCAAACCCCCCCCCCCCGTTCCCTGTCCCCTAACTGCCCCCCCAGAACCTCTGACCCAACCAACGCCCCTTGCTCCTTGTCCACTGACTGCCCCCTCCCAGGACTCCCCGCCCCTAACCGCCCCCCTGGACCCCACCCTCTATCCAACCTCCCCTACTCCCTGTCGCTTGACTGCCCCGTCCCTTATCCACACCCCTGTCCCCGACAGGCCCCCCGGGACTCCCACACCTATCCAACCGCCCCCCACTCCCTGCCCCTTCCCATGCCGCTCAGAGCAGCAGGAGCTCGCAGCCCCACTGCCCAGCTAGAGCCAGCCACGCCGCTGCGCTGCCCGGCAGGAGTGGCAGACTAGAGCGCGGGCAGCGCAGCGAGCTGAGGCTGCGGGGGGATGGGGGACAGCAGGAGAGGGGCCGGGTGCTGGCTAGTCTCCCCGGCCGGGAGCTCAAGGGCTGAGCAGGACGGTCCTTCGGGCCATAGTTTGCCCACCTCTGCTCTAAGCTATTCAGACAGTTGCTCTTAAGTCTGTTGCACCTCCCAGAGATATTGAGAGAGGAAGGCAGGCCCATTTCTTCTTTCTCCCCAGTGTCTTTGATGGGCATCTTCCCTCCCATCCCAACACACGCTTTTTCTGGGGCTTCTTTCTTCAATTGATGGGTCTTGGTTGTCTAAAGAGAGAACAAACGTAGGGAAGTTCCATGAAGAGATCTGTCACTGGGAATGAGAGGGGTCTGGGGCTGGTTTCTAAAGCAGAGGATAGTCTCCACCAGATTAGATAATTTAACAAGCTTATACATCACATAGTTCGACCAGCTCCAGGAGGTAAAAGCCTAATGCACGTTCAAGGTCCCTCAGGGCTTTTCATTTTGGCTCTGAATGTTCACATTTTTGCTTTGAAAAAGGAGCAATCCCTAAATAAAGATCTTTTCGCCCAAAACACGAGCTTTTCCCAAGGCGTTCGCTTCCTCTGTGGCTTTTCATCTTGAGAAAATTCAGTGAGTGTTTATGTGTAGAGAACAAAACTGTCCCACGCCCATGTTTTTGTGCTAAGATGTTAGTGATTGGCATAGCTGCCTCAGAATTTGCCCCAGTGTCTTTGGAATCGACTTCTGCATAAACTGGAGGTAGCATCTCTGGACCTTTGGCAATGGTATTAGCTTTTTTTAGATTTGTGCTACATAACGCAAAACACTGAAAGGATAATATCTATGTTTCTGGGAGTGGCACCAGGTAGACCAGTTTTTATCCCACAAAGACAGAGAACTTCCGCCTAACGGCCAGGTACCTTTTTCCTTTGGTACTATTAGAAGTTTAAAGGTCATTATATTTGGGTGTAATGCTGCTAGAATGAGTGCTGAACATCTGATTTTTGGGGTCCTATCTGAAGCAACACTCTCACAACCCTCATCTGTTTGTGAATCTTCTCAAAAGGTGGCAACTACCTACATGTATTCAGAAGCCTGGAAATAGCACTGAATCATACCTATCTCTGGTTTAAGAAAGTCATTGTTTGGAGATGTAAACCATGCCTGCATGGTATGGTGCTCTGTCCTGCTGTAGTGGTGCCTAGCCCAGTTGGAAATTGAGTCTGCTACAGCCTTGGCTAAGAATTATGTGGCTTTTAGTTCATGCGGCAGAAACTCATACACTAAACTTCAGAGGCCCCAAATTCAGTGCCAACAACCGGGGTCTGTCAGCGTTACACAGGCAGCAGAGTTAGAGATGGTACTGAGGATGAGAATTGAGGATTGTGCTTTCCTGAGTGGGGAGATGTGAGTATGTAGTTTTGGGGGCCTGGAAAAATGAGGCTCCATGTAAGTGCATATGTTGTGTTGTCATCAGGCTTTGTCCAGGACAACGCAAAAAATTAACTTCAAACAGCAGAGCTAGCATGCTGGCCCCATTAAAGTCAATGGCAAAATTCTTATTGACTTCATTGGGGTCAGATTTCATCCAAGGTCTTTGGGTAAGCAGAGATCCCTGAATGTCTGAGTCACTGCAAGGGGGAAAAAGCATGGCAGATTTTATGCCTTGACTTCATAAAAGTCTATATGATCTGTACAGGAGTTCACGTATAACTAGTTTTTGCAAAAAACACACTTTACCATTCCCCTTGGTGAATGAAAGATGAGATTGTGTTAGATGGAAGCCAGCAATTTAGCAAATCTTTTAATTCCTTGCATGTGAACATTTTCTTCTAAATTTAGGGTACAAAGAGTTCTTTTACAAGGAATCCTGGAAGACTGAAGCAAAATCACTTCAGACAATGGAAGAAATATTATTTTTTAGACTGTCTACTTCAGTTACTGGCAGCTTACTTGGTTTCCTAGTAAATGTAAACCCAGCTACTATTGTCTGGTTCACCTATATTTCACATTAGTCATTGTAGTTACCTAGATAATTCTTCTCCTTAATCAATGTCCTCATATATCTGTTGTATTACTGTACATACTTCGGATATTTTAAAACTCAATGGCACTTCAAGAATAAACCAGGAATTAATTTGATAAGAGGGTTTTGAATGTGCAGCAATTAAATGAAATCATTTTCAAGATAGTTTTATTGTATAAACATTGTACAGATATAACACAAGCTATAAACATCCACCATAATTTTATATTAAAGAAATTCATTGTATAGCTAGACACTTTATAAATCCTCTGGGACCTTAAAGTATTAATTTAGGTTTTTATAGACTTTTATTGCATATAGCAATAGTGATCCAGCCACCCATGGGAGTATCTTTAAGGCAACAAAATTTTCAGAAACTATTATAGTAATTGTCCTAGAGTTCTTAAGCAGGATAGAACATTTTACACTACTGGAAGGCTAAAGTTTTGTGAGAGTGGGAGGTTAACAGTCCTTGACTTTAAACTATCTTTCTAATCAGAAATGTTTAAAATTATGTGTGACTTCGAAATGGATTTGGGCCCCATTTTGCGACCCTTACTCAGGTTGGGTGGTATCAGAGTCTGATTCTTTAAATAGATGGAATAAATCAATAAGAGTAATGTGAAGCTACATCAGTAGTTGAGCAAATGAGAAGTTAGTTCTTGAACTGAGGTGACGTCAATTATCTGGTTAGTTTATTCATTTATGTATTTAAATTGTACTGACTTGATTTTGGATTTTTAAATAACAGAGATTATTCTAGTGTGAACCAGGGTTCTGCTGCCTGGAAAGTCAATGATAAAACTCCCATTCACTTCAAGGACAGTAAGGTATCAGACCAATCTTCTTGACCCACTCTTGTTGCATGTTGAAATCAAAAGAAGTCCTCAGTTGTGACACTAAGATTTTAACTAAAGCTGGCTAACATTTCGGTTTTGCTTAGGCCCTGTCTACACTGGCAAGTTTCGGCGCAGTAAAGCAGCTTTCTGCGCTGTAACTCCCGAGATGTACACACTGCCAAGCCACTTAGTGCACAGAAACTGTGCAGTTGTAGCGCTTTAAAAAAACCACCCCGCCGAGAGGCATTCAGCTTTCTGTGCCAGGACTCCAGTGCTGTGGTACCAGTGTAGACACCGTGGTCAATTATAGTGCTGCAGTTGGCCTCCGGGAGGTATCCCACAATGCCTGTTCTTGCTTCTCTGGTTATCAGTTTGAACTCTACTGCCCTGCCCTCAGGTGACCAACCGTCAGCCCCACCCCTTATATTCCTTTGGAATTTTGAAAGTCCCTTCCTGTTTGCTCGGTGATGCGTGCAGTGGTCTCAGTGCATCTTTCCAGGTGGCCATGCCTGCTCCATGCACCAGGCGATCCCCCGGTTGGATCAGTGCCGAGCTGCTGGACCTCATCAGCATTTGAGGAGAGGAGGATGTCCAGTCCCAGCTGCGCTCCAGCTGTAGGAATTAATTATGATACCTATGGACACTTTCACGATGCATGACAGAAAGGGGCCATGACCTGGACACATATGCAGTGCAGGCTCAAAGTGCAGGAGCTACAGAACGCCTACCACAAGGTGCGGGAGGCAAACCACCGCTCCTCTGCCTCTGGTGCTGTGCCCACGAGCTGCTGGTTCTACAAAGAGCTGGACGCGATACTCGGCAGTGACCCCACCTCCACTGTAAAGACCACTGTGGATACTTCGGTGGCTCACGTGCCAGTTGAGAATGGACTGAGCCAGGAGGAGGAAATCTTGGATGAGGATGTGGAGGGGGAAGGGAACCCAGAGGCAGAGGATGACTTGGAGGTCAGAGATGCATACAGCCAGGAGCTCTCTTCTACCCTGGAGGAGGCTAGCCAGTCATAGCTTTCGGAGTTTGCGGAGCACAAACAGGAGAGTAGGCCCATGGTAAGTGGATCTGATTTTGGGAATTGCTGAAGCGAGTTGTTTGGGGCAGGAAGGTTGCAGAAAGCAGGCTTGTCTCCGACTGCATGCCTAGTCTGAGCGGTGGAACAGGCTCCCTCACTTCACAGGAATCTCCCTCAGAGATCTCCGGGAAACTCTCGTGGAGATACTGGGCAATCCGCTCCCACAGGTTCCTCGGCAGGGCTGCTTTGTTTCTTGCCCCATTAACGGTAACTTTCCCGCGCCACTCTGCCATCACGGGCGGGGACCATTGCTGCACACAAGTGAGCCGCATAGGGGCCAGGGCGGAGCCGCAGGCTTGGAGAAGACCCTCCCTTGATTCCCTGCTCACCCTCAGCAGCGAGATATCTGCCATAATGAACACAGCCTGTGGAAAGTGTGGGGACAGGGAAGACTATCAGGCTCCCCCTACAGTGCTGGCTCTCCCCAAGAGCCACATGCCCAGTGTACAGAAGGGTCCAGGAAGAGTGATTTACGCTGCCCCTGCGGCCACTCACCATTTTGAGGGTCGTGTGGCTCATGTGTGCTTGCCTGGGGTCAACCAGTTAGTGACAGGCGTGTGAGTACTGGCTGTGTTTTAAATCACTGAATCAGTGTTTCTGTGTTGCAAACAATACTGCTTCTGTAAAATGTTGTGTTTAAACTTCACAGAGATGACCTTGGGAGCCCAGCCTCCCTCTTTGTTATCAGTGGCTAACAGCTGCGCAGAATTAGAAAGTTGCCAAGAAGAACTAAGGAGAACTTTCTGCGTGATGTCATGATGCACTCTGCCATCGAGAAACAGGAATTGAAGGAGTGGCAGGACAGCGAGAAGAGGGACCAAGAGGAGAACACAGCACACCAGAATGAAGCCACGGAGCGGTTCTTATGAAGCACCAAGTGGACACACTCAAGGCGATACTAGCTCTCCAAACCGAGCAGCTCCGCACCTGCCCTCTCCTGCAGCCACTGTCACAAATCTCTTTCTCATGCGCCATCCCCCTCCTCCCCCACACACACACACTGCCCAGGGCCACTGGGGGGGGGGGAAGTGGGGCAATTCACTCGCTCCGGGAGCCCCGGAAAACTCTCACGGGGCCAGGGCCCCCAGAGCTTCTTCTGCTCCGGGTCTTTGGCAGCGGGGGGGGTCCTTCCACTCCGGAGCGGAGGGACCCCCACCGCCGAATTACCACCGAAGTGGGACCCGCCACCAAAGTGCTGGGTCTTTGGCGGTAATTTGGCGGCGGGGGGCCCCCGCCGTGGGTCTTCAGGGCACTTCGGCAGCGGGTCCCAGAGCAGAAGGACCCCCCGCCACTCAATTGCCACCAAAGCGGGAGCCCCCCCCCGCCGCCAAAGACCCCAGGCCCCCTGAATCCTCTGGGTGGCCCTGACATTGCCAACACACTCTTATCAACCTCCTGGCTCCAGTCTATACCTGCGGCATTCCACTCCTTCCACGTCACAGTCCAGCAATGTGGACTCCCACTACTCACTGCACTCAATACCCATCCCTCTGCAGTTTGGCCCTGCTGAAGTACAGCACCTGCTGCATTGTTCTCCAAAGGAGAAGGTTAGATCACTGGACATACACAAATCTTTAGCCGTCCCAGGACCCCTCGTTCTCCTGGAACCTTCCCTTTCCCCATCTCCCTCATTGCTGATGGCTTCTTTTGTTTGACTCTCTCCTCCGGTTGTTGTCTTTTAATAAAAGAATTATGTTGGCTTGAAAGCAATTTTTATTCTATTAACTGAAAGCAAAAAGAGCCCTGCAAAGCAACATATAATTGTTAAACTCATATATTGCATCTGTGCACCAATCACCTCCTAGCATTACAAGCACTGAACTCTCAAATATATCAACAAATATTAGTGGCTTTCAGCTTCAGATTGCTTCCTCAAGGCATCCCTGATCCTTATGGCCCCTCTAATAGCCCTGGTCTCTGGCTGTTCGAACTCAGCCTCCAGGCGCTGAGCCTCTGCGGTCCAGCCCTGAGTGAAGCTTTCACCCTTCCCTTCACAAATATTATGGAGCGTACAGCACGTGGCTATAAGCATAGGAAAATTGTCATCAGCCAGGTCTAGCTTCCCACAGAGGCAGTGCCAGCGGGCTTTTAAACAGCCAAAAGCACATTCAACAGTCATTCTTCACTTGCTCAGCCTGTTGTTGAACTGCTCCTTGCTGCTGTCAAGTTGCCCTGTGTATGGCTTCATAAGCCATGGCATTAAGGGGTAGGTGGGGTCTCCCAGGATCACAATGGGCATTTTGACTTCCCCTACGGTGATCTTCTCGTCCAGGAAGAAAGTTCCTGCTTGCAGCTTCCTGAACAGGCCAGTGTTCCAAAAGATGTGTGTGTCGTGCACCTTTCCAGACCAGCCTACGTTACTGTCTGTGAAATGCCCACAGTGATCCACAAGCACCTGGAGAACCATTGAGAAATACCCCTTGTGATTAATGTACTCAGTGGCTAGGTGGTCTGGTGCCAGAATTGGAATGTGCGTGCCATCTATCACCTCTCCACAATTAGGGGAAGCCCATTTGTACAAAGCCATCTACAATGTCACGCATATTGCCCAGAGTCAAGGTCTTTCAGAGCAGGATGCGATTAATGGCCCTGCACATTTTGTCAACATGAGTCCAACGGTCAACTTTCCCACTCCGAATTGGTTAGTGACTGATCGTAGCAGTCTGGAATAGCCAGCTTCCATGGTGCAATCGCCATGCGCTTCTCCAGTGACAGCGTAGCTCTCATTCTCATGTCCTTGCGCTGCAGGGCTGGGGCGAGCTCATCACACAACCCCATGAATATGGCTTTCCTCATGCGAAAGTTCTGCAGTCACTGCTCATCATCCCAGATGTGCATGACAATGTTTCCTAAGCCCAAAAGCGGCATTCCACTGTGGTGCTTGTGAAGGCCACAAGCAATCTCGTATCGTAGCTACTATGCATGGCTAAATCAATATCACACTCCTCTTGCCTTTGTAGTTTAAGGAATAACTCCACTGCCACTCACGTTGGTCAGAGCGAGCAGCATATTGGTCAACAGTTTGGGATCCATTCCTGAAGCCGTTGAAAGATGGCACCAAATGCAGAAGGAAGTACAGGGATTGCTGGTGTGCAAAGCAATGCAGTACAGATAATTGGGACAGGACCCAGGATGCCCCGCAATTCCCTCTGTCTTCCCACAAGTCTTAGCGGCATAACAGAAAGAGATGTGCAGTGGGATAGCTGCTCAAAGTGCACCGCTCTGAATACTGCTGCAAGTGTGAACATGCTATTGCGCTGGCAGCTGACAGTGTGAACACACAACAGCGGTTTCCCTGCAGCGCACTCTGAGCGACCTTGTAACTGCCGGTGCTGTAACTCTGCCAGTGTAGACATGCCCTTATATTCTTTGTCACTCTAAAGATTTTCATTTTAGATTTCTCAGGGCTAAAATATGTAAACTGAACACTTACATGTACAATTTTAAAAAAACAATGGCATAATCTCTGAAAGAGGAATGCTTTTATTTCATGTCACTATTTAATACTCCTCCAGGTTAACACCACTCCCACCCCAGTCAAACAAGAAAATAAACAAACAATTCCACCTGAGTGAAGTTGAATTGAAGGCTGGTAGCAAAGGAAGTAGATTGCTTTAATGTTGCAGCTGTTCCTTTTATAGGTTTGGATTGATGCACACTATACAATATTTGAAATAAGGATGTCCCTATGACAGCAGTCATTTTGAATAATTTCATATAGTACCAAAAAATCCTAATATATATTCTAATCATACGTATTCTAAAGGGCTCTGAGGGCAATAGCTCTACATTTTGGTTACCGGTAGTTATATACCTCTCCTATGACTCCACAATGGAATTTTCTATTTGGTGCAGTGGCTTTACACATAGCCTTAGAAAGGCATTAGCAGAAAGGGATTTCAGGATACCATTTAGTATAAAATATATATATATAAAAATCATATAGCACAAGCCTACATTTTGACTTCTTATACTTTGAAGGTGACCTGCAAATGGAAAGTTTGGCTGATTTATAATGTACTGAAAGGTGTTTCTGAAAATTACTTCTTCTTGCTTTATATATTAGAACTATTTTGTACATAACTTATTCCTTTTTGCTGGACAACTCCTTGTCATCTATCAGCCAAGCTTACCTGTGAGAACTGTAGCTCATGATTTGAGGACTTCAGTAACTCAACCAGAGGTTATGAGTCTATTACGGGAGTGGATGGGCGAGGTTCTGGAGCCTGTAATGTGGAGGAGGTCAGACTAGATAATCATGATGGTCCCTTCTGGCCTTCAAGTCTATGAGGATACCTAGGGGCTACCATCAAATCCAGGACAAATGATAATTTTATACAGACCAACTAAATTACTGACAAAGTGGTCTCTCAGAGAAGCAGCATTCTCTTCTGAGGGCTCTGGAAGTTCCCACTCCAGGTCTTTAGTACTCCCTGGAGTCCTTAGAAATAAGGAAGATGAGACTTCTTGTTCCTGATATTGCTGTAGTAAGAAGCGCAGTCAGGAAAGTAACAAATACTTTCCTCATGGATTGTGAACCAACCTAATTCTCAATTACTGAGGGACAATCTCTACTCATTGATATAGAATCATAGAATCTCAGGGTTGGAAGGGACCTCAGGAGGTCATCTAGTCCAACCCCCTGCTCAAAGCAGGACCAAACCCAACTAAATCATCCCAGCCAGGGCTTTGTCAAGCCTGACCTTAAAAACCTCTAAGGAAGGAGATTCCACCACCTCCCTAGGTAACCCATTCCAGTTCTTCACCACCCTACTAGTGAAAAAGTTTTTCCTAATGTCCAACCTAAACCTCCCCCTCTGCAACTTGAGACCATTACTCCTTGTTCTGTCATCTTCTACCACTGAGAACAGTCTAGATCCATCCTCCTTGGAACCCCCTTTCAGGTAGTTGAAAGCAGCTATCAAATCCCCCCTCATTCTTCTCTTCTGCAGGCTAAACAATCTCAGTTCCCTCAGCCTCTCCTCATAAGTCATGTGCTCCAGCCCCCTAATCATTTTTGTTGCCCTCCGCTGGACTCTCTCCAATTTATCCACATCCTTCTTGTAGTGTGGGGCCCAAAATTGGACACAGTACTCCAAATGAGGCCTCACCAGTGCTGAATAGAGGGGAATGATCACATCCCTCGATCTGCTGGAAATGCCCCTACTTATACAACCCAAAATGCCATTAGCCTTCTTGGCAATAAGGGCACACTGTTGACTCATATTCAGCTTTTCGTCCACCGTAACCCCTAGGTCCTTTTCTGCAGAACTGCTGCTCAGCCATTCGGTCCCTAGTCTGTAGCAGTGCATGGGATTCTTCCGTCCTAAGTGCAGGACTCTGCACTTGTCCTTGTTGAACCTCATCATATTTCTTTTGGCCCAATCCTCTAATGTGTCTAGGTCCCTCTGTATCCTATCCCTACCCTCCAGCATATCAACCACTCCTCCCAGTTTAGTGTCATCTGCAAACTTGCTAAGGGTGCAGTCCACACCATCCTCCATATCGTTAATGAAGATATTGAACAAAACCAGCCCCAGCACCGATCCTTGGGGACTCCACTTGATACCGGCTGCCAACTAGACATGGAACCATTGATCACTACCCGTTGAGCCCGACCATCTAGCCAGTTTTCTATCCACCTTACCGTCCATTCATCCAGCCCATACTTCTTTAACTTGCTGGCAAGAATACTGTGGGAGACTGTATCAAAAGCTTTGCTAAAGTCCAGAAATAGCACATCCACTGCTTTCCCCTCATCCAGAGAGCCGGTTATCTCATCATAGAAGGCAATTAGGTTAGTCAGGCATGACTTGCCCTTGGTGAATCCATGCTGACTGTTCCTGATCACTTTCCCCTCCTTTAAGTGGTTCAGAATTGATTCCTTGAGGACCTGTTCCATGATTTTTCCAGGGACTGAGGTGAGACTGACTGGCCTGTAGTTCCCTGGATCTTCCTTCTTCCCTTTTTTAAAGATGGGCACTACATTAGCTTTTTTCCAGTCATCCGGGACCTCCCCCGATCGCCATGATTTTTCAAAGATAATGGCCAATGGCTCTGCAATCTCATCGGCCAACTCCTTTAGCACCCTCGGATGCAGTGCATCCGGCCCCATGGACTTGTGCTCGTCCAGCTTTTCTAAATAGTCCCAAACTACTTCTTTCCCCACAGAGAGCTGGTCACCTCCTCCTCATACCGTGCTGCAGAGTGCAGCTGTCTGGGAGCTGACCTTGTCTGTGAAGACAGAGGCAAAAAAAGCATTGAGTACACTAGCTTTCTCCACATCCTCTGTCACTAGGTTCCCTCCCTCATTCAGCAAGGGGCCCATGCTTTCCTTGACTTTCTTCCTGTTGCTAACATACCTGAAGAAACCCTTCTTGTTACTCCTAACATCTCCGGCTAGCTACAACTCCAAGTGTGATTTGGCCTTCCTAATTTCACTCCTGCATGCCTGAGCAATACTTTTATACTCCTCCCTGGTTATTTGTCCAATCTTCCACTTCTTGTAAGCTGTTTTTTTGTGTTTAAGACGAGCAAGGATTTCACTGTTAAGCCAAGCTGGTCGCCTGCCATATTTACTTTTCTTCCTACACATCGGGATGGTTTGTTCCTGCAACCTCAATAAGGATTCTTTAAAATACAGCCAGCTTTCCTCGACTCCTTTCCCCGTCATGTTATTCTCCCAGGGGACCTTGCCCATCACTTCCCTGAGGGAGTCGAAGTCTGCTTTTCTGAAGTCCAGGGTCTCTGTTCTACTGCTCTCCTTTCTTCCTTGTGTCAGGATCCTGAACTCAACCATCTCATGGTCACTGCCTCCCAGGTTCCCATCCACTATTGCTTCCTTTACTATTTCTTCCCTGTTTGTGAGCAGCAGGTCAAGAAGAGCTTTTCTCCTAGTTGGTTCCTCCAGCACTTGCACCAGGAAATTGTCCCCTACACTTTCCAGAAACTTCCTGGATTGTCTGTGCACTGCTGTATTGCTCTCCCAGCAGATATCGGGGTGATTAAAGTCACCCATGAGAACCAGGGCCTGTGATCTAGCAACTTCTGTTAGTTGCTGGAAGAAAGCCTCGTCCACCTCATCCCCCTGGTCTGGTGGTCTGTAGCAGACTCCCACTACGACATTACCCTTGTTGTAATATATTTAGCTTTCCACAACCAAATCCCTGTACAACTTTTCATGAGTGATGTACCCGAGTATTCGGATTCTAATATAAAGGTAATAATTGGAGATATACCATTCTCCTAGAACTGGAAGGGACCTTGAAAGGTCATCAAGTCCAGCCCTTTGCCTTCACTAGCAGGACCAATTTTTGCCCCAGATCCCTAAGTGGCCTCCTCAAGAATTGAACTCATAACTCTGGGTTTAGCAGGCCAATGCTCAAACCATTGAGCTATCCCTCCCCAGGCATTTAAACTGTATTATTAAATCTATTCACCTAAGTTTGGGTTATTGCTGATTATGTACTCTATGTATAATATGACTTTCAAAAAACTAACTTTATATTTGTGTATAATCTAAGCACTATACTCAGATGTACAGACACTCTTTTCCCAAACTATATATTATATAATTTTTTAATATTAGATTTAATAAAATTTTATAATATAAGAAAGCAGAGAAAAAAAATCATTCAAGCCTGCTTTTTTTAAAGATCACCTTCAATTATAAGAATAGCACAGTTTATTATGTGTTATCTCAGCTGAGACTGATTAGTTGATGAGTGCTGCTGATTCGCCCCCCACCCCCACCTTCCCCGCCCCAGTCTCAGTACACATTATAAGATGGTTTGCATCAGCCTTAGATTTTATGCACTTGTCTTTTTTTTCCCCAGTTGTCTTGCTCTCAAGGGGAAGGTCCTTTCTGGCAAAGTTTGACCCCTCCGTTAGACTTTTACCCACCCATATACTCTTAGAAGCCTGTGGTTTTTATGCTCACAGAACACCAGTGTTGTGCTAATTAAAAGGAGATTCCTGGAATGTGTATTTCACCTTAAACTATGCAAAAATTCAGTGGTATGATGATGGCATAAAATTTTTTGAATAATGGTACATCTGTCTGTTGCACCAACCAATAGCCCCTTTACGTCCAAACTTAAGTGCTTGTAACATTTTGAGGCACTTAATCATCTAAAAGCAATTACCCCGAGACTTGGAGTTTTATTCCTTTATACAGAGAGTGGCCTAAAAGCCTTCTGGAAAAGACAGAGTCCTCGTGCTGTTCACTAGTACTCCCCCGTCCCTGTTCCCTTGACCCCCAACACACACACACACTCTCTCTCTCTCTCTCTCTGCAAAAATGTTCTATGGTCTCAAACTGAACCATGTCACCCTGGTGGAGAAAACCATCTGAAACTTTTAAATCCTCACAAATTACGTATGTTATAAAGCTGGGATGTTTCAAACCCAATGAGATCAGCAGAGGGATAATACATAGAAGATCCAATCCGTATGATTCCCTTCCTGCTATCCGCCTACCCCCACAATTGTTGTTATACTGAGTTATTAAAAATGAACGCAAAAGAAGACCATGATATGGTGAGCATGTTACTGTGTGCCAAGGTAGGGCTCAGAGAATTGATCAGAATATCTGGCACAGTGATTCAACTGATTGAAGACGAAAGGAGAAAATCTGGTCACATTCTCAAACTGCTTTGAGCGTATTTTTCACCTGTGTCTTTACATAGCTCAAAATGGAGGAAACTTTAATTACAAGAATGAGGGATGTTTTCTCAGTAGTCTTTGAAATATGTGTTCGTATCCAAGGATTCCCATCACAGGAAATATGAAGACCCAGGAAACTCTGCATGTTGAAATCACTGAGATGTTTCCTGTCCACGCTCTTGTTGACTCCAGTGCTGCAAAACCTCAGGCTGACCTGGGATGCATAGGAAAATCCTGTCTACCTGGAGATATACGGTGAGGGCAGGGGGTACTTGTGCAGAGTCTCAGTACCCCGAGCCTGCTCACATGCCCACTTCTTTTTCTGTGGCAGTGTAACTTCTCTAGAACTCATACTTGGAACTCAGCAAGCATAAGAGGACCAAGCAGAAAACAATACAGCCAGCATCAGCATTACCTGCCATGAGAAAATTCCTGCATCTGCACATATCATTAGGGGAGTATATTATGGACAGCAATTGGTGCTGCCGCCCTGACCTGACACTTCCTCCATATTTAATGTGCAGACCCTGAAGCTTTGAGACAGAGAGGCTTTCAGAGGATATGGGGGGGAGCATGCTGCAGAAGTCCTGCTCTGTCATGCTGTGCGCTTTCTACAGTTTTCTCTGGGTTTGTTTTTTGTATTATGAGCTATAGAAATTAGAGAGGATTAAAAGAAAACTCTTTGCCAATCCCTTTGCTAAGATTAGACCTGTAGCATTCAGTGTTCTTCCAGCCTGGTTTTAAAATGACCCCAGTGACTGAGATTTTTACTACTTTGCTGGAGGCTGTATTCCATAGTCTTGTAGCTCTCACCAAGAGAATTCAGCTAAATATTCTTTTTTTCTGATTTCAGCCATTATACAAAATTAAGATGTAGGTGTCACGGTGTCTGGAGTGGGTCATGGCTGTGAACGCCAACCTCAGAGAAGCAGGGCAGAGACCCCCAAACTGCTTGAATGTTCTTTAATTATATTTCACCATCCCAGTAACAAGTGTGAACTCCTAAAGTACTATGACAGTCTTACCACGAAGTCACGGAGAGACTGGAATGCCCAAGGGGACTATCTTGCCACCCAGGCAATCTGGATTTAGTGAGAGATGGTTGCTATATACTAAAGATTACAAAATATTCAGGTTGCTCACAGTCCCAAGAGACCAGTCACTTACCTCAAGTAAATTTGTACCTTACATCTCACACTAAAGACATTGCTTGTAGTCAATCCTATAGTAAACTAACTAAGGATTTATTAATTAAGAAAAGAAATGAGAGAGTTATTACAAGGTGAAAGCAGGCAAACATATATACATAAATGAGTTGCACTCTATGGTTTCAATAGGTGACAGAGTTTTAGCAATCTATCAGCTCTGAATGTCTTGTAGAGCTAACCCAAGCTGACTCTGGGGATCTCTGGTTCATAGCTCTGGCCCTGTGAGAATCCAGACAGCCAAGGAGATGAAAAAATGTCTTGTCAGCTATTTTTATTTCCATCTTCCAGAATAGCTCAGTGGGGGAGGATAGCTCAGTGGTTTGAGCATTGGCTTGCTAAACCCAGGGTTGTGAGTTCACTCCTTGAGGGGACCACTTAAGGACCTAGGGCAAAAATCAGTACTTGGTCCTACTACTGGAGGTAGGGGGTTGGACTCAATGACCTTTTAGAGTCTCTTCCAGTTCTATGAGAGAGGTATATCTCCATTTATTATTAATTAAAGCTGATGGGCTGAGCCCCTTTGCAAGTAGCCTCTCCAGGAGTGTAAGGGGGGAATTTACAAAGTCTTTGTATTGTGATGTCCACAATGGCCCATTTAGTTTTGATAGGCCTTCTTGATGGGCAAGAGACGATCCCTCCTGACTAAGTTCACAGTGTCAGAGCAAACATTTTTTATAGTTATAAACCAAAAACTTAAATATTACCTTATAGCATCCGAAAAGAAATTATAAGTGAGATTAATGCAAGCAGCAATTTACAAGCATTTTATAAAGTGTAAACACTAAACTCATTATTATAAGTCCGATACCCATCTTAACCATACTAACACGCAGGTGAAACAGACTGGTTTGCAGCAATGAATTTGTTGGGGCTTGGCTGAGGCCTAAAGCCTTGGTAAGAGCTGCACCTGGTCTGCCAGCGGCACTGTAGGAGCAGGAGGGTATCTTATTGTTTATGTGTTTGAGCAGCACCTAGTATGGTGGGGCCAGGACTGAGGCCCTTAGGCCCTTTCACAATACAAATTGATAATAATGATTATTACTAATAAAAGTGGTGGTAGAGATCATTGTGAGAATATGCTTGTCTATATTGGGAAAAAGAATCTCATGAACATACATTAAATTAATCAGTTTCTCACCTCTTTCCCCTTCCATACCCAAACACACATACACCCCAACCAAAAAAAGAAAAAAGTCTGAAATTACTGGTGGGAGCTGGATTTCAGTTATTAACATATGAGGTGTATACTGAGATGCCTTATTTTAGCTTGACATGAGCCAACTTCTGTGCAGTCCTGCCTCTCTCCTTACTCAACAAAACAAGTATTTCAAAAGCTTTGCTTTAGGGGGTGGAGTGAGTAGTAACCACATGGTCTGGCTCTCCATTGCTTGAGCGGTCAAATGTGACATTTAATTTTGTTGTGTAACTGTTTGGCAGATATATAGGCAACATGTTAATCTTCATAACTTTCAAGCTGGTACTTCCTTTTCCAATCTTACTTTTATTTTAAGGGGGAAAAGTTAAATTTTTAAAGAGTATAATTTTTCAAATGGTATTTTGATTCAAGGGCCTGGTCTAAATTTTTTACCGGCATAACTTTCATTTAGGGGAGTGATTTTTCCCCCCACCAATATTGCAATGCTAGTAAAAGACCTACTGTGGAGACAGTTATACTGATCTAAGTGTGTGTGTGTACTATACTGGGAGTATAATTTTTTTATTCCAACACTGCATCCACGCCAGGGCATTTCCCCATTTTATCTATATAGGATATGTGTACCAGCAAATCCTTCCAAGTGAAGACAAGGCCAAGATCTGTTTTAAAGACATTACCAAAATTCAAGCATGGGGAAAAGGTCAATTTCTCAAGTTCAAAAAAAGTGTGCATTTTATTGGTTGCCTTTGGAGAGTTTGGGGCTGTTTTAGAACATACTTGGAGAGGCCAGTCTTCTTTACAGCATATCCTGCAAGGTGCTGAGCACACTCCATTCCCATTGAAGTCATTCAGAGTTGAGGATGCTTTAGTCTTCAGGCTTGGGCCCTTAATCATTTTACATTTACCAACTAGGAATGGGGAAAGGGTAATTCTGTCCAGTAGTTATGGCTGCAGGGAGGTTAATTAAGCATTCAGTCATTGTCCTTATTACCTCCTTTATTTTAATGTAGCGGCCACTTGGAATATGTGGGATTTGCATGTGTATGTGCATTTGTCTTGTAAAACAGAATGATGGCTTCATTTTTTGCCACTGATGGGGATTTTTTATAGCTTTTCTTCCTTTCTAATGTGGACCATTGCATTTATTTATGACTTTTTCACTTTTTGGTTTGGAATCAATAAATGCCATTGGTTTGTTTGCCCACTCGGAAGTGCACATGCAGCTTCACCTCATTCAGTACAACTCCTGTTAAAACAGAAAACTGATATTTATTTGTGGTGTGAATGCAGGGTGGGGGAGAAGTTTATCCCAGTGTATTATCTTGAATGCTATATTACCTAAAGGGTGAAGTTATAGAAATAATTGAAAGTAAGTACTGCAAGACTGTTGAGATAAATTTTGACATAAAAATGTAGGTAGGTTCATAAAAGGTTGCAGTGACAATTTGTTATAGTGACAGCTTTTGAACAACTATATAAGCCTCCAGATGGAAAGGAATTTGGCTTAGTGAATTATAGGTAGCCTGTGTTAACACAAACATATTTTATAGGAACAAATCAGAAGAAAGAATAAAGTTATTCATACAGGCATGTGTTAAATAACATCAGTGTTAAAAATACAGAGTTGAAAGAAAGAGGGAAAAGTGTTAAAGCTGTTAACACTGAAGGACCTTCAGGTTCCCAACCAGGACACTGCACAGTCGTTCATTTACTGGCTGATAATGAACATGGTTGTCAGCAGACTGCGGAGGCTGACAGTCTTCCGGTGACAAGATGCTAATGTTACAGGACCTTCTTTAAGGGTGTGCCTCCTTGGCTGAGCTGATACAAAGAATATTTGGGTGGGTGGACATTTTTGGTTTGTTTTTCAATTTTGTAGTAATACCTTTTCCTAATGCAAAATTTTAAATAGAAAAGAAATGTACACACCGTTTTAATGTATTTTATGCATTCTAATACTGATACAGCATGTCCACTGGCAGCTGTTTGTTTACCTGACCAGTTAAGTATTGAGAGATACAAAAGGGCTTGACAGTCAGGACTCCTAGGTTTTGTTTCCAGCTCTGACAACGACTGGCTGTAGAACACTGGGTAAATCACTTAACCTCTCCTTCGCTATCCGGAAAATAAGGATGATACTTATCTCAGGGGGAGCAGTATGGCTTAATTAAGGATTGGAAAATGTTCCTAGTTCCTATGCTCTTAGTTCCTATATTGAAAGGTGGTTTCTAAGGAAAAAATATAATTAAATAGAAAAAGCAAAAAAAATCTTTGTCTAAGTAATATAAAGGATTAAACCACCTCTAAGAGCAATGACAAAGTTAAAGTGACATAATTTGTGATGTCACTAACAGAAGAGTATGCCTAGAGGTTGAGAAAAATAGCAGATCTAAATGGCCCTAAAATAGCAAATCCATATTTCCATTTTTGCCAGAGTATTATAGCTCTTTCAGTAGGAAAGACTAACCATAGTTCATATTCCATCTCATGGGATTTTAAGCACAGTGAGTTAAGAACATAGTTACAGCATTAAATCAGAATTGCTGAGTCAATGCCTGTCCCTTAACATTATTTCTAGTAAAGCAAATTAAAAGCCACAAGATTTAGTTTTCTATATGCAGGAATAATTTCTGTAAAACCCCTTTGCTCATGGTCTAGTAGAACATTGAGTTACATATCTGAGCTCTTGTATGTCTCCAAACAGATGAGGAACATGTCTCCAACGGACACGTCTCTTGATGCTGGTGGCTTTAACAGTATCCAGAAAGGGACGATTTTTAAAAAAGTCTGGTATACAATTGCATAAATAATATGTATGTGCATTTACCACAGTTGTGGTGAATTGCACAGCAAGTATTTTCACAAAGGGCCAGAAGTATAACTGGACAATCCAGTGCTTAATTTATGCCAGGGCTGAGCCCCGGCACCTCTAGCCTTGGCAGTTCATAGCCCTGGCACCTGGGTTTGCTGCGTCAGTTATGAAAGTAAAAAAATTGCTTGAGCCCCGGCACCTCTTTCATTGCAAATTAAGCACTGGGACAATCATTTATCCAAATCCCTGGTTCACTTTAATTGTGCATTCAAATCAGCGGTGTACATTTTTTTGTGCATACAGTTGTGCACTTGACATCTTGAAAATCAGGATCTTTGAGCTGTATAAGAGCTTTTACTTTCAGAGCATTTTTTACATTCAAATGCATTTACCTTTCCCATTTGGTTTTACTGAAACCTGTTTTTAAATGTCCTGTATTTGTCAGATATTGATATTGTTCATTGCATTCTCACAAGAGTAGGGAATCTTTCACAGTAACCATTTCTGCCTTGCATTTTTATAATAGCATGACAAATTTTGTGAAACAGTTTTTACCTGAACCTAGACACACTCCATTCTGTGTTAAGCATTCCCACTAAACACCAATGTGACAGGTAACCAGGAACAGTGTGGCCTTTGTGCTCCATCTTCCTTATCTGGTTAGGCTGTAAGCTCTTTGAGGCAAGGAGTAGTCTGTTACTAGTCTTTACTGTGTTTGTACAGTGACTAAACCATTCTTGATCGGTCCTTAGGCACTACCATAATAAACATTAATGTAAAGAGAACACTGACTAACGCCAGGGTGTCACTGTCAGTATTTTCCTTCCTTCTAGGTATTCATGTCTCTCTTGGAGTACAAAGCCACATTGTATGACACAGAATGACAAGCCGTTCTATATTAAGTAAGACATGAAAACACAGCTCATTAGAAGCCACATGGTTGATTGAAAGCTTAATAAATTGCAGCCTAACAACAAAGACTGTTTCTCTGGGTAGATAATCTGATTAGTAAATATTTATTTCATTATAAAACCTTTTTAAATATTTTGGATCCAAGTTCAATCATTGCAACTAACTGACCCTTTGAACAATTTAAATTGGATCTGGAAGTTCTATAGTTTGAACCAGAGATACTGGTAAACAAACAACACATTCTGAGCAGTTAGAGGTAGTGGAAAGAAATGTAATAGTATTTATTTAGAGAAGCTTCACAGGGCATACATTGTTTGATAGGCATCTTATTTGCTTTGAACTCCTAAATCGTTTAATCTTAAATGTTTAAATGATGCAGCCTACCCCTGCACAACAACAAATGTCAGCCCTTCAGTTACTGGTCTTCTAGAACAAGCAGTATTATTGTGGTTAATTAACATATATATAAAAATCAGTGGTGTAGTACATTGCACTGTACCTGGTCTATTCAAGCAGATAAGCAAGTGCATTCTGTCTTGGCCTACCTGGTATTTTCAACTGTCGAGGGATTAAGATGTGTGCTGTAGCTTGAACATCATGTTGGGAATTGTCCATACCAAATAAGAACGTGATTTGTACTTTCTTACAGGGTGTTCAATTATAAAACATACTTGGAAATTGTTAATTTCTGTTGCAGTTAATCTGGCCGAAAGGCAACAAGCAACTAACTAGTGAATTCCACTGTTGTCTCTTGAACCAAGATAAGACGTGAGGAAGACCATGATCTGGTTTTATCAGCAATGCAGATGTGTTAGATCCACAAAAGTGAACCTCACAAATTGCAAGACCTTACCAACTGCTTTATAAATATATATCGCACAGAAGCTGCACTCTGTCTTTATGAACTCTTAAATTTAATGTTCAGGAGCTGGGGAAATAATAAAAGCCCTCTTCCTTTGTCCAGGGGGAATGTTTCAGATAAATGAATGCAGATTTAAGTAGGAGAGTAGAGTGCATTCTCTTACTGGAGGTTGTGGTTTTAGCTTTAAATTCAGAAAGTGCTTGGGAGAACCTTATAAAATGTAATAACATTCCCCCTCTCCTAGCAGACACACTCAAACTGATATTGTACTGCAGGAACTTGAGATTCAATAGTGTACTTACAGAGCTGCTGCACTTATTACTTAGATATTAGAGATGCCCTGGTGATGTACAAACATTTGAATTCCAAAGGGAAATAAAGTCTGTATTTTCAGCTTATTATCAGGCAATATTGTAGACACTGCAGTGGATGTCTGAAAAAAAAATCATTTTCTCTTTCCCCCTAATTTTCACCACATAACGTTTTTCCCTCTGCTTCATACCTCTGCTGCAAAAGAAAACATCCGCTTACATTTCCAGTCTCCTAGGCGAGGTATTACATCCATAACTCCTATTATTGTTAATGTTGTTTGTGCTCATAATTCATTGTGTTAGCAGAGGTGTCCAGGATTTGAAATTATCAAGCCACCTGGCTCCGCATGGAAATCACTGAAAATGCCAGAGAGCAGTTTGCTAACCAGATGCTATTGCCTCTCCTCTCTCACCCCATCTGACATTCTGTTTTAGCTTTCCCCTGCCAAGTGGGCTTCTAAGCATAGTTGCTCACCTGCTTACACAGCTCTGATGCTATTACTTTAAGGAAAATCAGAACAAAGCTGTACCCCAGATGCACAAATGCACCTTGGAATGAATGGGTTATGGATACAAAGTCCTTGCCGCATCCTTATAATCTCATTTTCACTTGCACATACTCCTGTGGTGTTGTGGGAAATACTGGGTGGTTGATCACCTGAATCCCAGTCTTGTTTTATTCTTCTGTCTACAAACAAAATAAAAATTCTCTGTTCTTGAGAAATGTAGCTGGGTGGACGGGATGAGCACTTGAGCATGTAGTAATAGGGTACGGTTAGGAGGCAAGCCCATCCAGAGGGCAAGCAGTTGATCAATATTTCCTATAACTCAGTCAACAGTCGTCTCCCTTTGTTATGGACAGGAGTCCATATAAATGATCCACAGTGGGATCCTGGGGTCCGGGAAGACGATTTAGCAGTAGACTCACGGAAGGCTTACATGAGTGTACTCAGCCAAAGCTTTTTGGCACTTTCTCTCATCCTTTTCCCTTGCCCACAGAAAGGTTCTCGGGGGCTGAGCAACCCTCTACTCTCTTAAAGAAGCAATGGTGGGAGCAGCATCTGTCGGTTGTGGCATTGGTAGCCTTCCCACTGGGCCTTACTGCCACTATATGTTAATACTCGCCTTAATTAAAAACTACTACATTTAATCCCAAGAGTAGGTTTATATATATATATATGCATTTCGAGCCATTTTCGTTAGAGGTAGAGTGATGGATAAAGTGCACCATGCATCTTAGGGGACCCCTTAATATGCTGCACCTCCTCCTCTACCCAACACATACAAAATCTTGTTGCTAAATAAACCCGGAGGATGAAATCTTAGTCCAATGAAAGTCAATAGGAGTTTTGACAGTGACTTCAGAAGGGCTAGAATTTCACCCTAAGGCCTTTCTTTTGTTTGGTGCTTCACTGTGGCTGTGTATCTTATAATGTGATTATTGAAATATTCATATAACAGTTGAGTGTATATGGGCATTTCTTATTATACTTATGCCAACAGTGGCACTGTACAATGTAAGCTAATCTCCTTTTTATTTTATTAAACCTGTTGGGGCTATACCCTAGCTGATTGGAAAGTGTCTGCCATCTTGACCTTCTGGTATGATTTATGACTGTTCTACAAAAGCCATTCTCATTAAAACTAATTATAAACAGTTAAAGGGATATTCTTAGCCTGCTTAAGTGAGTTGTGACCAACTTCAAAATTGTCCTTAATCCCTTCAGGTTGCAAATATTTAACTAAAGCACAAATACATCTTCAAATCTCTCTTGCAAAGAAAAGGAGGGTAAAAGAGATTGAAGTACAGTACACACATTCTGTAGTCAATGTTTTTGTATTACTTACCTATCAAATTTCAGTAAAACCAACAAATAAACTCAATTTCCATAGATGTTCTGGCATCACTGATGAAGCTGGTGAACCAAAAACAAACAAAGAAATCTTAATTTTCTGCTCCATTAGAAAGAAGGAGAAAAAAATCCTTGTTGGCAATTTTTAAAACAAGCAAGGTAAAGATAGAGAAATACTTTGTTGTTGTTTTTTGTTAACAGCAGTATTGTCAGTCCCAAGTGTTAAATAAAATCATGAATCTGGACCCAAAAATCTGAGAGTTTGAGAAATAATACATTTTGGATTCTTTTTACTTGCTTTCTGGATCTTGAAGCTTTGCTCTGCAACCCTGAGTGCTAGAAACACTTTTCATATTTTTATTTTTAATGACACTTGGCATTCTGACATAATCACAATACTCCAGAATTTGGGCCATTAAGGAAAACACCAACTGTTATGAGACTCACAGTAAAATAGTGACAATTGGCAACACTGTAATGGTTTCAATTAGTTTAGACGATATCTTCTGAAAATAAGGGAAATTACAGTGTAGAAAACCTTCCCTTGCTAAACATAAAGAGCTGGCAGTACAGTAGAAGTCCATTTTTATCAGTGATGTACCAGCTGTGAGAGTTTTCACATTCAGTGGTTCACTTCTACCAGCCTAAATTTCTTTCCTCTGAACATTAGACAGACAAGGTGCATGATGGATTATCTTTGGTGGACCAACGTCTGTTCATGAGAGAGACATGCTTTCGAGCTACACAGAGCTCTTCTTCAGGTCTAAACATTGAGCACATTACCAATGCACAACAGTTTAGGTCAGCAATTGTGCAACAATACTGGATCCAACTCAATTTATGGGCTGTTGTCCCAATCCCCGACATGGTTACTGTGCTTTCAGTACAGAGATGGCTGGATTCTCTTCTTACTTGTGACAGGGTAAATAGAAAGTAATTCTCCTGAAGTTAATGAAATTACACCAGTGGAAAGCTGGTGTAAAGATAGTGGAGAATCCCCAGTTTGTAAAGCATTTTAGGAGCACTTTAGGTCAGGATTGCTCCCTAACCTTTTCTTGTGTTAGATATTTCATTCCTTTTCATTTTACATTTGTTCTGAGTTTTGCATGGTTAAGCTTCAACTACCAAACCCATTGCTATACATGTATGCACATATTGCTACTTGACAGTACTGGATGTCCTGTCAGTTGGATGCATTGACATTCAAGCAGACAGTACATTGGAGAATGTGTATTGACATTTAGGAATTCTCTATATCAATCAAAGATTTATTTACTCACATGAAAAAGAAAAATCCAAACCAAATAACCAAAAAGTCCCTATGTAGTCTGCAAGCTCAGAATGTATCTTCAGCTGCTGAAGATAGCGGTGAAGAACACACAGTCTTTTACCGTAAATAGCATTTTCCTTAGCAGAGTTCTAGTGTACAAATCATTGAGATTGATTGATGGCTGGAGGTTGGTATATGAGGTTTTTCACCCTTGGTTTCATACATTGTATAAGTTGCAGGAAAAAAACTAGTCAGTCTGAAGAATTACACAAGGCTGAAATCATTAAAGCCTTGGAGATAATTAGATACATTGGAGGAGTCTAAGTACCCCATATGCAGAACAGAGTTGCTAACTGAGATTAGTTAGTAATCTAGCCCATTGTCTATAGACTGATGATCTAATTGTTTATGCTGCACTTATTCTGCCATTTATGCACATGCATTATGGCAAATAAACACTCAGGGTCACATTCGGACCTTAGAATGTTCTTTTCCAGTGAACATTTCTAAGGGATGAATTTTTGGTTTATGATTTTTCCTACCATGTCTGGGTTTCAGTTTTGCAGGGTTAAGAAGGTTAGCTCCTGCGGTTCTGTACTGTAAACATTAGAGGCTTGATTCTTTCTGCACTAAGGCAGTGTAATGCTGCTTTGGTATAAATCTGAACCAAGCCTTAGAAGTTGCTTTTAGAAATTTAGCATAAAATTTGCTGAATAAATAATTTTAGAAGTAACGTTCTTTGGGAGGGAGGCAGGGTCCTAACTGCCCTGTTTATATCCTTTTTCTTGTTAAAGCTCCTTTTACTTTTCCTGTTCAACAAGAAATGCCTTCTCTGCATCAGATACCTACCTTCTGAAAACACACCCTTTCCCCAAAGACTTGCATCAATGATCTCTGAAAATACCCATGCTACTTCACAGGGAGCTGGTCTCCAGTGTATTTGGACATCAAACGCAGCCTCATGTATGTGCACAGCATCACCCTGCCCTTGGGACAGCGCTCAACAACTAAGAGCTTGAGTTTTATCTGTTCTGTTTTATGGTAAAATTAAAAAAAAAAATCACAGTCTAGGATTGCCTGTTTGGTCCCCACAATCTTCCACATTTTTTTTAAATGTTCATGCCCCATGCTTTAAATATTTGTATTGACCTAGGAAAGCTTTTGGGCCTAGATTCTCAAGTCAGGGCTGTGGTGTTTGCCTGCTCTGGAGGAAAGAAGCACAAATGAGGGATTTTAGGAGCTGCTAGGATATCTGTGAGAATTATTGTGAAAGCTACAAAATAACATCTTTAGCAAAGAATTGAAGTACATAAGCCACAGTGAAACGAGGCACCCGTTCAGTCCATTTGCCTAGAAGTCTGTAGGTCCCACTCCAAGACAGATGAAAGCAATAATAAGTAGCAAGCAAAAAAAAAATTAAAGATAATCTGCATCCAGAATATTTGAATAAAATGCCTAAGTTTGGAGTGGAGAGTAGAAGGAGCTGTGTATGGAGGAAATGGTGGGGCAGGGGAGGGTTTGAAAGGAGGGTTGTTTTAGACCTAAAGTACCAGCTTTGTTTGCTGTTAGAAGTGTGTATGTGCACATTTCACCATCCCTTCCTTTCTGCCTGTCGGCCCCATTCTTCTTGAACAGGCAAGATATACATGTATCCTGTATCCTGTTCTCCACGGGATAACGCATAGGTAGGGTGACCAACCAGCTACAACACCCTGGGGCTCTGAGTTTCTTTGTGCTCATGAGCATGTCTGCACATCACACTCTCTCTCTGCTTGGAATCCACTAGAGTACAGTAACTCCTCACTTAAAGTCGGCCCAGTTCACGTTGTTTCGTTGTTACATTGCTGATCAATTAGGGAACATGCTTGTTTAAAGTTGTGTAATGCTCCCTTCGAATGTTGTTTGGCAGCTGCCTGCTTTGTCTACTGATTGCAGGGAGAGCAGCCCGTTGCAGCTAGCTGGTGGGGGTTTGGAACCAGGGTGGACCGGCAGCCCCCTATCAGCTCCCCTAAGTTCCCTGTGCAGCAGCTGCCTGCAGTTTGACTGTATCCCTCCCCGCACTGCCATGTGCTGCTCCTGCCCTCTGCCTTGGAGCTGCTCCCCGAGACTCCTGCTTGCTGTGCCGGGGGTGGGCGGATGAAAGGAAGAGTGGGGCTAATGTCAGGGTGTCCCCCCCACAATCCTGCACCCCGCTTACCCCATCTTCCAGAGCTGCAGTCTCAGCAAGCTGATCTAATTAACAAGGCAGTGTACTTAAGGGAAATGTGCATATCTCCCTCCATTCCTGCTGCCTTGCAGAGTGAGAGAGTTAACCCTTGAGGGCTCAGCCAATTGCTAGTTCATCATTTAGCAGTAAGGGAAATATCCCACGTTCTGACTCCACCTCAACCAAGCTTCACAATCATCATCACTGTGTACCAGTATTAAATTGTTTGTTTAAAACTTATACTGTGTGTGTATATGTGTGTGTGTATGTGTATATATATATATATATATATATATATATATATGTATGTATGTATATGTGTGTGTATCTCTCTCTCTCTCTCTCTCTATATATATATATATATAATATAGACTTTTGTCTGGTGAAAAAAATTTCCCTGGAACCTAACCCCCTCATTTACATTAATTCTTATGGGGAAATTGGATTCGCTTAACATCATTTCACTTAAAGTTGCATTTTTCAGGAAGATTACTACAACGTTAAGTGAGGAGTTACTGTATTGGACTATACAAGGTTCCTGCCCCTCGCAGAGGTGCTGATTGCAACCAAACTCGGCATTCTGATCTGTTTGTTATATAAACATAAATGAATATCAGCCTAGCCCATTTGTCCCTGATACCAGATGTTCTTATAATTCACAGATATGGAGGAGTGAGAGGTAAAGTCAATGAAGAGGAGAGATTAAAATGGTTAAGGATGGCCTGACCTGCTTGGTCTTATACTGAATGGTTGAATGAGGCAGCAGTGCAAGTCCCTCAAGGAAAGAGTTCTACAATCAGGATCATTGAACTGAGAAGACCTGACCTCAGTATAACGAGGGGCCAGAGAGCATGGGCAACCCAGCTGCCTTAGCAGGAGATAGATGGCCACTCAGGTATCTTGGGCATAAATTGTAGTTGGCACTTTAATAATCTTGCAGCCCTTGCTTTGGCAGGCTAATATATTTTTTCAGAATCAGGAGGACATTTGAAAAATTTATTTTCTAGGCTAGGTTTTAACTTTGGGTCCTGCCAACCTTGGCAATGTCCTTTTTAAAATAAGGTCACTGTGAATTCCTTAGCCAATAGAACGTGTACATCTTCCCAATCATTTAAATCTTTGAGAACGAATGTAATTCATGATGCTGTACAAAATGCTGTAGAATATTCTCAGGGTTGCCAACTCTTGTGATTTTACTGCAGGTCTCTCACCCTATTTCATGGGGGAGGGGAGGTTCTTAAAGCCCCAGCTCCTGGGATTGTGTGATTATGGGAGAATTTTAGCTTTCATTTTAAAAAATAAAAAGGATCAGGGCCGGCTCCAGACCCCAGCGCGCCAAGCGCGCGCTTGGGGCGGCGTGCCGCGGGAGGGCGGCAGGCGGCTCCAGTGGACCTCCCACAGACATGCCTGCGGAGGGTCCGCTGGTCCCGCGGCTTTGGTGGAGCATCCGCAGACACGCCTGCGGGAGGTCCACCGGAGCCGCGGGACCGGGGACCGCCAGAGCGCCCCCCTGCGGTGTGCCGCCTTGCTTGGGGCGGCGCAATTCCTAGAGCCGCCCCTGAAAAGGATATATCTGGTCCTCCTGGTTTGTGAAAGCTCAAAAACATGATGCTCTATAGGTTTAAAAAACCCATAAAGCAAATGAAGAGAACCCCAAATGTTTCATTTTCAAAATCTCATAATTTTTAAGACTCACGATTTTTGAGGGTCCTGACTCATAATTTTTTAATGTTTGGGGCAGGCAATGCTGTATACTCTAAGGAATAATCTCCACTAACAAGGAAGTAGACTAACTGGCCTACTAGATCTTTCATCTCTGAAGAGATCATAGAAATGAAAGTTAATTTAACATTGTTTTAATGTATTTGATTCTCTAGATGAGGCCAAATTAATGCTGTCTAGTAATGGTGCTGGGGTCCAACCTATACATTGTATTTGTACTACCTTGCTTGTACTAATTTCAGTTCAGTCCTGCAGTTGCATATTGCAATGAGAGCATTGGTGACTTGCTCGGTGCTCTATGTTTTGTGACCAGTTTGTATTATGTTCAATATCCATTACTTTGCTTGATTCTTTACTTCATGAATTATGGTAATTACAGTCTCCAGCTTATCAGCAGGGAGCTGCATTCTCCTTTTACTTGGTCAGGTGTTTCAATTATCTCAGTCCTTCTGTGTTAATTATTTGCTCTGCCTCCCAAGTTAGAAACCCTGACAAAATTAGAAGTCTTGCTTTCAGAACCTTCCAAATCACTTAGAATAATAATAAAAATAACAATTATAATGATAGTCTTTGTGTCAGTATTGATCCTGTGTGACACTTTTCCCCAGCCTGAAAGTATCAATTTATAACCACTCCTTTGTCTCTTACCTCAAAGCTTTTCTTACAGCATGTCGATTTTCTTCGTGTCCTAGATATTAACCTGTAGTGAGAAACAAGGTCAAAGGGTTTTGCAAATCCAAATAGCTAATCTTTGCTGTTCTTTCCTTGTCAAACATGGCAGTAAATCCTCAACGATATCCAGAAAGTGAAGCATGATCTCTCTCTCTCTCTCTCTCTCTCTCTCTTCTCCTTGCCTGAAATAAGATTGAAAAATAAATAACCCTTCCTGACTGCCTGCATTGAGTAGTATTTTGAAATTTCATTTTATAATAATGCATTTGTTCCCCACTCCTCGTTTTACATTTGGTCTCTCATTCAGGAAAACTGTCACCATCTTACAAAGTCATTTTAATAAGCTGTCTTCTGTTTTCCTGGCTCCTTTGAGCAAAGCAGAAGAGGTTAGGATTGTCAACTTCTGAAATTTGTCAAATTTTGCAAGTTCATAGTGGAAGCTTTTTTATAGATTTCTGCAAACTTGAATAATTTCTTGTTCAAGGTGTGTAAATGAACACTATAGGCAAATGACTCAAAATCTAGTAGGCTCTGTCAACTAGTTCATAGAAAAATGATTCATGTTCAGATTGCCTCTTTAGAAAGAGCCCTGTTCAACAGAATGTAAATATTAGCAGATTTCAGATCTGTATGATAGTGTTCAAAGTGGCTAAATGTTAGGGATTTTGTTACACAGTTAGTCTTCTAAAAAATGTCTCTTTTTTAATAAATCTAATTTTTTAAAAAGTCTTTAGTTGATGTGGTCATCGGAAGAATAACAGTTCTTTGATGTTTTGTCTGAAATCTAAAGCAGGTTGGTAGCTAGACAGTAAGTGACAGATTGATTGTGCTGCACATATTCAGCATCCCTGGCCCTATACTATAGGGGTTCCTAATGGAACATGGTTGAAACTGCAGCTGAAACCCAGAAACTACAGCAGTGGTGCAGAAGGAGAAAATGGGTGGGTTACCACCCATCATTTGGTGGCATAATATCCTGCTTCCCAGGTCAAGCCAATAAAGAGTGCAAACTAACCTGTATTTTAGCAATAATCCGTGCAAAGGATCACATATACACCATAACACAAATGCATGATCTTGTACCATAAAAAACTCATGGTGGATTGCTGTTCGTTATAATGCCTTGTCCACTATTTGTCATACAGTTGTTTTGTCCTTTTAATAAAAAAAAAAAAATCCTTGAAATGTAGCTGGTTATCCTGACAGGGAGGTTTAAAACTTGGCCCAATTTATAGAAAGAGCATGGAACAAATAATGGAAAATTGACCATTAAACATCCTAGAAAGAGTGATGTCGTTTTAATGCTCTGCATCAGCTCTGCTATCATAGACTGTGATCAAATAAATTACCTATCTGTCTACGTATTTCAAAGCCACTCATGACTATAATATCTAGGGCCTAAAGTGTTTCCATATCCCCCTACCACAATCCCCTGAGCCAGCCAGCTCCCTGAAGCAATGGTGTTCTTAACAAATAATGATTTTTTTAATGCAGGCAAATGAAGTTGAAAACAACAAATATGTGGAGTAATAAGAAACCTTTTATGAAAGATAATTTAGAGTTACCATGTTGGTATTGCCTGTAGCTTCACTGCACTTGTACTCAAGGTAATCAATGAATTTTGCATGCATACAACACAGGTATTCTAAACAAGAATGCAATGGTTGTAAACTTACAAGATTAAAGTGCAGCTCAAGGAGAAGAATCTTCTTCTGTCTCCCTTGCTTGCCTTCCATAGTAAGTGAATAATTGACTGACTCATCTCTGGCTGTATCCTCTCTTTGGCTGTGGTTTATAGTTGCTTTTGGATCATTTATTCATGTGTGTTGTTTATAGTTGCATGTTAGAGACCGAGTCTTATGCAAGCATGCAAGAACTAAGGTCATAAGAACATAAGAAAGGCCGTACCGGGTCAGACCAAAGGTCCATCTAGCCCAGTATCTGTCTACCGACAGTGGCCAATGCCAGGTGCCCCTGAGGGAGTGAACCTAACAGGCAATGATCAAGTGATCTCTCTCCTGCCATCCATCTCCATCCTCTGACGAACAGAGGCTAGGGACATCATTCTTACCCATTCTGGCTAATAGCCATTTATGGACTTAGCCACCATGAATTTATCCAGTCCCCTTTTAAACATTGTTATAGTCCTAGCCTTCACAACCTCCTCAGGTAAGGAGTTCCACAAGTTGACAGAAGAGGAAAGTTTTAAGCATGTGTTTGAAGGAGAACAATGAAGTGGCTTTGTGGATGTTTACAGAGAGTTCCTCCCAATTCTGAGAGGGAACATGGGAGAAAGCATGAAGGTCCTTATCTGAAAGGTTAACCGGACGGCAAGGGGGACTGGCATCATGGGCTTATCACAGGCTGGAGCAGACCTTTTGATAACTGAATGAGAGATGGTAAGTTGGATGGGGAGGTCATGAAAGGCCTTAAAAGCAAAGACAAGTAGCTTATGTTGGATATGATAGAAAACAGGGAGCCAGTCTTCTTCTTATCGAATGCGGAGATTGCCAAGCCAATTCACGGGAGGCTCGTGAGCAAAGAGCAGAGACCTCACAACACTATCAAATCCAGTCTGAGGGCAGTCATCTGTGATGTGAGACATGGTCCATCTTTGGCCACAGCCAAATGTGGGACCCTCTTGTTGGCCCCAGGTGTGAAGGCTGGCTGCACGTTGACCCTGACCCATTCAAAATCAGTTCAGAGAGCCCCAGGAGCGGCGTGGCAAATCAAAGCTGAGCACACGCCTGGTTGGGTCAGTTACAAGGAATTGGTTTCTGACATCAGCTGCAGACCATTCTTGGCATTGCAGAGAAACCTGTGAAGGTCAGGTGGGTCCACAATGGGTGCCTCAATGATAAGCCCACTATTGGGTGGTCGAAAAGGTCTGTGTGTACTGGTAGGCCCAGGTTTGCCCTGATCGTCTCACCCATTCTGACTGTAGCACCCTACCAAGAGATATGGAAGAGTGATGTTGCTTAACATGGGGAGCTTCAGAACGGATGTGGGTTGAATCCTCCCAGTTATGATGCGTATGTTTATATAAGCTGTGTGTCAACCAACTTGACATGTGACAGAGGGAGCCAGACAAGAGCACAGTATTCTGCTGCAAACTAACAGAGGGCTAAATCAGATGATCAGAGAGTCTGAGCATTTGCTCCCCATGAAGTGCTGGCCAGTTTGCTTAGAAGGTTGTTACGCAGTCTCACCTTAGCCACAGTTTCCCCCGTAGTTAAGTTATGTGAGAGATCCATCTAGAGTTACTCTGAGGTACACTGGTTGGGATTTGTGTTTCAAGCAATGTCCACTGAGAAAGATATTCAGTTCAGGGAGCCAGTGAAGGGATGCAAAGAGGGAGGTCACATGGTCAAAGCAATGGGCTAGCAAAATGATCTTGATAGCAATTTTCTGAATAGATATGAGAAGCAAGATGGCAATTATCAAGGCCAGAGAAAAGGAAGTTGCAGTAATCAAGACACAAGATATTGAGATCGTGGACAAGCGTTTTAGCTGTGTGGGTGGATTGGAAAGGCCACATCTTAACAATATTACACAGAAGACAGTCTGTAAGTCTTAGACATAGCCTGGATGTGAGGATCTAGAGAGAGGTCCCAGTAAAAGATGATGCCCAGGATCTGGGCCTGAGTGACAGGCAGGAAGTGGTGGTGTCCACAGTAAAGAAAGGAGGCAGTGCTTTGTTAGCCTTTGTACTTCCTGCTGAATGGAAATAAAATTAAAACAAAAATCAGGGTGGGTTTTCCTTTTCATTTAAGTGCTCTTGATAGGGGAGGTCACCTGCAAGAGTCCTTGAATTTTCCATACTTATGAGTCAGTGATGTGGTTGGGGAAGGGAGCCAAGGATGTCTTTGGCTACTTCTACACTATGAGCTAGGGCTCTGATTACCAGCTCGCAGACACACATGCTAGCTCTCATTGAGCTAGCATGGGGATTAAATATTAGTGTCGCTGCACTACAGTGGCAAGAGCAGAGATATGGCCCAACTGTGCCAAGTACACCCACCCCAAAACCAGTGCATATGTGTTAGCCATGCCATCGCTGTCTCTGCTACTGCAGCTGCATTAATTGTACTCACATTAGCTTGGTTAGAGCTAGCATACGTATGTGTCCACAAGCTGTGAATCACGCCCCTAGCTTGTAGTGTAGACGTAAGCTCTCTGATTAAGGCATAGGACTGAGGCTTGGAAGATCAAAATTCTCTTCCCATTGTGCTGAAAACACTCACAGGCAAGTCACTTACATCTCTTTCTGCCTGAATTTCCTCAGCTGTGAAAATCATAACACCAACTTTCCAAAATGGCTTTGTGAGGTTCAATTAATTTTTTGTCCAGTCCTTTTAGTAATTATTATCGTTACTATTATGATTCTATTAATGTCTCTCTATTGAAAACCTAACATTTACATTTCTTATTGTACAGGATCGGTTTCCTTGGCTGCTTTTTTTGCTCCGGTTTGTAGGAAAGAAGTTTGTATAACTAGTCTGTTGGTACAATATACAGCTGCATAGACTGCCAGTTGTTAATATATACATTGCCACTTTATATCACCTCCATGTCTGGGAAGGACTGTCATATTTAAAAAATACAGTTAAACTGTGTGGGGCCAGGAAGATGGCCAGGTCTGTGTGGTGATAGAAGAGATTATGATCTAAAAATATTAACCTGCTGCCATGCTGTTGAAAACGAAGGGATAACATCCTCCTTTTTTTTTGGCAGACAATCGATGTGTAACATCAAGACTGTATATTGACAACTTGATTATAAAGGGCATTGAATACGCTTAACCCTGGAATAACACTAGAGTGGAATAGAACAAGACATTTATACAGCACCAACAACTCTAGCATGCATTAAATCTTACTTGCTCTTTTCATTTATAGCTGGTGGCTTTATATTGCTGTTAGAGAGAGAGAGAGAGAGTGTGTGTGTGTGAGAGAGAGAGAGAGAGACTTGTGCTTTGCCTTTAGCTTTCTTGAATTCTTTGGCATCAGTAGTCATTGGTGCATGGGTAACTAGCTGTTAATTTTGTGTGCTGAAATTTAAACACATCATGTCAATCCTCCAATATCCTGGTGCATCAGCTGGTGTGGTTGTGGGAAAGACATTGGTTTATATCTGAAATAGAATGAGTGCTAAATTGCCTGGCTGTCTGACATGGTGCAGACTGGATTAGATTGCTGACCAGATTCCAACTTGGGGTGCATGGGCACAATCCCTCTGAAGACAGTGAAAATGCAGTATTTGCATCAGGTTTCAATTTGGTCCTCTGAGCATAACAGCAAAGGAACAATTTTCCTGCCATTTCTCTATATTTTACTGCTTACGTTTCTACCTCATTTCATACATTTTCACTCTCGTACCACCAATGGGTCCCCAAGTGTGGCCTGTTGAGTGCTAACTGATCACATAGTGCTGGGTATCCTACTTGTTTCCGGCTGAAAGATGAGAGAGAAATTAAATGAAAGGCCAAAGTAGATTAAGTGATTCCCTTTCCTCAGAATGGGATGAAACACTGAAGACAGTTAAAAGTACCTAAATGCTTTCCTTATATGACTTTTCTATGTAGGCCATAGCTGTAGTGGCCACAACAATTTTATGCAATCACAAATGAGTGGCCCATGAATCAGACTCTGTTATGATGTGATTGGCACTATGAACAGTTTGAGAAGCCCTGTTTACACAGAAAAATAGTCTCCTTTACTTGTGTGCTTCTTCTGCTGCTTTGCTTCGCCTCTTCTATATTGTCTGACCCTGTCCATTACAAGCTCTTATTTCATGTTTGTCATATAATAATCCACTGTGATGTTAGATTGCATATCCCCTTCTTGTTCTATTTGCTTGTCCTATTTGCTGTTCCTCCGCTCCCCATTTTATATCTTTTTGCTGCAGTGTCGCCACTAACATTTTCCTCAGAACTCTTCACTTCCATATCACAGGACCTTGCCTTATTATCTCTTTGTAGTGGGGACAATTTTCAGAGGCTCCTAAATGGTTTAGGAGCTTAAGGCCTATTTGCAGAAGTCATTTAGATATCTGGTGGGCTAAGTCTCATTGAAACTTTGAAAGTCACTTTTGAAAATGGGACATAGGCTCTTTAGTGATTTAGACACTTCTGAAAGTTTTACCCACTAAGCATAGTCTAGTTACTGTTCCTTTTGTTTTTTTACCTTTTTGTGTGACAGTAACTCAAGGTTGACAGTAATCCTCTCAGCATTCATTGTTAATAGAGTTAGCAGTCAGTGCTTCAGCTGTGGCAATGCTGAGGGCTCATCCCCAGAGTGTTAATTAAGACACATAGATCTTGTTGCCATGTAATAACATTCACTTTATCTAAATGTCAACATGTCTGATATGGATTTCATCAGACTCTATGGCCACTTCTAAATGTTGTCTGGTACTCCTCCCCTCATAATTTTTTCGCACTTTAAAAAAAAAAAAATCTTATCCCACTTACTTCCCTCGCTCCTCAAAAGCTGGATGATGCAACAGACCAGGAACTCCTCATTCCATCCTCGCGCTATTGGTAATTTGGGCACCCACACAGTCAATGCTTAAAAGACGCCTTCCATACTTGATAGGTGGTGAAGTGATTGCTGTATGGTCAAAGTGAAATAGCTTTGCCATCGCTATTTCACTTTGACCATAGGAAAGTTAAATAACAATTTTGACTTCCCTGTTAGCTTATATCCAAAGATTCCCAGGGCGCTTTACAAACGCATCATTGTGAGGTGGGGAAGTATTCTTTGTACTTTACAGATGGGGAAATTGAAGCACAGAGAGATTAAATGACTTACCCACGTCCGCTCAGCATGTGGAAGAGCTAGGAACAGAACTCTCATCTTCTGACCCAACTCGCAACATCAGCCTCCCTCGCAGAAAAAACTTTCATGTCATTAGAAGCACAATAGGAAATGGTTATGTAGATTAGAAAACTAAAATGTGTGTGTGCATATGCACGCACATGCATTTTTATATACCATCCAATCCTAAAATCAGCTGCTTCTGTGGTGGAACACTGCAACTATTTAAAGTGCATAGCAGCACTATAAAACAATTTCAGACAGGAAGTGAAGAGTGTGTTTACAGGTAAAGGTACAATGGGAATCTTGGGTAGCAAGTGTGAACATGGCCTTGCTTCCTGGCAAATTATTATTCATTATTATTATTATTTTATTTATGTATGTGTATTGTGTTAGCACCTATAACCCCCATTCTGCTAGGTGCTGTGCTCACAATTAACTAAAAGATAGTCCCTGCACCTGAGAGCCATAAGTTTATGGGCTCAGGTGGATGCAGCAAACTGAGGGAGAAGAACTCAAGGTAACAGTGGGATAATTATAGACTCATAGACTTTAAGGTCAGAAGGGACCATTATGATCATCTAGTCTGACCTCCTGCACAATGCAGGCCACAGAATCTTACCCATCCACTTCTATAACAAACCCCTAACCTATGTCTGAGTTATTCAAGTCTTCAAATTGTGGTTTGAAGACCTCAAGCTGCAGGGAATCCTCCGGCAAGTGACCCATGACCCACGCTGCAGAGGAAGGCGAAAAACCTCCAGGGCCTCTGCCAATCTGCCCTGGAGGAAAATTCCTTCCCGACCCCAAATATGGTGATCAGTTAAACCCTGAGCATGTGGGCAAGATTCACCCGCCAGCACCCAGGAAAGAATTCTCTGCAGTAACTCAGAACCCACCCCATCTAACATCCCATCCCAGACCACTGGGCATACTTACCTGCTGATAATCAAAGATCAATTGCCAAAATTAGGCTATCCCATCATACCATCCCTTTCATAAACTTATCAAGCTTAGTCTTGAAGCCAGATATGTCTTTTGCCCCCACTATTCCCCTTGGAAGCCTGTTCCAGAACTTCACTCCTCTAATGGTTAGAAACCTTCATCTAACTTCAAGTCTAAACTTCCTAGTGTCCAGTTTATATCTATTTGTTCTTGTGTCCACATTGGTACTAAGCTTAAATAATTCCTCTCCCTCCCTAATATTAATCCCTCTGATATATTTATAAAGAGCAATCATATCCCCTCTCAACCTTCTTTTGGTTAGGCTAAACAAGCCAAGCTCTTTGAGTCTCTTTTCATAAGACAGGTTTTCCATTCCTCGGATCATCTTAGTAGCCCGTCTTTGAACCTGTTCCAGTTTGAATTCATCCTTCTTAAACATTTACCATAATAAGCAATGGTCACATTGCACCAGTTCCCTAGCCATTTGTATTCAAAATTCTGGCCCTTACTCTTCTGAAGAGTGCCATGAAATCATTAATGTCCACAAGTGATCAGGACTTCAGTTTAACAACACATCTGTACAACATTGTTTGGAAGCTGTATGCTGCTCTTTGAGATAATTTACCCAGGTATTTTGCTCTGGAAATAATTCTGCCTTTGGTGACGGGATGCATGCCGTTATTAGAGCACATTTTCATATTCTCGTTTGTTGTTGTAATTTGTGTAGAAAGGCAATAAGTTAAATCTCTAATTCACAACAAGTTTTAATGTAAATCGTATCCCATTACAGTACATCATAGTGATATAATACAATATGCTAGTTTGCCCTAAGTGGATGTATTTGTCTCTGTGTTCTGGCTCAGATAATAGTTACCATCTGGGTGGTGTTTGTTTGGGTTTTTTTAATCGTTTGCAAAGCTTGTTGTTTTAAAACTGAAATGAGTAAATTTGAAGCTGATTTAGGAAATCGCCCGGAGAATCAAAAAGAACATCAGCGACTTTAAATGATTTACACTTTTAGCCTATCACTAAGAACATTTCAATAGGTCAGCTTTAAGTCATCGTCCTCCCCTCCTGCTCTAATGCCCATTGTTGAGTATCTTGTAAAATAACTGCTCTTTGAGCTTTGGGTGGCAGGATTGAGCCCCAATTGTCAAATCCTCTTCTTTTACCTGGACTTAGCACTGTGAAGGATTTGGGTGTGTTCCTCCCTGTGTGCAACAGAATGGACAAGAAAACTCGGTAAGGATTGGAATACCTTTGCAACCTGACACAGAATTTCAATGTGCATATTTCTGACTCTTCTAAGCTAAAAATCTGTCTTGTAGAGGAGGAAACCACTGTATATAGTGTATAATATACATTATCTATGTATCGCTATCTGCACGTATCTGAAAGTACATGTTCACTGTCTGTTTAAAATAAAAACATGCCCTGTCTATCCAGAGCACCACCCAGATGGCAACTGGGTGGAAGGAACTGGGCAGTCTGTTCCTTCTATCCCCACAGTTAGCTTTTCCGTCTAGCCGTTGAGAAAATGTAAGACTCGAAACAAGAGCTCTTCTCTCTCCTAGAAGTTTGGTGGCTTGTATTTCTATTTATTGTATGTTATGTAATTATTCTGGTACCTTGCTTGATGAGGAGGCATTCACTAAAAGGAGGGTTTGGTATGGTCCCTAGAGGTTCTCAAACAAGTGCACGTTCTGAGCTGCTGTGGTAAAGGGTTAAAGAGCCAAGGGCCCAGCACTGAAAATGCCTATTTCCTTGGTGTCTCAATCTAAGTTGAGCTTTGTCCCTAGTGAGCCATGAATTATACGGTAGTCCCTGTACTAATCTAGTTCAATCCTAAAACAAGGATTTAGGATTTTCGATTGGATCTGGTTTCAAGGAACCAGGGATGTTGTGCTGCAGTATTCCAACACATTCCTTTACTGTTTTTGAACCCATAGGGGAGTATTCTGGATGTGGATGGGAAAACCTAAGGGAGGCTCCAAACTTGCATACAAATTAAATGAAGGATGTTTCAGAAAAGCACATCTAGAATCTAGCTCATTCCTCGTACGCAGGACGGCATGTGTTGTAAAATGATGGAGGTCCATAGGTTTTCAAACCACCCGAACATAAGAACGGCCACACTGGGTCAGACTAAAGGTCCACCTAGCCCATTATTCTGTCTTCTGACAGTGGCCAATGCCAGGTGCCCCAGAGGGAATGAACAGAACAGGTAATCATCAAGTGATCCTTTCCGTATTGCTCATTCACAGCTTCTGGCAAACAGAGGCTAGGGACATCAAACCTGCTCACCATCCCTGCCCATTGATGGACCTATCCTCCATGAATTTATCTACTTCTTTTTTGAACCCTGTTATAGTCTTGGCCTTCACAACATCCTCTGGCAAAGAGTTCCACAGGTTGACTGTGCGTTGTATGAAGAAATACTTCCTTTTGTTTGTTTTAAACCTTCTGCCTATTAATTTCATTTGGTGACCCCTAGTTCCTGTGTTATGAGAAGGAGTAAATAACACTTCCTTACTTACTTTCGCCACACCAGTCATGATTTTAGACCTCAATCATATCCCCCGTTAGTCATCTCTTTTCCAAGCTGAATAAACCCAGTCTTATTACTCTCTCCTCATGTTGCAGCTGTTTTATATTCCTAATCATTTTTGTTGCCCTTTTCTGAACCTTTTCCAATTCCAATATATCTTTTTTGAGATGGGATGACCACATCTGCACTCAGTATTCAAGATGTGGGCATTCCATGGCCCACCAGATAATGTCCATACCCAGATGTGCCCCTCAGGCCAAAAAGTTTGCCCATCCCTGGTCTAAGAGGCAATATGATATTGTCTGTCTTATTATCTATCCCTTTCCTAATGATTTCCAACATTCTGTTCACTTTTTTGACTGCCGCTGCACCTTAAGTAGATGTTTTCAGAGAACTATCCACAGTGACTCCAAGATCTTTTTCTTGAATGGTAACAGCTAATTCAGATCCCATCATTTAATATGTATAGTTGGGATTGTTTTCCAATGTGCATTACTTTGCATTTATCAACCAGTCACCTAGTTTTGAGAGATCCTTTTGTAGTTCTTCGCAGTCTGCCTGGGACTTAACTAAAAGGTGAACAACTATCCCAAGAACTGCGTAAACATCCATCTAAATCACAACTCCAGTGCACAACTGGCTGCAGGAAATACACTCACCATCCCAAAGATACTAATACAGGTGTACATTTAAAAATGGGAGAGACCATAATCTAACATGTGGCAGCAAAGTGCCCCAATCAAGCTGAGTCTTGGAAAGTCCCAGGGAGTGTATCTCTCTGTTTTCATGCCAGGATGCCCCCCCTTTCCAAGAATGATCCATGATCGCTCATTGTCCCCTCTCTGAGACAAGGAGTGCCGAGCTTGGTGGGTTACGTTTTCTGCATGAAGAGCTTCTTAAAGGTTCAGAATCTACACCTGCTTGTGGTTTGCCATTGTCATGAGTGTTTTGGCAGCTCTGGCATGGTTGGTAGCTGGCTGCACACAGCTAGTGCTAAATTTGCCTGGAATGGAGCTTGCATGAGTAGTTTTAGCATCTGTAACAATAATCCCCTGCACAGTGATGGGGCATCTTCTCTGTACTCTCTACAGTCCCAAACAATCTCTTCAGCCTCAGAGTTATGCCAATTTTGAGTCTTATGAATTTGCCCAGTTTGTGGCATGTAGCATAAACCATTACTCCTTTTGGTGATCTGCTGTGTCACTCATGCAGCATCCATATTCTGTAGCTATCTCTAAGCCTCCTTTTTTCTGACTCAGAATCACTTACTAGTTTAGTTTTCTAGTCTCCTTTTGGTCCCTTTACTTTATTAGCTTTTCCTTGTGTGTATATATATAAGGGAAGCCAGAATTTGGTTAGCAGTTTTTCCAAAAGGTATAATATTCAACCACATTATAGCTCCCGAACAGGACACAGTACATGCATATAATGAAAGGATGGTCTCTGTCCCAAAGAGGTTGCAATCCAAATATATGATGAACGACAACAAATACATACAACCAACAAATGGGGGGCGGGGGCAAGGTTTTACTTAGACATGGGATGGGCAAACTTTTTGGCCTGAGGGCCACATCTGGGTATGGAAATTATATGGTGGACCATGAATGCTCACAAAATTAACAATTCAGAGATATTCAAATAAACTTTATTTAATAAAGATACATTTTAGTGGAAATAAGCATTAAACCTTACTTTTATAAATATACTATCATAAAGTATTACAATAATTAAACCAAACTTACCTCCTTTCCACGCCCTCTTTGATTAATGTGAACAATGCAGCTGGCACTCCCTGGTCAACTACTCTTTGTTTTATCCTCAACAATGGAAAATTAAAACTATTAAAACAGCAGAGTCACCAAAGCCAACAAGTAGCAGGCACGGGGGCTTGCACATTCCAGACCAGGGGTCGGCAACCTTTCAGAAGTGCTGTGCCGAGTCTTTATTTATTCACTCTAATTTAAGGTTTTGCGTGCCAGTCATACATTTTAACGTTTTTAAAAGGTCTCTTTCTATAAGTCTATAATATATAACTAAACTATTGTTGTGTGTAAAGTAAATAAAGCTTTTAAAATGTTTAAGACACTTCATTTAAAATTAAATTAAAATGCAGAGCCCCCCAGACTGGTGGCCAAGAACTGGGCAGTGTGAGTGCCACTGATAATAAGCTCACATGCCGCCTTCGGCACGCGTGCCATAGGTTGCCTACCCCTTTTCCAGACTCTGTTGGTGCATTTGGGTTGTGCAGCCACAGTAACAAGCGTGCCCTCGCACAGGTCCCACCTGAACACGTGGGAGAGTCGGGCAGACAGAGAGGGGCAAGCCCGCAACTCCATTCCCCCAGCGGGAGCGCCAGAGTGGGGCAAGCCCCCACTTCTTCCGGCTGTAGTTTGCCCACCCCTGACTTAGATAATTATGATTACAAGCAGTCATGGTCAACACAGTTATTTTCGTTGTTCACAGTGCTCTTATATAATAAAAAGAGCAAAAAAAGTTACACCTTAGAAAAACATTACAGAAATAGCATCGCATTGTGGCTTAACAAACAACTAAACTGATGGTTTCTAGAGCTAAGTCCACAGTACTACCTGGAAATAACTATGAGCTGCAAAAGCCCTCTGGGGTTTACTTGAAATGAGCCCAGGAAGTATTTTTCATTGTTTAGAATGTTAAAGCTAGCTCTGTCACTGGCACAGGTTTTCAAGTGCAGTAAAGTTTATCTAGGCCAGATATTCAGCCACAACATAAATTCCTCTTCACTTCTTCTCTTGCCCCTCCAGTCAGTATGGATTAGCAACCTGAATGGGGAGAAATAGAACAAATTGAAAATGAAAGGATTGGGGCGTGCTTAGCTATGCCATGAGTTCTTTTGATTGCTCTGCACCCTAGTATAATGTGCAGCTTTTCCCATGTTAGTCTCCATCACCTTTATCAAATTAAACTGTATAAAATATATGCCAGATAATTTAAATTTTGCTTATTCAGGAATTTCAGAGATGAGACAAGGAAACTTTATATATCTGCATAGCGAAGAATTTTTATTAAGTGGAACCAGATTTACTTCAACAGAAGAATGGCCAAGAGCTTTAAAGGAAATTAAAACGAGCCATAACAACTGGAATTCACACAGGAGCATAAAGGATCTTCCTAAGATAAATAAAACATGCATTAAAAAAGCATTGAGCAGGAAAGACTGTGATAATGGAGATTATATCTCAAAAGCAAAGGAAAACAATTGGGCAAATAAAAATAAGACCTTTGAATGCAGAACAAAACTGTCACCATGCCTACCAAAACTCCGGCTTCAAGCAGAAGGCTCACACATCCATCCCATATTTTCTGTGTCTTTTTCTCTCATGTAGCAGTGGCTTTCATCCCTGTGTTCTCATGCCATGGAACTTATTAAGTATTGGTAAGCATACCCAGTCCCTGGGAGAAGAGCAAAGCCAGCCCCCAAGCAGAGTCAAAGTTAGGCTTAGTGGAACTTCAAAGTGAAGTTTGCTGTGTTGATAGCATGCTGGGTTAAGGGAGTATCAGGGGAAGAAGAACAGCAGCTGTGGGATGGGCGATCATCTGTGGATAACCAGAGTGAGGGTGAATGGAAGGAGAAAAAAGGAAAGTACTGGGGAGACAATGTGTGAGCGGGTAACGGACTTGAGGAACAGGTCTTTGTCTAACTCTAGAGCACCTCGTCACTATAGAATCTGGATATTAAATAAAAGATGCACCACAGCAGCTCAAGTAAGGACGGTCTTATCTGCCACTCTTCTCACAGGCTCACACGTTTGTGAGGATCACATGTTTGTAAAGAGGCAGAACCATAGTGGAAAGGGTGTCACTTGGTCATTTTGTAGCATTAACTATGAGGAGGTCTGGGCAAAGAGGGGTGTCTTCAATTGTGCTCCAAGTAAATGAGACAGTAATGTATCATGATCTCCAGAGGCAGAGGGCGCCAAAGACCCAGTGCGTTCCTAGTGATTGAAGTGTTCTCTACGGAAAGACAGGTGGTCTCTCGGGCAGCTAAGCTGCAACAGCCCCCCCTACTCCTGTCAGCTACGCATGTGCTATAAGTTCAAATTCTCTCCTTAAATGGCTTCTTATCCCTGTTCCTTGCAGTGCTCTGTTAAACATGTGATCAGATCAAGGCACCAAGCTCTGATGAAAGAGATGCTGAGCATCACATCGCCCACCTTTTCAGTGCCTAGAAATCACAGGAATAATGCTGTGATTTACAAAGCCTGAGTTAGGTGCCCAGGCTGCTTTATCATGAATGGGGACACTGCGATTCTCAAAGGCCAGCATGCTAGGTGGGGAGCCACCTAAGCTAGCCAATGGGAGATGCCAAGGAGAGGGATGTATGCTAGCCCATTCCTCTTGGGAGATAGGCATCTCTCTGAAGCCTGTCTCTGCTAGTGATTGTCAGTTGTGAACCCTCTCTTGAAGCTGAGTGCCTAAGGTGTTTGCCAGGAAGCTGGGTAGGAAGAGGAGGAGGAGGAGCAGTCCTACCAGATCAGGCCCTGCACACGAGTTAGGCGGACATCCCTAGTTTGTGAATCGCTCTGGGTCTTAGGCGGGAGACAAGGGCAGTGCTTAATTTGTGTCGGAGCTTGCCAGGGCAGAGCACCACCACCTCTAGGCTTGGCAGTGCATAGCCCTGGCACCGCTGCGCTTGCTGCATCCGTTATGAATGTAAAATATTGCTTGAGCCCTGGCATCTAGTTGCTTGAGCCCTGGCACCTCTTTCATTGCAAATTTAGGGAACTATTTACTGCAAAAACTTAGATGCCGAGTGAATTTAGGTACCTACAGGTTTGGCGGGAGTTTTGTGATTTTTGCATAGGTGCCTAAGTCGGAGGTTTAGGTGCCTAAGTACCTTTGAATCTAGGTCATAAGCCGTTTCATTAACCCTAAAGTCTTTGAGGCCTGATCCAAAGCCCACTGAAGTTGAAAGGAGTATTTCCATTGACTTCAATGGGCTTTGGTTCGGGTCCATGTGTATTGTACATATACGATATTCAGCTCCCTTTTTGGGTGCACTTGAAAGGAGAGCTGTTACGTCTGTCCAGTTTTCATGCCCTCTTAATCTACTCGGTGATATCTGGAACTCTTTTCCAGGATGTTTCTGCTCTCCTCCTCCTCCAGACTGTTTTGATGACTAAAAGCATATAAGTAGAAGCCTTCACCATCAAACAAAGCAATAAAATACACATTCTTTGATGTACCTCAGGTCTTGGAGTGAAACTGCTCAAAAGCATCAAACAGAAAAACAACAATTACCAATATTGTGTACAGGCTTCTAAGCTTTTAAATTAAAGCTTTCTTTCATGTCTTCCATGGGTTAAAGGCAAGAGGTAGGCTTTGGCCCTGATTCTCCAGAGATATGCCTTAAGATAATATTTTTTTCCTTGATTCCTTTTCAGGGTTTTATTAATGCCAATTTAAAGTCAGATTAACTTTTTTTTTTATGACAATTAGGAAACAGACTGGAGAGTCATAACGAGAAAACTAATAATCCTAAAATAAGCAAGCTAGAGGGAGTGTGGAGAACATCTAATGAACTGAAAAATGTAGTGTCAGCATACATCCGATAAATGTGTCATTAAGATCACTTTTCCTTGCTCCATATGGATTCAATACATCTTGTGCCCAGTGTCCTTATTTATGAGAGAGTGGTAAAGTAAATCTATCCCCACTAGGGACAGCAAGTCCTAGAGCTCTCAAGGGCAGAAGTAAATGTTTTGTAATAATTCTCTTTTTCATGTTGCTCTTTGAAAGGGAATTTTTAATCCAGGGGTTCCCAAACTGTGAAATCTAACAGAAATATTTCATGACTGCTGTCATAGGTCTCACCCCCACTTGGAGCTGTTGGGTTCACAAGATGGGGACCTGCATGGATCCTTCTAAACTAAAATCCTAGTTTAGATCTGGTAAAAGCTGCCACCACCCAATAATGTACATGTATTGGGACACAGTCCTTCCCCCAAAATCCTTGGGGATCCCAAGAGCCCCAAATCCATGGAGTTCTTACACCTAGGAGAAATAAACCATTCCCCCCTGCTTCCTCCCCCCTCCCTTTTCCTAGGAGAGATACCGGGATTCAACTACAGAGGGATAACATAAGAACATAAGAAAGGCTGTACCGGGTCAGACCAAAGGTCCATCTAGCCCAGTATCTGTCTACCGACAGTGGCCAATGCCAGGTGCCCCTAAGGGAGTGAACCCAACAGGCAATGATCAAGTGATCTCTCTCCTGCCATCCATCTCCATCCTCTGACGAACAGAGGCTAGGGACACCATTCTTACCCATCCTGGCTAATAGCCATTTATGGACTTAGCCACCAAGGGATGCCTTCCTTTTCCCTCCTCCCCTTTCCCTGAGAATTTACACAAGGAAAGATCAACCAAGTCCTTAACAGAAAGATTTATTAAAGAATAAAAAGAAAGTAACTGTCTCTGTAATACCAAGATAGAACAATACACAGAGTCTAAACTTATCAATCTCTGGAGAGAATCCCCCCTCCTTTCTTTCTCAGTAAAAGCAATAACAATACAGAATTAAAGAAATTCTATAGCAAACACACAATTGCAAATGTAGAAATCAAATTATAAGACTAATCCGCCTTTCTAATTAATACTCACTGTTGGATAGTAGGAACTACTCCAGGAGAACTTGGAGACATGACTGGCCTCTCTTAGATCCAAAGAGAGCACGAACATTTACACAAAGAACACAGACAAAGGCTTCCCTCCACAGAGATTTGAAATTATCTTGTCCCTGATTGGTTCTCTGGTCAGGTGTTCCTTAGGTACTGCATGTTAACCCTTTACAGGTAAAAGAGACCTTAACCCTTAACTGTCTGTTTATGACAACTGCAAATATTTGAGCCCATGATCATGAGGTTAACAGTACCATACCGGATGGGCTGCCAGTACAATGAGACAAAGCAGCCCATCCAGCTCTTCCCAACCTGAGAGAGACCAGTAAAGGAGAGGGACCAGGCCAACCAGATGATGTCCCAGATTAGGAAATGAACCAGAGTCTACATCACTTCTGTCATGACTGACCTGCCAGCCTACAGCATCCATCTAAGACTGACCTGCCACCCAGAATCCTGAGAACATCTACATAAGCCTTGTCTCCTCCACCTTCACTATCATGTCTCTTCTCCCTTTGTATCTGTCTCTTTGTTAAACAGGAAACGCACCCATCCCTCACAGCTCGGAACCGAGCAACTAAACTAACCCTTTCCTCCCCACTGAAAAGGACTGTCCAACTGATATTCCCTTAAAAGCAGGGTCTGATAGGTTTTGGTTAAGTTTGCTTTGCATAACCATTTCATTTCAGTTTTAACTCGCACTGTAACTTGGTTTAAATTCTTTTCTTTTACGTATCTTAGTTAATACATACTAAACTTTGGCAGGAGTTTCTTAGTGTGTTTGCTAGGAAACTAGCCGAGTCTCTCTATACCAAACCAAACCTGGTTTAAAACTGTTCAATGTTGGACTGTTTCAGGCTTTTGTTAGCACCTTTAACTCTTTGCGCCCATTTATTCCATCTAAATTAATACAACGGGACACATCTCTGTTTTTCTCCTTAACCACCAAGTCCAAATACAACCATCATCTTTACAAGTAAGAGGAGTTGGATGTGAATCCCCTTGAAACCAGTCATTGCTGCTCCTTAATTAACAAGAGAGTTTGCTATTGAATAAAGCAGCCCTTTGCCCTCCTTACTGAATTTCTCTGTAGCCTAGCCTTCCTTTTATCTTCCCAATAATGAACTTTTTTTTGCCCTTTTCATAGTTTCATAGATCATAAGGCCAGCAGACCAATATGATCACCGACTCTTACTTTTGCATAACAAAGCCATAAAATTTCACTAGGCGATTCTTGAATCAATCCCACATTTTATGGTTGAGCTCAAACACATTTTTAGAAAGATATCCAGTCTTGATTTAGATTTGTAATGGGGAATCCACCACATCCCTTGTCACCAATGGTTAATTACACTCAGTTAAAAATGTGAACCTTATTTCCAGTTTGAATGTATCTACTTGAGCTTCCAACCATTGGATCTCATATTCCTTTGTCTGCTTCATTAAAGAGCCCTTGACTATAAGAAATCTTCTCCTTTTATAGCAACTGATCGACCATGATGAAGTTACCTATTGTCCTTGGCTTGAATAAGATGCCCTTACAAGCCCTAGCCAAATCCATATACTCATGTTTGGTGTTGTGGATACAAAGGGCAAGTTTACATACGAGTTGAGGAGTTCAGAACCAAATAATTTGATCTGCCCCAATTATTAACATTATAGTCTGAAGAAGCAAAGATTACATGGACTAAATTATAAATCATTGTTTTTTATGATACAGGGTCAGGGATGTGACCCCACTATTAGTGTCATGCTATAAAGGTTCTTTCTATGCCTTAGATTATGCCGTGATAGATACAAGCAATCAAAATCAAAGTTATTAATCATTTTTTTCTGAAGGGAAAATTAGAAGCAAAAATAAGCAATAAAATTTAACATGCTAGTTCCATTACTCCTGGTTGAAAACTTCCATTGGAGATCATACCTTCCATTCGAGTGAGATCTGCTGTTAGATGTATTACTTTAGAGGACGTTTGTCTGTAGGGAAGTTGAAACAGGAGTTAATGAAGTAGATCCTCTGTAATTATCGTAGATAATCCAGGCTTTTTTTAAAGACCGTTTTTAATGTTTAAAGGAAGGTTAATCATGCTTTTTATCGTAGATAAACTAAAAATATTTATAAATAGACAAAAGTAAGTCCCACAAAGTTTGGTAGCTGGCGAACTTTAATTCCATTACTTGATGAAGCAGCTCTAAGTGTATTCACTTAAAGTTTCAGTGTGTTATTGAACCCCCCAATTTGTTTAAAGAATAGTTTGAGTCAGAACATTTAATGAAAACTAAGCATCTTAAATTCAAGTTAAATCCCCCACAGTCTCTCTGTCATACCTTAGTCGGCTTACGTTGTCTAGCTATTTGGGGTTTAACAGGATAAGTTGTTAATAAAACTTAAGTTACAATAACATTTCAACATTCAAATGAAATCATTTTCAGTAACAAAGTTAACTGTTGGCCATGCATGTGTAAGACTTTATATCATTCAGTGAAGCTTGGGACTTGGTGGCACCATATTTGGGGGGGAAGTGCTGAGGTTTTAGGGTTCTTCTTGGGTCTTGGCTCATTGATGGTCCTTGCTTTGCCTGTGTCATTTCTGAGCTTTGTGTGAGCTTCTCAAATTGCAAGTGTCCTTGCATTGGCTTGAGCCTCTCCTTTTGTGTTGTGTAATGATCTCCTTTGTCTTTTCCCTTCTTAACTTCATCAGTTATATAACTGAGAGAGAGAGCGAGAGAGTTCCTCCTCTAAAGTTCCTCCTGTACCTTGGTGGGTCCTGCGCTTATTGGCAGATTTTGCTAGCCTCAGAGATCTACCCGTGTTGGATCAGGAGTTGGGAGGTTTTGGGGGGAACCTGGGCCCAGCCCTCTACTCCGGGTTCCAGCCCAGGACCCTGTGGACTGCAGCTGTCTAGAGTGCCTTCTGGAACAGCTACATGACAGCTACAATTCCCTGGGCTACTTCCTCATGGCCTCCTCCCAACACCTTCTTTGTCCTCACCACAGGACCTTCCTCCTGATGTCTGTTAACGCTTGTACTCCTAGGTCCTCCAGCAGCATGTCCTCTCACTCCCAGCTCCTTACGCACACCTCACTAACTGGAGTGAGAGCCTTTTTATACCAGGTGTCCTGATTAGCCTTAATTAATTCTAGTAACTTCCCAATTGGCTACAGCTGTCCTAATTAGCCTGCCTGCCTTAATTAGTTCTAGAAAGTTCCTGGGTGTTCTGGAATAGGCCCTGTTATCTTACCGAGGGAAAAAGGGACCTGCTTAACCTGGAGCTAATGTATCTACCTTCAACTACTCTCTTGTAGCCATCTGGCCTGACCCTGTCACTATATAGGTATTATATATGTATATATAATACCGCTTTTTTTTCTCATGAATGCATGAGAACATGCCTTTGAGGGGCTTGGTAGGATTCAAATATTGAGGCTTGTTGCTTTTGCATCTTTTTGTCAGGTTGGTCTCAGTTGCTTCTTCATGTAAAGCTCTACTTTGGATGGTGCAGAACATTCTGGCTATATCCAGCAAAGAACTTAAATGCATGCTTAACTTTGAGCACACATTTAAGTGCTTTGCTGGATCAAGCTCTTGATGCATATGCTGTAGGAGTTACATATGCACATCAGAAGGTATTTCTGACTCTCTGTTCTGGCAGGGATGTCTCTTACACTCTCTTTGGAGTTTTACTTTGAAAACTGTTATTGGGTCTATTTTCTGCAATATCATTCCAGTTCCACAAATGTTTAAGAGTACTTGAAGAGCTCTTTCAGTTGAGTATAAAGATAGACAGACTATGTAAAAGTTTCTTAGCTTTTTAGAAAAAGTACTTTAGAAGTTTATATTATTAATATAACATACTCACTAGAAGTACCAAAATAATCTCTCCAAAATGTAGTTTCTTCTATTAACACTTCTTCAGGCTGCTTCCTGTAACTTTAAGTTTGATCAGTAAATTTCATAAGCATTCAAAATAATTACCTCCTCAGTTAAAATTATATATTTGAGTGACTTCCCAAGTATTAAAAAGAAGAAAATATCAATTACTTCTAACAATATTTTTGTTCTGTGATTGTGGCAAGTGCGTGTCCATTGTACAGCTCAAAATAGCAATAAGTATTTATAATAAGGAATGTTTACCTTTAGAATTGAAATATTTATAATTAAGAAAATAAGCAATTTACAAAATGTAAAGGAGAACATAAGCTTCTATAGTTTCTAAGCACTGAAGGACAAGACAACAGGTTTTCGCCTTTAAATAAAGTCATGAGTTTACAGTGATTCTAATAAATTTTAACAAATGTTTCCTGCCGTGTGGGTCCCAGGATATTAGAGAGATAACCGGATGAGGTAATATCTTTTATTGGGCCAAATTCTGTTGGTAAGCGAGACAAGCTTTTGAGCTTACACAGAGCTCTTCTTCAGGTTTCAAATGTTTTCTAACTCTTAATATGATAAAAATGTCTTCCTTTAACTCTTGTACTGTGTGCAAAAGTGATAATTGTTTTATATGAACTTTTATTCTAGGATTAGTCCAGCGGCGGCTCCAGGCACCAGCGCTCCAAGCGCATGACTGGGACAACAAGCCGCGGGGGCCACCCTGCCGGTCGCTGTGAGTGTGGCAATCAGGCTGCCTTTGGCAGCTTGCCTGCGAGAGGTCCACCGGTCCTGGGTATGCCAAAGCCGTGGGACCAGGGACCTCCTGCAGGCGTGCCGCCGAAGGCCGCCGTGCTTGGGGCAGCAAAAAAGCTAGAGCCGCCCATGGATTAGTCTCAAGAGAAAAACTTCAAATAATTTTGTCAGGAATCAGGAGGAGATAAGATGGCCCATTTGTTATGGCCAGGTTTATGGCTCAAAACAGATAACCAAGATTGCTATGTACTCAGTGTATTCCTCTCAAAATGGTATTTCTGATCAAACCCAATTCTTTCTTTTGTTGTAAAGGGTAAATCTATCAGGGTTTATTAGGCTAGTCATTTCTTGACAAAAACTTTGTCTTCACAGCACCCTGAAGTTGTGACTTCTCTTAAAAGAAGGGTGCTTGGGGTTTGTGTGTTTGTTTTGTCTTTTTGGCTTTGCGCAGGTTTTAATATAATTAATGATTAAATCTGAATTTTCATAAAGCAACAAACATTCTAAATATATTTCTTCATAACACATAGGAGGTTGCACAAAAGGTTTGTGGGGGAGCAAGAAGTAGGATCCAGGTTTCCTTACTCTCTTATCAACTTTTGCTATCCTTCTTCCTTTTGATTCACTAGACTCACTAGAGGTTTTAATTTTACAATATTGCTATATTAGAATCTAATTCTCTCATACTGCTGTGCTCCAAAACTCTCTATGTTGTGGAACAAAATTAGTCTTTTGAACAAGTAATTACGTAAATTACCTTAATTAGATAATAATATAAGGTCAGCAACAAAATTATGTATACTCTAGCTGAATCATTATAATGCTGATGACAGTAAGTGCCAGACACTACGTTCCATCCTATCTTCTCCCAAAGCCAAGGGCTTGTACAATTCCCCTGCAGTTTACTCAGTGTAATTTAGGTCGAGGTGTTTATCACAGTAGATATGGCTGGAAAAGTATTTGGAGTAATTAGTTTAGTGATTTAATAACTGCTGAAACATCTGTCTGACTTAATCTCAGCACGGTAGCCATTTATTGAAATTAAAATATTCTCATAATACAATAGGCAAAATAGCTCCATTGAAGTCAATGGAGTGATATCAGGGAGGAATTTGGCCCATCTATTAGTCTTGGGTTGCCTACTGCATAGGCCTTGTGTTTTGAGATGACATGGTCAGGTTCTGACTCAGTTCAGTAAGTCTTTAGGTGCTTGTAATAAAACTCCTTTTGCTCTTTCAGCTGTGCCATTCTTCTAACGAGCCTGAATGGCTCTTGTACTGAGCTGGATGTTTCCTTTGTATTTTCTCTGACCCTTGATGTGACTCTGTTACAGTCTTTACACTTGTTAGGACTCTAATGAGGATCCATGAAGGTGTTTGCTTCACTATTCCATTATTTGACGTTTCAGAAAGCTGCACACTACATTTCACAATTTTAAAGCCAATAAATGAAGCTACACCTTTACAAACAATTCTTTATTTAAAGGATTTAAAAATAAAATATACAGTGTAATTATTGAGAGCTATCATTTTGGTAAATGCATACAGCTAGATATCTGGGATAGAAAAAACAGTCTTATAATATAGGCTAACCATGGAGACTGAAGAGTGGCATTACCGTAGCTGTAGTCCTAATATATTTAATTTCCCACAGGTTGAAAATAAAGGTCAGGGGGATTGGTTGTAGGATAAAGAGCCTTTCTTCTCTAGGTCACTAGCTGGTATTTGGCTTAGTTCCACAATGTCATTAGGTATTAGCAACATTACATATCATCTAATAGCTGTTTGGACTATGTGAAACAAGTTTCAGGTCTCAGTTCTGGTCTTAATGGACAGCTGGTGAAAATCAGTATTATGACTGGCAGTCTCAGCTGAAAGATCAAGGGCTCTATGATTCTGTAGACAGACCTACCCTGTCATCACTACAGATGATCCCATCCAGTCAAAATTAAGGCACAGTGGCATAGTGGTGTAGGGAAGCTTGCATTGCTAGTACTGGTCCTGTTCTGTGCATAAACTTTAGGCAGACCAGACTGTGAGTCAATAAACCAATGAACAAGGACCAGGTAGACAGACAGATCTTGGATCCCTGGATAAGGGTTTTCTCATGTATATTCTCCATGGCTATTCCAGAAGTTGTGAAGTAGCAATAAGTAGGGCTGACATCAAGGCCTGGGAAAGTGAAAGAACCCAGGAGACTCCAAAGGGTAAGGAGAACAGCAAGGAGGGGGTGGAACAGAATGGCAGTTTAGTAGAGGAAAAGGGATTGGTAGGTGGTGGGAGACAAAGCACGAATTCATTATTTCTGTCCTTGAGTTCATAAAATATTCCTACTCTTCACTAGTTCCGAAGTGATGTTAACATGTTGAGACCCTTCCCCATAAATACCCTACCTGGCAAAGGATTAAATAAGAACTGGTCACTTCAGTGATCATTTAAAGTTGGTCAGTGTAAAATACTTCCATTGCACCTGAGTTGCCATTGTTTGTTCAACTCTGTGAAAAAATGAGAGGAGAACATGGCTTCAGACTATTGGCCTTGATGATTCCAGGCCACCAGTTTGACTGGTGACGGATGATGGGCTTTAGGAAGAATAGACAAGATATGACTCTGAAAATATGCATTTCAAAACAGAAAACAACAAAGCAGCTTGAAGTACCATGTTATTTGATGGCTGCCTGCTTTGATGCTAAGCTTCAATGATGTGCTTGAGTGCTTAGAGACTGTGTTGACACAAATAGCCTCAATTCAGCAGAATCTAGGGTTGGGACTCCTGGAATTGTTGTTATCAAAAAAGCAGAGATTGCTCCCCTTCTTCTGTTTAAAGAAAGGAATGAGGACAAGTAACCTGTATAGCTGCTCCCCCCCATTTCAACCCCCCCTCCCCATTCTTAAAACCAGTCTCCATCATGTTGATGAAAAGGTAAGAATAAGATCTGGCCAACTGCAGGTTTGTGTGCAATGGACAAGAAGTATTGTAAGGTTACTTGGCTGATTTGGCTGGGGAGGCGGGGGAAAGGTGTTTGATGGAAGTGGTGTGAAGGGTGTTCAAAGAAATATCACAAGGAAGCTCTGCTTAAGTGCAAGATGTTCTCTCTCTTTTTCTACATCACAGGGATCACTGCTGAGCGAGACATCCATGTTCCTGGGCATATTACAGTAGAAAAAAGGATAATGTGTGAAAAGACATTGGAAATAAGGACACTTTTTTCACTACTTTCAAAGAATGTTCAGATTTTCTTTTCTTTTCTTTTTTCCTGGGTTGATCTTTTTCAAAGACCCTTTGAAATTTTTTTTTTGTGGTTTTTGTGATGTCTGAAAAGTTTCTTAGAAATGAGGACTCAGAAGTTTTAAGTTCAAAAATTTGGGAGAAATGTTGAATGGCATTGTCAAACCCCAGTTTACTACTTAGTATTTTCATCTCTGTCTTTCATAAGAGAGAATGTTTTTGTGCTACTATGTTGGTCATAATATATCAGAAAACCATTTAAGAAGGAATGTATCGGTGACTAAACTTACATCTGAAATACTATGCATCAAAGCATAGACATATGCTTGAAAAGCTGAGCTCACAAATACTTAAAATCTAGTCACTTTAACTGGAAGTAATCATGCAGTTAAATCAGTTTTAACATAGTCCTACAATACTCAAGTTCTCTTTCCTTTTGGTAAGAATTCATTTATTTGTTACCTACATTTGCAGAAAGAAGCAATAAAAAAGCGTTCAGTGAAAATACTCTAGGATTTTATAGTAGTTGACTGTTGATTTGTTTGAATCCTAATTCTCCCGTGTTCTGTATTTTCCAAAGAGAGAGTCACAAATAGCACAAATATGTTGACCTAGCAGGCATTGGTCAAAGAGAGAAATACCTCAATAGTTGCAATGCTGTTATTTTTTTTAAAAAAGAAACTGCATATTGTACAGAGGCGTAAGTATATCTTGGTATAATAGAGGGGATTCAGAGATAGGCAACAAAAATGACCAGAAGCATATGAAGTAAGATTTAAAATATTAGGGAGATTTAGTTTAGAGATGAATAAGAGGGGACATGATTTTGTATGTGTGTATGTCTCTATCTGGTTGTACGTACGTTCATATCAGTGTGTGTGTGTGCATAAAGCATAATAAAATAATTAATGGTGTAGAGCAGTAAAGAATGTGTTCCTTTAAAAGAAGCAGTGGAACATTCAATGAAACTGAAGGGCAACAAATTTAAAACTAATCGAGATATTTTTACATAGTACATAATTAACCCATGTAACTCACTCACAAGATGTCTGTCTGACAGGGCTTGCTGTACTTCTGCTCCTTTTGCAGTCTGTCTGAAGCACTGACTTCAGGCCTTGCTCCTCTTGTCCTTAACTGCCTCAGCATACATTCTTGTGATTTTTCCACTCTCAGACTGGGACCTGGCTACATTGCCCCGTGTATACCAACCGCTTATCACTTTGCGGGTTCAACTGGGTTTGGGGCACCTGTGTTTCTTCCTTTTGGGAGAATGATAGAATTACCAACAGCCTTCTTCAAACAGTGTTTTTATTTAGCAAAGCATTAGGGGAAAAGGCATTTTAGTACAACAGCATTACGCACATATTTAGTCTCATCTCACCTTACACTTCACTACAAGCTAAGTTAGATAGGGTTTCCTCTTAGGTTTCAGGAATAGAATGGACTTGCATTCTTTTAAGAATCCAAGGACCAAACCAGGTCTCAGTTTGTCTCCCAGTCTGTTCCCTTCTTCCAGGGAAACTGGGCTTTCTGAAAGCACACACCCTTCCTGTGGACCCAATTACTATGCTGCTCAGTGATCTTTGTTACAGGGGGGGGGGGGGGGTGGTTTCTTTTTTTTTTTTTTTTTTTTTTTTTTCCTCTCAGAGCCATTTTTTTTTTTTCAGCAGAGTTCCAGCTTTAATGGCTTGCAGTCACTAGTCTTGTGATTGTATCTACTTGTGGAGAAGAGTGTATAAGCTCACAGGGCTTGGGCAACCCACCTAGTAAGTGGAGCAGGACTTTGCCTGGTGGTTGCAATGACAGTTTGAAGTAATGGTGAGCAGCTTCAGCAGGTCAGGCAGGGGCTAAGGGAGGAGGCAGAAGCAGAGTCAAGGAGTCAAGCCAAAGGCCAGGCAGGACCAGAGAAGGAAGGCAAAGAACCAACCAAGGCTTGCAAGGCAAGTAAATAAGTATTAAAGTATGGGCTGGATGAATGGAGGATGAGGTGGATAGAGAGATATGGATGGATCATTGGGCTGGTGGGTGTAGCAGCCGGTATCAAGTGGAGTGCCCCCAGTCGGTCCTGGGGGGGGTTTGTTTTGTTCAATATCTTCATTAATGATCTATGGATGGTGGATTGCACTCTCTCAGCAAGTTCACAGATGACAACTAAACTGGGAGGAGGGATAGGATACGAGGGAGGGGATAGGATACAGAGGGGACCTAGACAAATTATTGGGAGGAAAGAAATAAAATATGATTGAATTCAATTCAATAGAGTGACAAGTGCAGAGTCCTGCACTAGGGCGGGAGAAAAGACTACAGACTACGGACCAACGGACCAAATGGCTAGGCAGCAGTAAGAAAAGGAAAAGGATGAGGGGATGGAGTGGATGAGGCTGCTAGTGCAGTGTGTTGTGCCTGCCAAAGCAAGAAGGCTAATTGCATTTTATTTATAAATAGGAGCATTTCCAGCAGATTGAGGGGAGTGATCATTCCCTCTTATTCGCTCTCATGAGGCCCTCATCTGGAGTACTGTGTGTCTGTGGGAAGGATGGAGAAAACAAAAAAGGAGGAAAGGAAAAAAAGAAAAATTAAATTATTAGGGAGGAGGAGCACAAGGAGCAGAGAGGGAGAGGGGTGAGAGGAATGGGGATTGTTAGAAGGGAGAAGAGAGAAAGAGGAAGAATAGAATGATAGCTGCTTTGAGAGCAGGTTTGAAAGAGAAAAGAGAGAAGGGAAGATGAGTGGTCTCAGAGATAGGTAGCAGATGAAAGAAGTTGGAAGTTTCAAGTTGGGGTTTAGGTTTTAAATTGGGAAAAAAAAAAAAGGAAAGGTGGTGAAGCACTGGAATGGGTGGGGTAGGTGGTGAGGTGGGGGAATTTCCTTCCTTAGAGGTAAGGGGGGCAGGTTAAGGGGTTAGGATTGATTAGATGATTTGGGATGGGTGATGATTTGATGGTTGGTGTTCCTTCCAACCCTGATATTCTATGATTCTAAGCTGAAGTCAATAAGTCAAGTCACGGGCTCAAGGCAGGGACGCAAGGACTAGGTTGCAGAGGACAAGAGTCAAGGTGGGACAAGGCTGGAGCAAGGAGTGGAGGAAGGACTGGAAAATGGAGCAGGACAAGTGTATCTGCAGGCCTGATACACGATGAGCAGCCACTGTGCTGCTGCTGCAATGATTAAATAGCAGGCCACTGGCTCCTCTGCACAACTGGGAATCCAGGACCAATTGGAGAAGGCTTATTGGGCCCAGCTGAGCTTCCTGGGTTGCCTAGCAATCAGGATGGGAACCAGCTGTGCTCCTGACAGTTTGCTTAAACTCTCTGCTCACCTATAATAGTCTAACACACCATCTCAGAAATCCAATACATAAGCCACATGATGGGATACAGATCAATATTTGTTACTGAGCACCCCCACATTTGTCACAATGCCATAGAGGCCAAGAGTGCTCTAGAGTTAAAAAGTTTAAGTGAATAATGGGAACATCCATGGTTGCAGGAGATATGATAAAAATGTATGAGGGATATAAGCCCTCATGTTTCAGGGTTGATTGTATCTAACCACACTAATTGTGGGGTTAGGAAGGAACTTCATCGATGAGCAGATTATTTCATAATTGCCCATTTCGGGCATTCTTGCACCTTCCTCTGAATCTTCTGGTAACATTTGTGGAGGATGTGGGACTGCTATATATTAGTGCATGTGCGCTAATTATGTTCTGTGATTCTCCAGTTCGAGTAAGAGAGATTTTTGTCTGACTCCATGGAGCTCAGTCAAAAGGAAAAGCAAAGCGGGAAATGAAACAACTAGAGATAAGATACTTCCTGGGGGAAACGCTTCATGGGTCACTACGAAAACAGTGGCTAAGCTATTCATTGGGAAGGGCCCACCTGCCCAGTCTGGAACCCACCTAAAATCAAAAGGACACTAGACAATAAGCCTAGGCCCTTTTCTTAATTACGCTGAAAGGCACTGTGGAGGGACTCTGAAGAAGTAAGGCCTACCCAGCTAATGCCAGGTGGGAGCAAGGGATTGTCAGCTTCACATACATAGGCCAGTGCTCCTGCTGTGAAGAATAAATGATACTTTGTTTTGAAAAGTCTGGTCACTGGGTGCCACTGTTCACCTCTCCCGAGGAGCAGAACTGCAGGTTCCGAACATAACTCAAGCCTGCTGAGGTAATCACATGTTAGCACATGGTGGGTTGCAAACCAGATCCTACTCTAAGGGTACGTCTACACTACGGGATTATTCCGAATTTACATAAACCGGTTTAGCAAAACAGATTGTATAAAATCGAGTGCGCGCGGACACACTAAACACATTAAATCGGTGGTGTGCATCCACGGTCCAAGGCTAGCGTCGATTTCTGGAGTGTTGCACTGTGGGTAGCTATTCCGTAGCTATCCCATAGTTCCCGCAGCCTCCCCCGCCCCTTGGAATTTCCGGGTTGAGATCCCAGTGCCTGATGGGGCAAAAATCATTGTCGCGGGTGGTTCTGGGTAAATGTCGTCAGTCATTCCTTCCTCTGGGAAAGCAACGGCAGACAAGCGTTTCGCGCCTTTTTTCCCTGGATTGCCCTGGCAGATGCCATAGCATGGCAATCATGGAGCCTGTTTTGCCTTTTGTGACTGTCACCATATGTGTACAAGATGCCGCTCACAGAGGCGATTCGGCAGCGCTACACAGCAGCATGCTTTTGCTTTTGCATGACAGCAGAGATGGTTACCAGCCATACTGTACCATCTACCATACCATAAATCAGTAATAAGATGATCATGGTTACCAGTCCTTTTGCACTGCACCATTTGCTGCTGTCATAAGTGCCCCTGGTTGAGATCAGCCAGGGGCGCAAAAGCCAAAATTGGGAATGACTCCCTGAGTCAATCCCTCCTTTTTGGTATCTAAAAATAGAATCAGTCCTGCCTAGAATATGGGCAAGTGTACTAGAGAACCACTGTATCATAGAACCAGAGAGCACAGCTGCTCTGTGTCAGATCCAGCAGAAATTATGAGCTGTATGCTATTCACAGGGGGTGCTCCTGCAACAACCCCACCTGTTGATTCCATTCTTCCCCCAGCCTTCCTGGGCTACCGTAGCATTGTCCCCCCACTTGTGTGATGAAGTAATAAAGAATGCAGGAATAAGACACAGTGACTTGTTAGTGAGAAATGAGTGGAAGGCAGCCTCCAGCTGCTATGATAGTCCAGACAGGACATTAAGCAGTGTGGAGGAGAGGAGCCCAGCATCCCGCTGCTAGTCCAGGGGCAATTGAATCTTTTCTTTACACATGAAGGGTGGGGGCTGATGGAGCTCAGCCCCCTGTTGCTATGATGAGGACGGTTACCAGCCATACTGCACCATCTACCAGGAAAAATTAGGGCCAGGCGCCCTTGATCGACCTCACGGATGCTAGTCGGCATGGTTACCAGTCCTTTTGCACTGCCCCATGTGCCAATAGGCTGATGATGACGATGGATATCAGTCTTACTGCACCATCAGCCACCCATGGCGGGGGGGGAGCAAGGATGTTGGTGTTGAGTGCTGCAGCATCGCGTCTATCTGCAGCATTCAGTAAAGATAGGGTGACATGTAAAAGAGTCAAGAGAGGATTGTTTTCCCTTTCACTTCTGGGGGTGGGGGTGCGTAAATTGCCGAGCTATGCCCTGACCCACCGCGGACACTGTTTTTGACCCTAGAAGCATTTGGAGCTCAGCCAAGAATGCAAATGCTTTTCGGATACTGCAGGAACTGTGGGATAGCTTGAGTCCTCCAGTCCATGAGCGTCCATTTGATTCTTTGGCTTTCCGTTACGCTTGTCACGCAGCAGTGCGCTGAGTCCCTGCTATGGCGTCTGTCTGGAGATTTTTTTTAAATGATTTTGAATTTCGTCTTCTGTAACGGAGCGCTGATAGAACGGATTTGCCTGCCCTTACAGCGATCACATCCGCATGGTCCATGCTGGAGCTCTTTTTTTATTTTGATTTCGGACTGCATCGCCACCCGTGCTGATTGGAGCTCCACGCTGGGCAAACAGGAAATATTCAAAAGTTTGCGGGGCTTTTCCTGTCTGCCTGGCCACTGCATCCGAGTTCAGATTGCTGTCCAGAGTGGTCAGTGGTGCACTGTGGGATACCGCCTGGAGGCCAATACTGTCGATTTGCGGCCACACTAACCCTAATCCGATATGGTAATTCCGATATTAGCGCTACTCCTCTCGTTAGGGAGGAGTACAGAAACCGGTTTAAAGAGCCCTTTATATCGATATAAAGGGCCTCTCAGTGTGGACGGGTGTGGCATTAAATCGGTTTTACGGTCCTAAAACCGGTTTAAACGCTTAGTGTAGACCAGGCCTAAGACGGGGAATTGCATGATTCCTCCCTAATGGAGATGACTGCCAGAGGCACATCACCCCGTAGGGGGGTTACACATGGTGCAACTGCGACGCCAATCACTCTCAGAGACTAGATGGCTACATAGTGTTTGAGGTAGGAATGAGAGTTGAGTGGATGGATTGGAGGCAGTCATCCAGAGACTGAACTGGAAAAAGGGACAGTAGCAGCTCCATATCAAAATATTAGGTTGCTCTTTTATGTTGGCTCCTTAATAATTAAGGGAATGTTGTAAAGTGTTTTCAGTGCTCTCTGTCTGTGCCTGCAGGGCTATGAAATGAAATGGAGGTGTCCTCCTTGAGGGGGCTGCTTTGTTGGAGGCGCCAGAAGAAGGAGGAGCTGGGTATCCATTGCGGGATGGGAATGGCAAATGGTGTTCCTGAAAAGTTATTTCAACAATCTTTATTTGAGGCCCCTCAGTGGTTAGCTCCCTACACTCACAAGTGAGACCTGAGTTCTGTTCCTAGGTCCAGCACAGAGCCAGGCAAATGTTTTGTGGCAAATAGTAAATTTGCCAAAAGTGCATTTCTCAAGAAACCGAAACTATTTGTGAATTCAAGTCGAATTGGCGAGTATTTTCAGCTGAAAAAACCCTGAAAAAAAATAGAAATGTCAATGTTGTGTTTCAACATTTTGTTTGAATCAACATTTCATTTTGGAAATGTCATTTTGCCTTGACCTGAATGACTTTTTTTTTTCTTTCAGTTTTTCATTTTGGTGAAAGGGGGGAAATCCGTTTTGGTTTGAAACAAATTGGATTTTTTTCTAGATTTTTCAATTTGGCCACCAAACCAAAAAATCAATTATTTGCTCAGCTCTAGTCCAGTCCCGCACTGAGGAACTAGATATTCCTGACACAGACAATTTACTTGATGAGCCGCCAATGGTCTGGTGAGACAGGAATCTCACTGAAGAATGGGTAGAACAGAGGTAGGCAACCTATGGCACGCGTGCCAAAGGCGGCACGCAAGCTGATTTTCAGTGGCACTCACACTGCCTGGGTCCTGGCGGCTGGTCCGGGGGGCTCTGCATTTTAATTTAATTTTAAATGAAACTTTTAAAACATTTTTAAAACCTTATTTACTTTACATACAACAATAGTTTAGTTATATATTATAGACTTATAGAAAGAGACCGTCTAAAAACATTAAAATATATTACTGGCATGCGAAACCTTAAATTAGAGTGAATAAATGAAAACTCGGCACACCACTTCTGAAAGGTTGCCAACCCCTAGTGTAGAAGAATTCTAATGGGAGACCCATCTGACACTTTTTTCAGTGGGGCTTTTCTTTATATATACATATATACATTTTTTAAAGTTATATTTAATTGATATAGCCCCTTTTGCTGGACACCTTAACAGTGGACAATTAACTTTGAAATGTCCATTACATAACCTCGTCTCTGAATTCAAATAGCCAGATCCATATTTAATGTAATTTCAGGAGGTTGTCAGCAGACATTAATGTGTCCTCTGCTATGCTCTGTTGCTGTCTAGTGATAGGGCCTGAAACTGTTTAGACTGTTGTTTAAAAGTGCTAATATTTCAAAAATACTACTAACAAGCTCAATATATTTTGATTCAGCGAAGGCCACGAATAACCTGGCTAAATGAGACATTAATCGCAAAGCTAATTGTAAATGTTTTTATTTCAGGTCCCTGAATTCACACTGACCGGATTCCACTCCCTTGAATTACCCTAGTGCATAACACTATGACATAACAGCTGCCCCAGAACCCTGCTGGATCAGAGAATGATTTGCCAAAGATTTTTAAAGAATGACTATCATAACATCCCAGAGGTATCGGGTTTTAGAAGTCCTGTGCAAAATCAATCCATAAACTGTAATAGCTGTGATATCAGCATGAATGACGAATGCTGGGGCATCATAGCTTAGCATTGTCTCTGAATGCCATATTGGTGCGGGTAGTTTTAAAATTAATTTCCTGCTGAATGCCCCTCTTAGAATTGGGAGCAACTCAGCACACACGCGTGCGCGCACACACGGAGGCTTAGACTGCTTGGCGTGCACACACAGACAGACATACACACACACACAGAGACAGGCTTAGATTGCTTGGGTGGGGGGAAAACACATGGAGGACACCTTTAAGAAAACCCACTAGTGTGGGGTTTTATAGTGTCCTTCTTGCAGACTGCAGCCCAAATTACTGTACTCTACTAATAGACACATTAGAAAAATCAAGTAGCAAAAAAGAGAAAATAAGATATCTAACACTTTTTACAGTTGCAATGCACACAGCATTTTGTGTAACCAAGAGATAATTGTGACCTAAACTTCCCCTAATGACTCCATCCTCTAAGCAGTAGTGAGAATTATCCCCTATTCCTCATTTTTGATATTTTTTCAGGTAATCTCTTTTTCTCTGCTTCCCCTCCAACACTCTTTATGCAATTTCGTATCCCTCTCAAATTGCAGAATTGCATTTTGTAAAGCAAATGGAATTTGAATATATATTTAACATGACAGGACTGATATTAAAATTTAAATAAAATATTACCATTTTTTAAATAAATTGCTTCAATAGCAGCAAATTAACAGTAAATTGATAGAGAAAGGTAAGCACAGATCCTTTAAATCATAGTGAAGTTTTTAACATTCAAGCTAGAAGTGTCTCAGTTTAACACATCATTGGTTAGTATTATTAGAAATTTCATTGGGTTGTGGAGCGTATTATGGTTATGGTCTAAAATTGAAAGTACATAGACTCAGGACTTCTATAGTAGGCTGAGTTCTTATGCAGTTACTGATCAGTGTGCAGCAACTGACATGCCTTGTTAATAAGCACAGGCAAACTGCCACTAATACCCTATTTGCTGCTGCACAGAAAGATTTTTAATGGTACTTATTTTCTTGTTTATAGTTCGATATCAATCATGAAATGGGAACTGAGAAACCAGTAAATGTCATTTACTACTTCTCAACTGGCATGAATTTATTGTCTGCATTGCATTTAATCACATTCATCTACTCTCCTCAAAACAGGGTAGGGGATTAGAGTAAAAAATGTGGCTTGAATCATTAAGAAGCCTGCTTAAATTAGTAGCATAAATGAAACTAGCAAAGCAGTTCCAATTAGTAGTTAGAGGAATACCACTGATGATTGTCTGACCTCCACTTTTATTATTTTGAACTTTATTCTCTGAAAATAATTCAAGCATTTGCTTTTCGTGATCTGCCAAAAAACTGGAGAGAAAGTTTTGGATAAAGAATTAAATGCTTGGAGGACATTAATTTGCAAATCATTGTCGCTTCTTTCAGCAGCAGATTTGTCTGTCACTTGACTCATGTTCCCTGGAAGTTCTATAAAAGTTATGATGTGACAGTTATTCTTTGTAAAGTAAAAGTTACGCTAAATATTGAGGGAGTGTTTTGCCAAGATCATGAGGCTGATTTGATTCAGCTGATTGTTCTAGCATTTTGTATAGTGAGTAGGGTGACCATATGTCCCATTTTTATAGGGATAATCCCATTTTTTGGGACTTTTTCTTATATAGGCGCCTATTACCCCCTACCCCCTGTCCCGTTTTTTCACTGTTGCTATCTGGTCACCCTAATTGTGAGGGACCTAGCAAGCTACAGGGCAGCCTGATGATAACCGCATCCTGTGTGGTGCTAAAAGAGCGTCATCTGGTACATTAGTAAGGTTCCTCCGCTCCTGTCTAAAAGGATTTGACCCCCTTTAATGTTAAGCGCCTTTCTTTAAGAAGTTCCTGAAAATCCATATGTTATGCATTGCTTCCTTTTGCATGGCAAGTCAAAAAAAAGTTGTGCGTGTGTGTGTTTATGTGTCATGTTTGTGATAAGAAGCTGCTGGTTCGGGAAAACAATTTGTTTCAGTCGTTTATGAGATATTCAAGATGAACCAAAACCCTGTATCCAATCGCCCCAGAACGCTGAGGAAGTTCAAATCCAACCTTTGCAGTTTAGTCCCTTTTCTGTCAGGCGTGAAAGGAGTTGATTGCATGTGTACATACCTTACCATTGTGATATGGATGTGTTTGGTTGAGTACAGATAAGATGCTGGGTATGGCTCCTTTAAGAAAAGCAGCATGTGGGTCAACTGCACAGGTGATAGAATGCTGCACTGAGACAGTCCACTGTGGAGCACTTCTGAGCCAGACAGTCTGTTTTCTTAACGGAGCCAAGGCTGGGATCTGAAAGACCGATTGCTTTTCTGCTTTTAATTAGCACCGATCGAATACTATTAGTTGAATAATGTATTTGATGAATAATGCTGTTGTCTGTCAAATAAATTATTCAATGAATCTTTTTTGCATTATCCAAACAGTTCTATAGATGGTTGAAAACATCCATTGAGTAATATATTAGAATGATGCATTGTTTTTCAAATATATTATTCAATAAATAATTGCATCCTTCATTCAACAAGGTCTGCCCTTAATTATAATTTGCGTGTATGTATCAACTTCTGCCTACAGGATCACAAAGAATTTAGGTAGCAGCAGAGGTGGTGTGGGAGGGGTGGGGAGAAGTGGTTCTGTGGCTTTGGATGATTTTTGTTTGTAACTCCTGTAGTATTGTGTTTTTAAGAGTATGTCAAAGGCACCAAGAGCTTGGAATGGAAGTCCTTTTTGGTATGGGACTTTTAGACTGATATCCAAATAAATATACACACAACAGCACACAAGTGAAGCCACCTCTGAAGGTTGGATGGTATACAACCAGTTCACTATGCAGCGTCATGGTGATGAGAGCACTGGGACAAATCCCAACTGTGATTAAAAGAGTCTTGGGATCTTCGGTGTTCTCAGAGCATAGACAGACCGTTAGTATTTATAGTCACAACCTTACTTAAACTCTGGATTTATGGAGTTCAGGGGTTCCTGACCTGATGTTTAGACTACTAACTGCCTTAGACAATTGAAAAGCTTAGGACAACAGAGAATGTAGTTTGGGAAACAAGCTCAGACTGACATTAGGGAATACAGAGCAATGGCTTACTACTACTACTCTTAGAAATCAAATACATCAATAAATGGGAAGTATGACTTAGGCGTTAATGTTATACAATTAAACAGCTGATTCCACGTCTCCTCCCTGAGTTCTATGCTAAGAACACTTTCCACCTTTTGATGTTACTGGATTTTACCTGGTTTAAGTCTGTCATGACTAAAACTAGTTACCATGTTATGTTGGTTCAATATCCCATGTGAACAGAGCCATTTCAGTTGTCACTTTTCTTTGCAGTTGAGAAGGGTCTGAGCCATTGTGAAGTAAGAATCCTGATCCAAATTTCCCCAAAGTTTTGGACACTTTCAGATTTGGAACTCTGTTTTCAGCCAATTTCTTATCAGCAGACTCAGCAGAAAGCCTGAGGATGGGCTAGTCATGGCAAATGAACTACTCTTACCTTCTTTTTTGACTTCCTCTGCAGCATAGGGCCTGGGTCATTTGCAGGTTTAAATGAGTGTAAATGGTGGATTCTCCATAACTTGAAGTCTTTAAATTATGGTTTGAGGACGTCAGTAACTCAGCCAGAGGTTATTGGTCTATTATGGGAGTGGGTGGGTGAGGTTCTGTGGCCTGCAATGTGCAGGAGGTCAGACTGGATGATCATGATGGTCCCTTCTGGCCTTAAAGTCTACAAGTCTGCCATTTCACTTAGCTCCTCCAGGTGAAGGTTGGGGTACACTGGTGAGGGTGTCTAAGAAGACTGTTGTGCTGCTATCTGTGCTGTACCCAGGATAAAGATTAGGTGTCTACGCTAGGGGTGTGGGTTCTATGAGTAGCACAGGGAGAAGCACAAAACAATGGCTACCAGTTTCCTAGAGCATGAGAGATGAATGTGAACTAGAGAAGAGGAGGGGAACCATGACCAGTGAGTGTTCCAAATCTTCAGTGTTTCAAGTCTCCAGTTCAGGTGGCAGGTAAAAATTTGAAAAGTGTCTAAATTCCATTTTCAAAAGTGATGTACACACCTAGGGCCAGATTTGCAAAGGTATTTAGGCACTTGAGGATGCTGATAGGTGCCTAGAAGGATTTTTAAAGTACCTAGCTTAAAAGCTTGAAATCGATGGACACCTAATCTGTTTAGGCACTGTTAAAAATCCCACTGGGTGCCTATCTGTATTTTAGGCACCTAAATATCTTCAAAAATCTGGCTCTAAGGGGCGTTGGCAAATATTACCCAGCATGCACAGTACATACTGTCAGCTGGGTATTCTGAGACAGTCTTTTGGGAGACACAATCAAAACTATCAAATGCTAGCTGTGGATTCAAACCTGGTATATTCTTAAGTAATCCCCCTTTTAGCTGTAGCCATTCTATGGATAAATAGGATTGCAGCATGTAGGGACTGGCACCTTTCACTACAATTCTCTGAAACAAATAAAATAATAAAATTTTGTGCCTTGTTTTGATTTGGGAGGAGAAACAAGTCCCTTACTATTACAATTACATTTCCCTTTAGCTCCCAGTTAGCAGAATTGAAGAATAATTTAGAGATTCAGAGGCTCTCCATGAAGTATGAAATAAACAAGCCACAGTAGCAGTTTGGGGACCTCAATGATAGCCAAGGCTCCTGAATAAAGGCCCGTTAAGGTCATCTGGTTTTTGTCTCACCAAAATTAAGTATGTGTTGATGTCAAGTACCAGGCCAAGAACATTTTAGAAAAATCCTACTGGGTTATGTTGCTCCCCCTAGGAATTTTTTTACAACAGCTGACTGTCTCTTGTTTTGTGCCTCAAAATAATGTAGGCTGTCGATCTAACTAACTTGGCTATATTTTCCTTTTATTGAAGTTAAACCTTCTATGATCGTGGATTTAATTTAATGCAAACTAAATTGTGTCTAGACAACATGATCTGATTCTGTCATGGAAACTTGTCTTTAATAACGGTCCTCATGCACTAAGTAATAGGTTTGTTGCAGCATATTAATATAGTAAGCCTTATTTGTTTTGCTAATAATGCAGACTGTCTGTTTCCTGTTTAGAACTAGTAACAAGGCTGAATTTTACAGAACCTTAGGGAGGTTTATTTATTTATTTATTTATTTACTTATTTATGGAGTTGTTCAAAACTAAAAGTGGATTTTATGTGTGGATGAGAGAGAAGGAGAACACGAATTCTATGAAATCTAATTGGCATAATGAGTGACACTCAGGGTGAGAGCATTAAATGATTACCCAAGGATAAAGAATAGTCCTGAGATCCAGGTATATTGCCTGAAGCTGAGCAGAATGCAAAATGAAGGCCCTTTTTTTTACCCAAGAGCATTTCTACTGTTACTGACCCTGCAAGCACTTTCTGTTTCATTGTTGTCATGGGCTGGTTTTGTGCACCATATTAATGCACTGAGTGACCTATAGAGATATAAAGATAAGAGTGGATTAAGACTAAATAGGAACTCTTTCAAAACTGAACACCTCCCCACTTCTGAATGGGCTTACGTAATTCATGTTGTCCTGTTAGGGAGCGCCTGTCTGCATTTTATTTTACAAATCAATGAAAGTAAGTGTGCGTGAGAGTGTGCATGTGTGTGTTTAAAAACATCAAATCAAATATTGTGTTGATTTTCTTTTGACACTTTTTGCATTAAAATGACTACAGGAAAATTTAACCAATTAGAGTATTACATCTTCCTTGGTTTTGGTCTTCCTTCTCTTCACTCAGTCCCTTTTATCTTTCTTTCTACCTTGTGTAACCCTTCTGCCGGGCCGAAACAGTAGCAGCAAGGGCTGGGTTCAATACATAGGGGTCCCTTCCCCACAACATAATGCAAAACCAGCTCGAGCCCCCACCCAGTGACCTGGGAAAATCTTACACACACCCCTGGGCGCCTCGAGGAGGCAATACTTCCCCTCTCGCAAGCACAGAGTCTTGGTGTAGCAGAAAAGGTTCAATTACATGAGACAAACAACAAGCATTAAATTGGGAAAATACCTCAGCTAGAGTTCATAGGTCAAACCGTGAGCAAAGACCCACCCCAGCAAATTGGGCCGTGTCCTTCTCTCTGGGCCCTTGAATCCAGCAACCCCCAAATCACCCACAGTCCCAAAAGTCCCACAATCCAAAAGTCTCTGTCCCGGGTCAGTGCAGCCCCAGAGTTCAAGAGTCTCTCTGCAGAGCCCCCCCACCCCCCAGCCTGGGTAGAAAGGGGTTGGGGGCCAATTGCCCTGCCTCTTCGTGGGGTTCTGCTTCCACTAGTCGTCCCCGCAAACAGCTCAGCTCCGCTTGCTCTGTGGGCTGCTCCACTCTGCCAGCTGCTCTGGTCCACCAGCTGTCCTGTGATCCGCTCCAGCCGTCCTCGCGAGCTGCTTGGCTCCACTCACCCAGTGGCTGCACAAACTGCTCCATTCTGCTCTGCCAGCTGCTCTGCTCCATGGTATTGCTTCAGGCTCCCCCACTCATTAGCACAGCACTCAGTGCTCTCAGCTCAGCAAGTCCAGCTCTACAGTGATTTCAGCTCTTAGTGATTCCAGCTCATAGTAGGGGAGCCCCAGGGCCAGTGAGTTCAGCTCAGTGACCTGTATCTAGATTCTTAAGGGAATCAAAAATTAACTCTGACATTCCACAGTGGAGAGAGGCATAGGTGGAACTGGTGCTTCTGGCTCACACAAAGAGCCTGCACCACCAAGTACAGATATTTGTCCCCAGCCCCTCTCTCTTGACTGGGTTTTGGAACCCATGTCCCTTGTCTAGCAAGTGCTATTTAGTTGATAATGAAACCCTCTATCATAAGACAGCTTTGTAGTTCCTCATTTACTTAATCGGGGTGACAACATTTTATTGCTCCTGCCCCAATAACAATGAAATTGGGGCTCCCACAGCTGTGAAAATAACCATCCCAGGCTGCTGTGCGGTATGCTAAGTGGGGTGGGAGTGCCAATGCAAATAACTGAAATGCTAATGCAAATACTCGAAACTTCTTTCTGCACGCCCCATAATTTACCACCAGATGTCAGGGTAGAGCTCATCCTGACTCTGCTTACACTTGTAACTTGGAAGATCTTTTTCCCCTCTCTCACGCTAGTTTTGCTGTAATGCCGTATGACTTTAGGATAGGATTTTCAGAAGTGTTCAGCTTTGACTTAACTCTTCTCCCACTGAAGTCAGTGTTAAAACTCCCGTTGATTTCAATGAGAGTAGCATGAGATCAAAGCGGAGTGCTTTACAAAAATCCCCACCCATATTATATACAGAATGTTAGTTTGGTTTGTTCTCTAAGACAACTTTTTCTTCCTTTCCTGTTTCTTCCTTTCTTCTTTAGTACTTTTTTCTCTGGGGCTCTTTTTAAATTCTCTTTCCCGTGTCTTATTTTCTTTCTCTTTTTTTCCTTTTCACCCCATTCCCTCTAGCGTACAGAAACATACATGAACAGATACACACACATTGCTCTGATTTTGTTAGTTGTTGGGATTTTTTGTTGGTTAGTCTTTTAATGGTAGCTGTTTGAAACTGCTTGGGTGTGTCAGAACACTAGAAATGGTCCCAGTGGAGAGTGGACAGAGGATGGGTAATACAGCCAAAGGTGTCATGTGATGACTTGCATTTCTCATGCTTCTTTGTCTAGCTCAGCTGCCCTCTGCTCACAAAGTCATCTCCCTAGAATTTATTCTAACAATCCAAATCCCTGAGCAGCTTTAAACAGCTGCCTTGTTTTAAAAATCAACCTGCCAAAACAACCATTCCTTCCGTCTCTCTAACTGTGGAAATTTCCTGCAAAATAACATTGGCCCGAGGCCCATGATAGGCAATAATCAGTCCTGTGTTAGTGACAGCTTTCAAGACAGATATCTGGTAACTCTGCACAGCTAGAGAAGGAGTTTCATGCCTTTGGAAAGGGAATAGTTCCAGTTTCTGATGATGGGATCCACAGCACTTGCTTATCAGTTAGGCCCTGAAATTCATGATATTTTTACGCATAGAAAAGATTTTTTCAGTTTTTTAAATGTATTAGTTATATACCTTACTCTCCCTCTGATATTTTACAGTTGGACTAATGCTAACTAAAGCACCCGGCCTTTCAGGTGGAGGCAAGATTCAGTGCTGGGTTGAGTTGGATTTTCAAGACATTGAAATGTCACAACTTTAAAAACTGATATCTTTCTCTTCTGCATAGCCAGAAAGTACAGCTTTATTCCACTGAGAAGGGGGGGTTCCTAGCTTCCCAGTGGAGTCAGTACTCAGCGCTAGCCTTAGAAAGGTCCAAGATATCTGAATTTGTGTATCAGAAAGCTATTTGAAATCAAGTTTTGGAGGTATTTTACATTTATTAGCTTGAATTTCTGTCTCCCATTGAGCCTTGCACAACTGAATTTTTGCTTACTAATACATGTGTACAGATTCATTCATAAAATGAAAAGAAATTAAAAGCAGATGAGTGAGTTCCTGAGGACTCGTTCTATAGCAGATAAATCATATTTAAAATAATAATACACCTCTACCCCGATATAACGGTGTCCTCAGGAGCCAAAAAATCGTACTGCGTTATAGGTGAAATCGCATTATAATTGAACTTGCTTTGATCCGCCGCAACGCTCCCCCCTCCCTCCCCGGAGCGCTGCTTTACCACGTTATATCTGAATTCGTGTTATATTGGGTCGCGTTATATCAGGGTAGAGGTGTAATAACTTTCAGTTTTCAACCCAAAGAATCCCAAGGCTTTTTAAAACATAACTGATATATAAACTATATACAGGGATATGGCCCTGATCCTTGTTTGATGGCTCTAAGCACTACGTTAGTAGAAAATATAACCAGATTTTTGGGATAGATTAGTATTTGCATTCTGATCTGTTAGCATTTCTGTTAAATCTGACAAACATTTGGACAGTCTGTATGAATAAATACAAAAAGTGCCCGTTCATCATATTTTTGTGACAGTTTGGTGAGTCCTTACATCTTAACGCTCTTGAAAGAACAGGTGCAAAGTCTCTGTTTAATTTGTAGTGCTGAGTGAATTTATTTTGCCTAACTTTGATCCCATTTGCACATTGTAGATATGAAAGTTCAATTCTAACGTGAATATAATTGGGTGTTTCTTCCACTTAAGAAAGAGTGTGATTAAGAGGGCATAGGGAGGAAAACAAACATGGAAAAAAATAAGGTAAAAAATTGAGTTGAGATTTATCAGGAAGGAAAACAAATACAGGGAGACTGTGAAGAAAGGAGCAGAGGAGAGAGAATTAAACACATATATATTGCACATATTAATGGGACACTTTTGGAGGGGAAAGATGTTCTTATCCCCAATACTGATGTGTCTCTGGCTAAAAAACCATAATGTTCTAAAATATATTCACACTGTGGAGAGAAACAAAAACAATTAGCCTTAAATTACAAGAGAAAAAAAGACATTTGCAACCCCCAAATTAGTGTTGCGAGCTCAATAAATAGAGACGTTTGCAAAAGCTTAAACCCCAGGAGGGTCACCTGTCCTTACTAAATAGCATCTGAAATGCACTGGAGACTGTAAGCTAGTAGGATACAACACAGAGGTATGCTCACACACATGTGCCTACACCCCAAGGGCTTCTGATGACACCAAGTGAATTAATCTAGACTTGTTTGTCATCAGAATCCGGAGCAGTCCTCGTGCCGCTGTTTCATTTGTAACCTGCCTCTGTGTGTGTGGGGGGGGGGTATGTCCACACACACACATGAATATTTGAAGGATCTCTCAAAAATTTTTCCATGAACTTGGTGCTCATAAAGATGCAAGACTGATAGCGCCAAGGACTGAGATCCTTTGTTTAACCCCTGAATATGTACACCATGGTTGTCACACTGGAAGTTTTCCCCACACTGTCCCACCAATCAGGGCTGCCAGTTAAAACCCAACTGTGATGATTTCATTAAAATGTTCTGTGGAATGCTTCTCAGCACCTGGTAAGTATAATCTGTGTGGGATTCTCTCAATGAAAACAGGCAGGAGTTGTAGGGTTTTTTTTGTTTTGTTTTGTTTTGTTTTTGCCTTTTCTTTATAATGCTCAGCATTGAATTATTCCCCTCTGCTCCTAGATACATTCCCTTCCCCTGTTCTGAAGCCTTCCTTTGCCTGAAGAGGTTTGGACACGGAGCCCCTTTGCAACCCATCCAACACTGCTCCCAGCTGTACCACAGGAGTTGTGGCAGAGTTGTGTGAGGTGGCACTCCTCTGTCTCTGCAGGTCTGTGATGGTCTGTGAAATAAAGACCTATGTCAGGGATTTAAAATGAAATCAAATTTTTATGTGATATTTGTACTTCATTTAATTTCATACTTATGAATCTTGGCAGCTGCATTCTTGGCAGACTCAGATCTCTCACAAATGCTTCTTGTTGGATGGTAGTTTCTTTGTGGGCTCTTAGTTCATGCCCATTGCTGATGTCACAACATTAGATACAATTCTGTGCCATTATATGAGATTGCTGTGCCTATCCTACATTTATCATCATACATTCATTTCTGTTACCATGTACTCCCCCGTCTCTTGCCTTATGCAGAGGTTGTAAGCTCTTTGAGTCTTTTTGTTATGTGTTTTAACAGAGTTTAGCACAATGGGTTCCTGATTCCCTGCACTCCAAGGTGCTACCACAATATAAATTATAATAAATAATTTCAGCACTACCCATCATTGTGATACCGAGGCTTTCCTTGTCATGTGTGAAGAACTGTTGTGAAACAAAAACAATTTCACTTAAAATGATCTATATATTCTCCTACAGAGAGGGGGAAATTCTGACATTACAGATCCAACAAATTCCCAGAAGTACAGACATGTTTCTTATTTTATACAAGCAGCAAAGAATCCTGTGGCACCTTATAGACTAACAGACGTTTTGCAGCATGAGCTTTCGTGGGTGAATACCCACTTCTTCGGATGCAAGGACTGAGATCCTTTGTTTAACCCCTGCATCCAAAGAAGTGGGTATTCACCCACGAAAGCTCATGCTGCAAAACGTCTGTTAGTCTATAAGGTGCCACAGGATTCTTTGCTGCTTCTACAGAACCAGACTAACACAGCTACCCCTCTGATACTTATTTTATACAGTGACTTCTACTTAATCTGATCCTGGCTAACTAAATCCTGTTTTATTTGATTGGATCTTCAGTAACCAAATAATTTCTATTGTATTTTCCCTGGCATTTTGATCATTTCAGCTGTTAATTTGATCAGGATTGATTGAATCAGTCATTGAAAATGAATCAAATAATTAATCATGTGAAGCATTAGAAAAACAGACATGTTACCAGTCTCTGTTTTAATTCCCGGCCCCTGCTTTTTTCCCCCCTTCTCCTGCATCAGTACACGGGATGGGGGTTTCTTTGGCAGGAACTGGAGATAGACATTTTCATAGTACTCATGTTGCAGCCATACACATACGTCCACTTCATATACACATGAAACAGAAGAGGTGACAAAATAGTGCTTATACATTAGGTTGAAAATCAGCTTGCGTGCCGCCTTTGGCATGCGTGCTCAACCTAATGTATAAGCACTATTTTGTCACCTCTTCTGTTTCATGTGTATATGAAGTTGCTATAGGGGAGATAGGGCATAGTCCTGTTCCCAATGACCTCAGTGGGATTCTGATGAATTTTAGGGGTATTGTGAGTTGCTCCATATTAAGCCAAGATGGTGTGGTGTTGTCAGTATATAAATGAGACACTGCTCTGTGTTTCATTCTAACCAGATGGATGTTCTAATGTGTACTTTCAAAGTGGTTGGCAGTGGCTGGGATTGGGACTGGAAAACGTCAGCCCAGAATAGACAGTGGCGAGGTTGGTGCGTTGGGGCAGGGACCTTGATGCAAGAAGGATGGTTTCTGTCACTAGTTGTTGAGGGGGAAGGCGGTTATTCCATACTTAATTCAGTAGGGTCACAATTTTCAGTGCTCTTTGGACTTTTTCTAATCCTAGTTGGCATTTATGGCCAAGAGTGCCATTTTGATATTCAACTGGTGAGATATTTTTACTCTTTCTTTCTAATCCCAGGATTATCATAGCAAACTAAGACGTTGTGACATCTAGATCAGATTATTACACATGCTGCACCTGAGACTACATTTAGACCACTTAAAATCTACAGTAAGTGCAGTGTGTGGCTGCCTACCTGTCAGGTAGTATTATCCAAAAATAATGTTACCTGAGTTCTCCAGGAACTCCACTGGCTTCCTATCCACTTCTAAGTGCAATTCAAAGTATTGACTTTGATCTGTAAATTCCAATATTTAGGTTTAGATCTGGCTGCCTGGGACACCACCCATCTACTAATCAGTCACCACAGTAGGTCATTGAGGTAATTTTCTGAACTCACAGTAACTGTCCATCGATTTAAGCATTTGGGGATTGTTGGTGGGTTGGCCCTTTAACACTGAAATTTGATTCCATCATTGCTGACAGTCTCTGATATTTAGAGGTCACTGAAAGGCTCCTCTTTTCTCTCCATCCCTTCCCCTCTGCCCCCGCCCGCCACGTTGTCTTTGAGGTAATGAGTTGTGTGTGGCAGGGTTCTCTTGGTGTTGTGGAATATCGTTTTCATTGTTTTTGGCTTCTTGGAGAAAGAAATCACAACTGTTGTGTTTTTATTAAGCGTGATCAAATTTAATTTGAAGATAAATAATAAGGCTGGGACGTTCAATAGCACTTACCATTGTCCTAACTCTGTTCCCTCTGCACTCAATGATAATTCTTCTCTCCTGGACTCCAGTGGCCACTAACAAGCACTTTTGAAAATCCCACCCTACATGAATTATATATAATGAATGTCGTCGAGTCCTGTGTCAAATGAAAAGTAAACAAAAACCTGAAAGAAGTTGTTACCTTTTAAAATTCTCCAATATACTCTGTCAACCAACGAGAAATGTTTCATAAAATGATGTAGTGAACACAAATGTATTGAGGGATCGTCCGGTTCATATCTCAAAAATAAGAGGAATGAATTTGAATGAAAAAGTGAAAGGCATCTTAATACAACTTCAGCATGCCTGTCGGCAGAGCTAGTCACAGTAACACCATGATCTGTTTTAGTTACATTGTGTGGCTCTGGACAGCAAAGTATTAGAGAGACAAGGGTAGGTGAGGTAATATCTTTTACTGGACCAACTTCTTTTGACAAGCTTCCCCAGAGCTCTTCTTCAGGTCTGAGCCTCTCTCACCCACAAAAGTTGGTCCAAAAAAGATATTATCTCCCTCCCCCCCACCCCGGTTTCTCTAACATCCTGAGACCAACACGGCTACCACAACACTGCATGCAGCAAAGTATGTCTAATAGCAATGTGCTAGATTTATATTTCTTGGTATGCAAAACTTTTGCCATAAATCTCTTAGAAGAATGAAGGTTGAAGCAGCTCAAGCATGTGTACTAATGTGAGAAGTCAGTTCTACAGAGAGAAAATATTTAGGGGAATTTGGCAGCTTCATAGAATCATAGAATATCAGGGTTGGAAGGGACCTCAGGAGATTATCTAGTCCAACCCCCTGCTCAAAGCAAGACAAATCCCCAGATAGTAAACCCCAGACAAATCCCCAATCCCCAGACTACTGGTAGGTTGGAGATGTGGAAACAAACCACACTTACCAGCCTCTTGTTTTGATGTAAGGCTACAATCCAGTAAAATTAACATGGTAATTTTGTATTCCAGAAACCTTATATACCAGTAGTGTCTTATAAGTCAATCTAAATAACCATCTAAGGGCCCGATCATGCATTGAACTACTTTCATGATTAAAGCTAGATGACTGAATATAAGCAGGATTGAGCCCTAAGACTTTATGCCTGCTTGGCAGATCCCTTTTGGGAACACAGTCAGAACAGCTTGTGGAAAGTTAACCTCCTTTCAGAAACCAACAGAAAAATTCAAGGGTAAGGATATGTCTACACTTATAATGCTACAGCTGGAGTGTTGAACCTGCACCACTGGAGTGCTTCAGTGTAGACACTCACTACAACAATCAGAAGGGTTTCCCATCACTGTAATTAATCCAGATGCCCAAGAGGCAGTAGCGAGGTTGATGGAAGAATGGCTTTTCCACACCCCTGAGAGATGTAACTATGTGGATGTAAGTTCCCAGTGTAGACCAGCCCTAAGAGTGGTGTTTTGAACAGATATGTTGGAATCCTAAGGCCTGGTCTACACTAAAAAGTTAGGCCAACCCAGCTATACAGCTCAGGGGGTTGAAAAATCCATGCCCCTCAGCAATGGGTAGTTAATCCGACCTAACCCCCCGGGATGGACAGCGCTATATTGACAGAAGAATAATTCTGTCAACCTAGCTACCACCTCTGGGGCAGGTGGATTGCCTATGCTCCCGTCAGCATAGGTAGTGTCTACACTGAAGCACTACAGCTGCAGCATTTCAAATGTAGACAAGCCTTCAAATTCATTTTCTTCAATCCATCCAGAAGAGAAGTTTGTAATAAGAACTATCCAGATATATGATTTTGGATGAGAAAAAAAGTAGGGATATACTCTTAATATTTTTGCTGTAAAACATTATTTTTTCTCTGTGTAGCCCAGATGTTTAGCGTGATTGATGCAGTTGCAGCAAACAAGCAACATTTTGGGTGTTGTTGTGTATGCATGAAAAGGAATGGATTATTAAAGTGTATATTCTCCTTGACAGGTGCAGCTCTCTAATTCTGTTTTGCACCTCTTAATTTTAGTGGCCATATAACTCACCTTCAGAAGATGTTTTAATTGAACATTCATATTGAATTTGAGTAAATTCTAATAAGTGGGGTTTCTTCCATGCCCTGTTAATGTATGATGTGAAATTTGTTGCACATATTGTACACGTCCCAGGGCTAAGTGTTTTATCTTGTAAGTCAGTTTCCCCTCATCCTTCAGATGGCTTTTACTTAAAATGTAGACAGTTAATAAATTCTATTTTGGAAAGTCTTTGTTGTTCTGCAAAAGAAAAGAGAATCAAAATTATAATATGAAAGGATTTTTGGTGGTGGTTTTTTATTTACAATTGCTCAGTGAGTTCAGAATTCACTATCCTTTAATTATGCATAGAGTAAGCAATTTATTAATGGAAGACTATCAAAGCTGGGATTTGTAATTCACTTTAGGCCATATTAATCCCTGGTTTAATAATTCTGTTGATGCTAATGGAGCTACATCAGGGATGAATTTGGCCCTATGAGTTTATATTGCTACTTGCTATAAAAAGTAAACATACAGTTTTCATAGTACTAACTATCCTTTTGTTTGAGAGTTGACCAAGTATACTTTGATCCCACTTTTAGAAAAAGAATTCTCTGTTGTCCATTAAAGAAAGCTCTCTGGAGAACTGGATCAGATTATGGAAACTCGGGTGAATGCGCATAAATGCTAGTTAGGAAGTGAAAACAAAATAGGCCCTTGACAATAGATGTATCGATCAAGCCAAGTTAATAAATCAGCAATATCATGCAACACTATTCAACAAACGCACTCTTATATTTTTTTAATGTTCCTGCTGTGTAGGCAAGGAACATGCATTTTCCTGCCCAAGAGAGTGCACTACAATTGAAACACTGAATTCAGAAAGGTTTGAATGTCAAAGATTTGCATCCAGACCAACAAAAGGGAACACTGTAGAAACAACCTAATGCATGAATTGGAGTTTTAAGTGATATTGCTTTTCTTTTTAAAACACCCTTTTGTATTTCTCTAATGCTGTAATCCTTATTGATGGTGGCATAAAACAGAGTAAGGGGTTCAGGGCAGTTGTTTAATTTTCAACATGGTCCCTTGTTGGGCCATTCCAGGGTTGCTTTGCTGACTCGCTCAGAAGTCAACTGCTATGTTAATTTCATGCATGTGAGAATATGCTCAGAGGAGAAAGTGCTCCATTCTTACTCATTAAAAAAAAATATTTGTGGTAAATTGAGGTTCCTCCCTCCGTTACAGCATTTGCAGAATCACAAAGAGCAAACTTATGCAGTGTACATGTTCTTCTGGGTGAAGATTCACTGGCTTCTTATCATGAGAATTTTTTTATATCTATATTTCATTAATTTGGATGGAGTTGTGCACATCCATGGTAGCAGAGCAGGAACTGCTTGAGCTGAAGCAGAGCTTCTCTGCATGAGTTTAGGCCAATGTTGCACTGAGGTTCTGAATGTGCTGGGAAAACTTAGTTTCACAAGCTGGGCTTTGGATCCATATGCCAGCAGTGTTCCTTCCAGATTGGTGAACGTTAGAGGTCAAATATTTGATCCTCTAATGATAGAGCTTATCAAAACCTTCTTTAGCAAAGAGTGCCATGACCTTTGTTCAAGAAACCTTCGTGCTGACAATCTAGGCAACTATAGAACTTTTTCTGTCTTCCATTTCTGGTTAAGACAATGGAAAAGCCTGTGGTGAGACAACCCACAGTATTTAGACACCTTGGATCTCCTTGACCTGTGTCAATATGGCTTCAGAGCTACGTATGGCACTGAGACTTACTGGTAGTATTGGTCAATGATCTCCTCCTGGTGATGGATAAAAATCAGGTGTTCATGCTGATACTGTTAGATCTATCACTTGCCTTCAAAACCATTAACAAGGAGGTGCTGCTGACTTGCCTATGGACCCCAACTGGTGGAGTTGGGATTGCCTTGTGATGATTTGATTCTTTTCCTTCTGAGAGATCAGAGAAGGAATGTTTTTGTAATTGCTTTTCTGGCCCAGGGATTCTCACATTGAGTTCTATTACATGACCTTTCCTGATCAATGTGTGTATGAAGTCTTAGTCAAGAAGGGGGTGGGAGTTGATATATTTTCAGGATGTTAATAATGCTCAGCTCTCTCTACATTGTCTGATCTAGCAGGTTTAATTGAATGGCTATCTCATGTTATAGTAATGATTGGAGCATGCATGAGAATGAGATGACTGAGGCTCAATCCAGGCAAGATTGGGGTGATTTTGGTTGTTTAGGGGACGCAGCCAGAGGATATTGGAAAAATTATATCAGCTCCTCTGATTAAGTATGTGTTTGCCATTTGTCTGTCAGCTTGTCTTCTTAGACTCACAGCTACTGATAGATGATCGTAGCAGCAATGACAGTGGGACTGTTTTCCATCTGCAGTTGTAAAGGAGGTTGCACCTCTCTCCTGGATGTGGACCTCACCACTCTCATCTGTGCCCTTGTGTCCTGGAGATTAAATTATTAAACTGTATGGGAGGCTGCACCTTAAATCATTTTAGAAACTGGAGTTAGTGCAAAAGGCAGTGCCTTCCTGTTAAGTGATGTATCGTATCTCACTTTGAGCATATCCCACCAATGATCCATAATCTGCATTGGCTGTTTGTTGATTTCTGGATGGAGTTTAAGGTGCCAGTTATGAATTATTCACTCAACTCTACTAAAATTTAAGACTTTCTTTATTTATTTATTTTATCATTTTTTGCTGGGTACCAACATTTTTCCTGTGTGTTAACTATATTATTCTCTTTCTCATTGCTGCCACATTAGCTTTGAAAAGAGAATACCAATGCTGCATCATAGTTGAATTGGCTGTTAATGAGAAATGTAAGGTTGATGAGTTCTTCTTTCCACTCATGAACAGGTTCCCGAATGAGGTTTTATTGCAGGATAGCTCATTTTCTGCCTCGCCTGCACACTCCTCTTGTTTTAGATTTTTAATTCATTACGCTAGATTTTTAATATAGTTATTTCCCTTTAAAAATAGCACTATTTCCTCTCAATGGACCAGCTCAAAGACCTTCTTAAGACATAAGAATGGCCATACTGGGTCAGACCAGTGGTCCATCTAGCCCAGTATCCTGTCTTCCGACAGGGGCCGGTGCCAAATGCTTCAGAGGGACCAAATAGAGCAGAGCAAATAATCAAATGATGCACCCCCTGTTGTCCAGTCCTAGCTTCTGCAAGTTATATTTTAGGGACACCCAGAGCATGGAATTGCATCCCTGACCATCTTGGCTAATAGCCATTGATGGACCTCTCTTCCATGAACTTATCTAATTCTTTTTTTAACCCAGTTATACTCTTGGTCTTCACCACATCCCCAGCAATGAGATCCACTGTTAACTGTGTGTTGTGTGAAGAAGTACTTCCTTATATTTGTTTTAAACCTACTGCCTGTTAATTTCATTAGTTCTTATGTTATGTGAAGGGGTGAATAACACTTCTTTATTAGCTTTCTCCACACCGTTTATGATTTTATAGACCTCTCATATCCCCCTTAGTCGTCTCTTCTCTTAGCTGAACAGCTCCAGTCTTTTTAATCTCTCCTCTTGTGGAAGGTGTTCCATACCCCTCATCGTTTTTGTTGCCCTTGTCTATGTCCTTTTTCCAGTTCTAATATATCTTTTTTGAGATGGGGCAACCAGAACTGCATACAGTATTCAAGGTGTAGGTGCACCATGGATTTATATAATGGTATTATATTATGTATCCCTTCCCTAATGGTTCCTAACATTCGGTTAGTTTTTTTGACTGCCACTGCACACTGAGCAGATGTTTTCAGAGAACTGTCTACAATTACTCCAAGATCTCTTTCTTGGATAGTAACAGCTAATTTAGACCAATGTATAGCTGGGATTCTATTTTCCTATCTGCATTACTTTGCATTTATCATCATTGAATTTCATCAGACACTTTGGTTTAGATGGAGCCTATCCTTCCCGTATAGGCTCCTCCTTTCCCGAAAGGTTCCCCAGTTACTAGTAAATTTAAATCTTTCTTCCGAACACCACAGTTCTGCCTGTCTTATTGGCCCTGCACATGGAACTGGAAGAATTTCAGAGAATGGTACCATGGAGGTCCAGGACTTTAATCTCTTACCTAGCAGCCTAAATTTGGCCAGCAAGGTCTCTCTCCTACCTTTCCCTATGTCACTGGTACCTAGATGTACCATAACCACCAGCTCCACTCCAGCACTGCACATAAGCCTATCTAAATATCTTGAGAGATCCCCAGTCTTCACACCCAACAGCCAATTCACTCTGCTGTTCTCTCAGTCATCACAAACCCAACTATCTATATTTCTAATCTTATCCTCCATTACTGTTACCTGTCCCTTCCTAATAACAGGGATTCCCTGCCCTGAAGAGGTATCCTCACTGTGAGAGGATACCATGACATCATCTGAAAGGAGGATCCCAACTATGGGATTATTTCCCCTCTGCTCCAGCTTGATGTTCTCCTTCCCCAAGACTTTGATCCCCCTCAAAAGCAGTGAGGTTGTCAGATGGTGGGTGGACCTCGCTACCATGTCCTGGTAAGTCTTTACCTATGTACCCCTCCACCTTCCTTAGCTCCTCCAGTTCAGCCACTCTGGTCTCAAGAACTTGTACTCGGTCTCTGAGGACCATGAGCTGCTTGCACCGCATGTACACATATGCCACATGCCTACCGGACAGGTAATTATACATGCTGCACTGGGGGCAATAAACTGGATAGCCCCCACTCCGCTGCTGAACTTCTGATGGCCTTATTTTTTCGTTTGTTTGTTCTTTGTGTATGGGGTGTTTTTTTATGGTGCGGGGAGGGGCATTGTTGACCTAAGTTTAGAATAAGCGTGTCTGGCTCTCATGCTTCTTCTCTGAACTCCCTTGCAAAACCCCTGTTTGCTGCTCCTCTTCTCTGTTTCCTAGCTCTCTTTGGTAGAGCGGTATTGGTTTTATTCTAGAAGACTGTGCGTGCTTCCTTACCATTTGCTCAGCCACTGACCTGGACTCAGAAACAGAGCCAGGATCTTATCCAGTGAGCTATGACAATTTACACCAGTTGAGGATCTGCCTCTGTATATATTAGATTTTATGTGCATGCTGAAAATACCTGCTTTATACAATATTTAGGAATGAGTACTACAAATTAGATTGTAAACTCTTTGTAGGGTGACCAGATAGCAAGTGTGAAAAATCGGAATGGGGGTGGGGAGTAATAGGTCCCTATATAAGAAAAAACCCTGAATATCGGGACTGTCCCTATAAAATCGGGACATCTGGTCACCCTAACTCTTCGGGACAGGGACCCCATCCACTAGTGTTCATTGTACAGCATCAGCACAGCAGAGTTCAAGTCCAGTTTAGGGCTTTGAGTTGTTGCTGGTTACAGCTAGTAATAACTAAGTGTTTTAAGGGGAATTTGCTCATTACATTGGAGCTGTTTTGATCCCTGATTACCTCTATGGGAGGGGATGTTTGCCTCTGTGCATTTGTCTGTCTGTGCCTTTTTATTTCAGTGAGGGGAGAAAATAAAGTAGGTTGCATATTGGATACATTATCTCGGTATTAAAGTGCCATTCCCAATCTCTTTTGGATAATTGGAACAGAGAATCGCCACTCTTCATCCATCACTTTAAATGAAGGCCATAGTAAAATAGCTTCAGCTGCTGGGAACCACAAATAAGAACACTTTATCCATTTCAGTTCCCTTTTGCCCATGAAACTGTTTGAAGAGGTTTTAGCACTTTGAGCAGCAGCAGGAGGCATGTCAGCAGTTTTACAAGCCTCTTGGGGGATTGCTAAAGTGCACTGTAAGGACCTCCCAAGAAGTGTTTCATGTTCTTGGTTTGTTGTTTTTTTTTAAATTCAGCTGACATATTGTGTAGCGTGTTATTTGTATCATTTGATCCTGGATTCTCACTGACCGTAAAGGTGTCATTGACCAAAAAACTAGGTGTCATTTCACTGTAGAGTTCTAAACCATGTTACCTTAAGGTAACAAAGGCTACTCAAAGATAGGTTACCTTGACAGCTACTAGTGACCTAGTAAACCTATGTAATATGGGCTAAACAGGTGACTGTGGGGCAACTCTGCTCTCAGTTACCCTCCTGAGACTCTGGATTAATTCCATATCTTTCCATTCATCCTTTATATTTGTAATGGAATTAATTTTCCTATAAATTGAGAGGGATTGTTTCTGAGTGTTTTTTGTTGTTTATAGCCAGATAAAAGGGCTCCTGGCTTTATTTCTGTGGTTTAAGAACCAGTCTAATCCTAGTTTTGTATTCTCTGTATGTCTCCGAATACTATAATCCACTACGTTTAACTCTTTTGAAAGCTGCCTGTTTTAAAGGACTGGGCATAGGCAGTCTGGTCTAGCAGTCAAGGCTGGGCTGTGCCCACAAGTCCACGATGGCCAGGAGGCTGTAGTCACTTAGTAGGGGTTGGAGTAATCACTAGAGCCAGGATCGATAAGCAAGTCGGGGTCAGAGTCAGGCCGGGGTTGGAAACCAGAGATCAGAAAATGATTAAAAGGGAAAGCCCTTTATAAAAAAAAAAAAAAGAGTACAGAAGAGAAAAATGCAAGGAACCAAATGAAGCCCAGTAGAGTGATGGAATTGTTCAGCCAATTGGTAGTAGATCAGTAGTTGCTATAGCCACAAACTAGCCAGTCTATTGTCCAAAGCAATTTCAGATTGCAATAATTTATTTACATGTGATTAATTTACTGTATTAACCTTTCTATAATGCATGTCACTGTGGTATCTGAACACCTGTGATAAGACTTTGAATTTTTATAGTGCTTTTGGCCTGAGAATCTCAAAGTGCTTTACTAACATTAAAGGATTGAAATTTACAACACCCATAGTAAGGAAATGAGATATAGAGCGGTTAAGTGACTTGGTTAAGACCACACAGAAAATCTGTAGTAAAGCTAGGAGTAGAACACAGGTCTCCTGACTTCCAGTCGTGTGCCTTAAACACAGATCAGCCTTCCTCCCCGTTGTCTGTTGCATTCACTCAACTTGCAAGGTGTAAGATGCAGTTACATGTGGTAGCTCATGGGTACTAGCTTATTTAATTAGTTTAACTCTAAGCTAAACAAGACTGCTTATTGACACTTCTGCTTCAGAGTGCTTGTGCACAGCACCACTCACATCACCAGCCATGGTGAGCACTGCCCTCCAGGGGCAAGGGAAATGGGGAGAGACTTGCTCGGTTGCATGAAACTATGAGTATAGGGCAAGGCACTGAATACTGGCACCATTTTCCCCAGGCAGCGGTGATTTTAGCTGATATCTTGCTGCTGGGGGTATCAGAGGCACAGAGAGCACACCTGCTACTGGCATCCTGAAGCTATCTAGGCCCATATGTTGCTAGCCTGTTTATTGCAATGGTGCCTGCCAAAGTTATTACAGACTGGTGTGGGAATGTGTTCTACCATGGAGGAAGATATAAGGCTGCCATCCCCAGAAACCTTTGAGAGAGAATTGCAGAGTAGCACCATGAAAGTTTCATCGAGATCTCTCAGGAGAATTTAAGGGACATCCCTATGTACATAAACAAACTGCTCCGCGTGGCCTGCCTGCCTAACTCTAAAGGGGAATGAAAAGCAGATAACAATGCTACCTCTCTTTGTCGTACCACTACCTCTTCTAGGACGAGTAAATTAATGAAATGTCAATAACTGTGTCCTGCTAAGTTGGGGGTGCCATCAGTACATCATTGTAATGGAAAATCCATTTACGTTCTTACCCGAGGTTCCTTCTCCTGCATTGAGCTTGCCCATGCTCAAATGCTGGGATTGATTGGACTGTGGTGGAGTCTCAAATAGGTCCTGGCTCGCAGCATAGCTGGACCTTCTGTTCACCTGTCCCCCATCCTCATCCTCCTCCTTATTCCTTGCCTGGGGTCGGTGTCTTGGGCTCCTCGGAGGTATCCATGGTGGTCTACAGGCTCCTGATGGTGTCTCCTCCGAATATGGCGTGCAGCTCTTTATAAATGCAGCAGGTCTTCAGCTCAGCATCAGCTTGATTTTTGGCCTCCCTGTCCTTCTGGTATGGCTGCTGCAGTTCCTTCACTTTCATGCAGCACAGCTGCTGATCCCTGTCATACCCCTTCTCCTGCATCCCTCGTCCAATCTGCTCATAGATGTCCACATTTCTATGGTGGGTCATACCTGCACAGCTTATTCTCCCCTTAGGCCCAGGAGATCCGGTATCTCCTGTCTACTCCAGGCAGGAGTGTGTAGCCAGCATGGGCAGCTGGGCAGTCGCACGCAACAGTGTAGAGCTGCTAGGTGTGCTCACCAAGATGAGAAATCAAGAAAAAGGTATTTCAAAAATTCACAGGGTTTTTAGAGAGAGGGGGGCTTATGGTCTCCGTGACCTCTGGGCAGTGGAGTTCACAATTGTGACAAAAGCGGTCAGTTAGGGTCAACATAGGTAATGAACGCAGTGTCTACACGTGCACTGCATCAACCTCAGTGCATTGACCATGGCTCAGCACCATTCGGGGAGGTGAGGTTACTGTGCTGCAATAATGGGGCACTTATATTGGTGGCAGACAAATGTAAGTGTAGACACATGCACTACTAGGTTGATGCAAGGCAGCTTACATTGGCCTAACTGTAGTGTAGACTAGTCCTAAGCACCTTTATTTATACCACCACACGTAAAGCTAGTTTCATTTGATGTTTAGCTGTATATCAAACTGATAAAAGCAGCAGGAAGTTCAAAACTAAAGCTAACAGACTCTCCAGAACTCACCTCTCTCTATTGAAAATGTAAAATCAGTCACTGTTCAGTGTTCATAATGTCGCAGGTTTCAGGTGCAGTTTAACCCTCAACTTACAATTTATGTACCTTTTAAAATGAAACTTAAAACCAAACAAAAAAGTGAAAAAACTCCTACCTAGATTGTGTGCGATTTACCTGTAATTAAGAACACAGAGTGAATGATACATATAAATGGACTCTGAAAATATGCAGAGTATTGATTGAGTATTCTCTGTGGTCTGTTGTGTGTTTCAGCCATTTCTGAAATGCATGCTGTTGTTGAGATGGGCTGTAATAGACCTTCTAGAGACCTTCTTGTCTTTTCATATAAATAGGCATTTGGCAGCATTTTAAAATGCATACCTGATAGAATTTTGTTTAATGCATTTCACTTTTTTCATGTGTTCCTTGTTTAATTCCAACAAGCATCTGACATGAAAGCTAAAGATAAAAGTGTGACATAGTACAATTAGCTTCTGTGAAGTCTGCCTAACACTAATGGAACACATCTCTTCCCTATGCAGAACTAGCATAATGCAGACCATTTTTTAGTCATTTGTGTTATACATGAGAAGCTGAAATGAGTACTTTTGTGCCCCCGCACACACATAACCAAGGTCCCTGTGCTGATAATATTGGAAATAATTAATCTTTCCAAATATGTAAAGCAGTAATTTCTGCAATCAAGTCAGAGACATGTAACACTTGTTATGTAAACCTTTGTACAGTAAGAAAAATAACCTGGAATTTAAAGCAGAGCCTAGAAATACAGTAAATATCAGGAAGTTTTGTAAGCTGCTTTCGCCTTTTTCCATCCAGTATTGTCTAAATTGTACCTTATTAGTGTGTGTTGTGATTTCATACCAACAAATTTGTAGCTGTTTCTGGTCAAATAAATACAAGCTTAAGAGTGCAGTTTGAAATCAATGGGCTGGACTTGTGCATTTAAATCCACTGAGCCGTTAAGAAACAGGATTTATGAACATGTTTTGTGAAAATGCTCTCTTGAAAAAGTTCTAATATTTTGCTGAAGCCGAATAGATTTATTATTGTAGCAAACCATCAGGGTTCTTCCCACTGTGGTCATGCTTTTTTGTTTCCTTTGGCCTAAGTAAGTGTCTTTCCAACATTTCATAGTTATACTTAGAAATAGGCTCCAGCTATGGAGTTTGAGTCCAGATGCAAATGCAACTTTCCTAAATTTCAGGGTGTGTTTGGATTTAGTGCTGTGGTTTGATCTGCTGGAGAGACAGCCTCAAGCTGTGAAGTTTGGGGCTGAATTTTCCCAGTGTTTGGAAGGGGGTTGGACCTACTGCTCTATTTTCAACCCTCTTCTGGATATACTATGGGGGTTCTGCTACAGTTATGGCATATGTGTGGCCCTGTATCTTTCAGGATGCTGATATTTCATCTGCCTTTAGAGCTACTCCACTATTTACCCTAAAACAATTTTCGTGGTGTAAGGGTGTGACAAAAGTTGCACTGATAAGGTCTGATGGTTACTTCATTGTGTTCTGCACCTCTTGATGATGTTATTACAGTTAATTTTTAAAAATGCTTTATAAACACTTCAGCCAGCCCCAGTACTTACAACACAGAAGCGCAGCACAGAGCTGCCAAATTTAAAATAGGAGCACTTAGAAAGATGCCACAGATGGATCATGTCATATATGGGGGTTGAATATGAATGTTGGGTTCCTTCTGGAAAAGGTCTTGCCTCCTACCCTCTGTTGATTATATATTGCATTTGCTGCTATAGAACATAGGTGTGGGGTAAATATAAAAGGTACAGGAGAATATATTCCACCCAGTTTACTGGCAGGGAACAACAGCATTGCATTTCTTCTACCCCCCGTTTTCAGTCCTGTGGAGGGCAGGACGGCAGTGCTCGGTGTGGTATGCTGCAGTGCTCCATCGCCTGTGTAGAGTGGCTTGGCAGCAGTTGAGTGGTGCAGCTGTTGAGCGGCACAGCTGCACACAGAGAAACGTGTCTGGAGAACAGCTGATAAAAAGAAAAAAAACACAATTTTTTCCCCCAGTGAAAAATTTCTAACAAATTTTAATTTGAACATTTTCATGTAGATTTTTCACAGGCAAATTTCCAAACTGAAAAATATTCAAAATTCTGATTGTTCCCTCTCCATCCGTTTTTTGCCATAGCATTTCTATTATACTGTAATTCAATCTAGAGGATTTTTTCCCTTCATTTTTTCCTCTTTTTCTTTGTTTTTTTCCTCCTGTTGACATTTTCCAAAGTCAAAAATGTTTTGAAAAGTTACAGAGGAAAAAAATGTGAAAAAAAGAACAAAACCAAAGCCTGGGCTTTATTCATTTTATTGTGCTTAGTGGGACTAATGGGGAAGGCAGAAGGTGAGGAAAGTAGTAAAAACTACAAGTTCTTTCAGTCTCCTTTCATAAGATAGGTTTTCCATTCCTCGGATCATCCTAGTAGCCCTTCTCTGTACCTGTTCCAGTTTGAATTCATCCTTCTTAAACATGGGAGACCAGAACTGCACACAATATTCCAGATGAGGTCTCACCAGTGCCTTGTATAACGGTACTAACACCTCCTTATCTTTGCTGGAAATACCTCACCTGATGCATCCTAAAACTGCATTCGCTTTTTTAACGGCCATATCACATTGGCGGCTCATAGTCATCCTGTGATCAACCAATACTCCGAGGTCCTTCTCCTCCTCTGTTACTTCCAACTGATGTGTCCCCAATTTATAACTAAAATTCTTGTTGTTAATCCCTAAATGCATGACCTTGCACTTTTCACTATTAAATTTCATCCTATTACTATTACTCCAGTTTACAAGGTCATCCAGATCTTCCTGTATGATATCCCGGTCCTTCTCTGTGTTAGCAATACCTCTCAGCTTTGTGTCATCCGCAAACTTTATTAGCACATTCCCACTTTTTGTGCCAAGGTCAGTAATAAAGAGATTAAATAAGATTGGTCCCAAAACTGATCCCTGTTAGCTAGAAAGATGAGGGGCAGAGGTAGGGTGACCATATTTCCGAAAGGGAAAACCCAACACAGTGTGGAGCTAGTTCGAGCACCCCCCCCCCATGCAGGACTGTTCCAAGTCCTTCACCCCACTCATGAGGGATTGCTGCTTGCCCGAGCCCTAAACCCCCACCCCTCCACGAGAGACTGAGGCTGGCGTCACTGCTTACTCAAGCCCTGCCTGCCCCCGCCCAAGCCTTGCCTACCCCGCCTGTGCGGGCATCACCATTCTCCCTCCCCCCTCCGCCTCTTCCGATCATGTTGGCAAGAGCAAATGTGACAAATGCCCACTTTTGCCAAAAAAATCAGGACAGCGAGGACAGTTTAAAAAAGGGACTGTCCTGGCCAAAATGGGACGTATGGTCACCCTAGGCAGAGGGACACTCTGAGGTAGGGGGAGTAGTGAGAAATTTGATGGATTTGGAGTGGAAGGGGAACTACTGATGGACTTGGTGAAGAAGCAGATGTATTTTGAGGGGCTGGAGATGGGGGAGTTGATGGGTTTGATAGAGGGGATTTGAGATTCTGCTGAGGGCAAAGGGGTTTGCAGTTCTGACAGAACTTGCAACTGGGACAGCAACACCAAGAGCATTTATAGAGCCAGCTTCTCGTCCCTCAGCTTTAGGGCCAAATTACTCCTCTGAACATAGAGCAACAAGTGGTCAACCTGGCAGACAGGATTTATGTGTTTGAGGGCTCTAAATATTGTTTCCTCAATGCTCATTCACTGACTAATAGGCAGCTTGTTCCATTTGTTTTATGGTTGCTAATACCAATAAACACTTTTAATCCCCCAGCAATGAAATAGACTGCAGTTCTAGAGAAACTGGACCTGCTGGAGCACTCAAAGGCATCTTTTCAGTAGGATCATGAGTTGTTTGGGAGAAACCAGTGAAACTGAACGGCTGCCTAGCTGAACATTTAATCCTGTGTGATTGTTTACATGATTGTCATTCTGATTATGCCCCCGTCCATGATTAGTGAGCCTTGCTCCTTTCACTACTTTACAGTTACGTTAACAACTCTAAAGAACTGCCAGCATAGCCACTTTAGCAGCAGACAGTTACACTGTGCTTTTTTTATTGTTATTAGTGTTCAATTTTAGGGGTTGCCAGACACTAAATACTAAGTCTTCTCTTTATAGTTCTATGGTAATTTGTCCTACAGTTATAAAGTAGCTCTTCTTTTTCCTCCTGCTTCCTGCTAGACAAAAACTCACTTTTAAAAAAAAAAGACTGAGCAAACAGAAAATTGTTCCATTTTTTATATAAACGGTGATTATATGAACAGATATTATCAAGGTTAAAAAAAGAATGCAGAGCAATTTATTTCTGGAAATCCCGTGGCTTTTTTTTTGTTTTGTTTTGTTTGTTTGTTAATGGTGGTTCTATTACATTTTTCCAGAAATATTTTTTTCAAATGCAGTTTGTATTGCGGTACTGACATTTAGTGCAAGTCTGGATAAAAATGATATTTAAAGATCTTAAGATATATTCTTGTACTATAACAATAAATGCTGCTAGCTTTCAGGTACAATTATTATTCCATCTATTCTTAACATTTTTATTCCATGTATTCTCTCTCTTTCTGGTAGACGCCTTGCATTTCCAAGACTGAAAATCAGCCTCAAGGACTTGCAACTAGTGTTAGGTGGGGACAGACACCCATCAATCAGTCTACACCCTGGGACACAGATGAACCACCCTCTAAACAGATGAGGGAGAATGAAAACCCAGGTATGTTTCCAATCTTCTTTGTAATTCTACCAGGGAAAATAGTTCAAAGCAAATTCAATACACTATCTCCAATTACCTCTCTAAATTAGACTTTATTGTTAGTCCTTTATATATACAATATATATATATATATATACACATATATACACACACACACTGCAGCTGGATTTTTCTCTCTCATTGTAAAGACCCCCTCAAGTTTCCTATACAGCAGGGCTAATAGAAATGTATTAAGATGCCTGCAAGTTCATTAATGTGTTTTTCCCCTTCTCTGTTTTTGCCAGAGTAAAAGGCACTGGGTAGTACTTTAAGATCTCTTTTATGTCCAGAACTACCTGAAACGATTTCCAGCTTCCATATACACATTGTACATTGTGCAGCTATGCCAGATGCCTAATTGCAACCTCTTTGTAGTGGCTGGAGCACTACTATTACACATGCAGGGTGTTTGTCAGGGAGCCATGAAAGCACGGTGGGGAAAGAGGTTAATTTTCTTGGAAGCATATACTTAAGCTGCATAAAGCACAAAATACATAAAATTGTAAACATGCTGCATGTTACCTGATCAGTATTTTAACAATTGCACTCACATCACTGCAGCAATTTTAGGCACTTATCAGAGTTTGGAATAGTTCCAGATCCTGCACCACTTTATATATTGTAAAGAAAAAAGAAACCTTAGGTGCTACTAAAAGGTTCATTTATGGGCAGCATTTACATAAAGAGAAAGTTGGTGGTTTTTTGTTTTTTTTTTTGCCAAAATTGTTCTTATTGCTAGCTTTCCTTTTTCCTCTCTGTCCCAGGTACAGCACCATGGGTTACAACAGTTGCAGCCGGTAGCCAGCCAACTCTTATAACTCATTCATATGGAATGACTCAGCCTCCAACCTTCAGCCCAGCAGTGAACGTCCAGGCCCCTATCATTGGAGTTACACCCTCCCTCCCTCCTCACGTTACCCCTCAGCTTCCATTAATGCCAGCTCATTATCAGCTTCAACAGCAGCCTTCACAGCCTCTGAATAACATGGTTGTGAACCTGCAAAGCCAGCCTTTGTACACTAACAGCCAGCCGATCATGTCCTCTATGACTGGGGTGGGTCAGGTGACGCACCCAGGCCACACTGCAGTAGGGAATGGTCATATGACTTGCCCTATTCTGCCTCCACCACCACCTGCTCTGCCTTCAGCTGCCCTACCTAATAGTGTCCCAGCTACCAATGGGCAGGCTGCTCCTCAGCTTCCTCCCAACCAGACGGGCAATCAGGAGACCACAAATGGGGTACAAATGCTACGGACCATTGGCGTGGGAAAGTACGAGTTCACAGACCCTTGGCATCCAAAAGGTAAGTCAGACTGGACCTCTTAATGTTGTTTTTGGTACATGGTGCCATAATACATGGGCTCTCAGAAATGAATTAGGCCACAGTATTCAAGTTGTGCCAAGAAAGCTGTAAAAGAGGCACAGACTAGCCAATAAAAACATCTGGACTGTTGATGTACTTGTGCCAGCACTCCAGCATCAGTTTCCTGTCTTGTGCTCTGCAGTAGCTTTTATGAATTAAAGATGACAAAACCAATTCTTAAGAGAGGGAGAAAGAAAAGCTTGGACTTTTTTTAGTATTGAATGACACCTTTTAGGGTCCATCAAAGAATCTGGTATTCCACATGTCAAAGCATGTGAGATAGCTGCTGTTCAGTGCTGCACAGTTTCTATGATTCCTTTTGAGATGTAATATATTTATTTATGTCAGCCCACTTTCTTTGGCTTGAGTTGAGCCTGAGCTGCAAGAGTAAAAACTTGTTTTTAACTTTTTCCGCCCTGTGCATTTCAAAGGGAACCAAACAAGTGAAAGTTACATTATTGATTGGAACCAAAGAAAGCCAATGTTAAAGGTGAAGGTCTATGCACTATCCACTTCATTGAGCTTAAGTGTTACAATAATCTATGAACAGTGGCTCTTCAAAGGTTGATCCTTCCTGAAGAGCAGCTTCGAAATGGGCTGCTACACTCAGGCACAATGGAATGTTATATTCAGAGTTTCAGTCTGATACCAGACACTGGAATGTTGTTTTAATCTAGTCTCTGTGTGATGATCATTTTTATTTCACTTTTTGGGTTTTGCCCAGCTTTTAAAAAAATCATTAACATACCAGGTGTGAAGCTGAAACAAAATTTAGCTTAAAAAACCCACAAATATCTTGTCAGCAAAATCTATTTAATTGATGCAAAAGACCACAAAGAATCCATTAGGTCAGTGGTGTTATTTGTATATTTGTATTTAGGCAGGGCCCATGTGTAAATTATGTACTCAGTATGAGCTATTAAAGTCTATTGTGTAAATCTGTATTAAGGCCAAGGGATCTTTATTAAAAAATGGTTAGCCCAATACCCCTTACTGCTTATTACATAAGTTATATTTTGGCAGGTGCAAACCCTTACCAACACCTCTTGAAAAGCCAGTACTGTACATGCTCAGCAGTTATTTTCCAAAGCAAAATATTGTGACTGCTTTCTAGTTTCTCAGTTCCAAACTACCAAATACAACTAAACCCCATTGCAGGCTGTTGGCCCTTCCTTATTTTTCTCTCCTATAAAAGCTAAATGGGCTTTGAGTGATACAAGTACAGACAAGCAGTTGAAAATGGGTAAACTGCTGTTTTGAGTATTTTTGTCAATTGTTTCCCTTAAAACAAATCCTTCTAGTCCAAGACCTTGTTTTCCTGGATGGTTTTAAATGTTATAAACCATTGGGAAAAAAGGGACTTCTAGACAAAACCTGAGAGATTCTTAGCTGTGGTGGTTCTGTTAGATCCTTCTCTATTATACTGAAGCCATTCCTTTTCCAGAGCAATGTTTCTCAACCTTTGTGACCGGTTACCTCAGTTTACCAGACAAAGGGTGTGATTACATTACAGCGGCTGCAGCAACATAGCACAGTAGCACCACAGTTTAGATGCCTCCTACATCAACGGAAGGGATTTTCCATCAATGTTGTTAATCCATCTCTCTGAAAGGCAGTAGCTAGAAGAATTCTTCCATTGACCTAGCTGTATCCACACTGGGAGTTAGGTTGACCTAACTACATCGCACAGGGCACAACATTTTTCACAGCCTTTAGCAATGTAGCGAGGTCGATCTAATTTTTAAGTGTAGGCCAGGCCTAAGGCCCTGATTCAGCATGTGCCCAGTTGTAAGTACTTGTGTAGTCCCATTGAAGTCAATGGGATTGCTTAAAAACCTTGCTTAATCAGTGCCAGTAGCTTCAGGTGTTCCAGATGCAACCTACCACTCCCCATCCAATTGTGGGCATTTAATTTGCAATATAACTCTGTCTGCTTCAAACCATAGTCTAATCTCATTAGGGTGACCAAATCACAACACTAAAATATCAGGACACATTGGGGTGCCATCAGCCCCACCCACAGTCCACCCCACTCCTCCCAGGGTCTGCCCTCACTCCGCCCCAGGTCCCGCCCCCTCCCCGTTCACACCCCCTCCACCACGCCCTTCCTCATCCCCCCAGCCCTCTGTTGGCTTGCTGCATCCCTCCTCAGTCCCCAACCCAACGCTCGCCTCTTCACCCTCGCCACCCATCACTCGCCTCTTCACCCCCCGCCCACCACTCACCCCTATGGCACCGACTTCCCCTCTGCAGGGTGGATGCTCGCCCACCCCCCACCTCTTCCCGCCCAAGCATCCACCCTCACTCTGCCCCCATTCCACCCCTTTCCCCCAAGTCCCCTCCCCTGCCCTGCCTCTTCTCACCTCCTCTCCTGAGCGCACAGCGTCCCCGCTCCTCCCCCCTCCATCCTGGAAAGCGCTAAGCGCTGCCAAACAGCTGTTAGGTGGCGGGAAGCACTGAGACGGGGGAAGGAGTGGGGATGCAGTGTGCTGGGGGGAGCGGGAGAGAAGGAGATGAGGAGGAGGGAGCTTGGCTTCAACTTTTCCCCGTGGGTACTTCAACCCTGGAGCACCCACGGAGTCGGCGCATCCCACACGCTTGCCTCCTTACCTGAATATCGGGACAAATGGCGTCCCAATCGTACATTGATCATAGGGTGACCAGATGAGAGGAAGAAAATATCGGGACACGTGGGACGGGGGGAAGGTCCTCCGGCGGAGCAACAAAAAAAAAATGCTGAATGCTGCCAGTGGAGCGAAATATTGGGACAAATTGCATCCTGACAAAAGATCGGTCGGGACGTGGGACAAACACCTAAATATCGGGATGGTCCCGATTTTATCAGGACATCTGGTCACCCTAATTGATCGGGATGCAGGACAAAGGGCTAAATATCGGGACAGTCCCAATTTTATCAGGACATCTGGTCGCCCTAAATCTCATGGTGGAAAATTCATTGTCATGGCAAGCTTTTAATATTGGTTTTCAAACTCTTGACTACCAATGATGCTAACACTGCTCCAAACTCTAGGCTTGCAATTGTAAAAGTAGTCTTAGCTCCGTTATGTGTTAGAACACAGACATATGAGGCAGGGAAACAGTGGGTTACTTGAATTCAGAGAAGCTACTACTTAAGGTGAGGAAAGCGTACAGAGAATGCCGGTCATACAAGGCCAAAGCAGAAGAACTTAGTATCCCTATGTGTGATTGGGAACCTTTATTCCTAGGACATGTTCAGAAGCAGAATATGGAGAAAACCACCAATTCTAACCAGTGACAACTGCTAACTGATTAGCCGTGCTATTTTTCATAAATTGCTGGCTAGACAGCTGTTTTCCCAGGAATTAGATTTAACTAGCTTCCCTATGTAGGGTCATCAGCAGCTAATTTATTCCCTGTCTTTTAATGGTAAAGAGAGACAATGAAGCATGCATATACAAATGCCTAAAAAGCAGAGCTTGTTTTACAAAAAAAAAACCCAGGGCATTTCTTCCTCCGCTTCTAATCTTGAAAGCCTTTATTTATAAAACTATAATTCTGCTTGGCAAATCTAATGTCAAACAAGCATATACATTATTTGCTTTTTTAGGGAAAAAAAAAGAAGGGGGCAGGCAGCCAGGGAGGGAAGGGAGAAGAAAACTGAGTTTTGAAACCTGACCTTAAAAACTTGCTGTGGTAGAGTAGGATTCTTATTGTAAACTATGTGGGTTATTTTTTTAAGGCTCTACAGCCCAATTGATTTCATGCTCTTACATGATAGACAGCTTGCTCTCAGAGAGGAAATGGAAACACAGTGTGATGATATCAAGCTGTTGAAACATTTAAAGTCAGAACTGGTTCTTTACCATTTTTTAAAAGATTTTCTCTCTTTTCGGGGGGAACCTTGGTCAGCAATATAAGAAGATCTGCTGCAGACGGCCTTAGGATCTCTCTTATTAAATTCTTCAGATTTTCTATTTTATTGTTTGACTTGACAGTCCAGTCTTGCACGGGTCTGAATAATTACAGAACAATCCCCTGAGTGAAAGAAGAGAGCTTGCCAGTCAGAATAAGGGAAGTACTGATATTTTTAGACTTCATTAGTGAACTGATTTGAAATTTCACATTTTGTTTCCTATAATTATGTTTCATTTGGCTGAGTTGTATTCCTGTAGGGGCCAAATTAGAATGCATTCACTCAAAACTGTGTTTCTTAATTGGTTACTTCTATTTAAAGCTAAACAAATAAATTACAAAAAATTAAAGGCACTTTTGATATGCTGTTTCATTTGCAATAGGTCAAAGTGATCTTCTGTAACGTATGACTGAAGAAGTCAGATTGTTTGTGTTTTTTTGAATGTTAACAAGAACAGTTACATACAGCACATTTTCTTTCTGTTTACGGTGTAAAGGACAATCCGGTGATGTTTACTCATGCAAGTACTCCCTTTAATTGTAATATAACTTCTTGCATAAATAAAGATTTACTTACATGAGTCAGGCTTGCAGGATTTGCCTTTAAGTCTTTTTTCCTAACTGGGTTGTGGGAGGCGATCCTATGAGGGTTTTTGTTGTTTGTTTTTGTCACATATTAAATACATTTTTTTTTATATTTAGCTTCATTAATCAAATGGATTTCCTATTTTAAAAGCAGCTACATTATGGGAAAAGTTAATAGTATTTTAAAAAATGATAATTACTTTTATGCACCATGTGTGAAGAATTGTATCTCTGTGCTTTGTGAAATGTGTGGGATCTATCATACATGATCGACAGTAGTACTGAGATGTGACAGTAACTGCCTTTGGGCTGAATTTACAGTAAGCATTTCTAGCTGTCATCCAAAGCCATGTCACCTTCATACAGAAATGTCACACAAATATTTTAGTACAGAATTAGCTATTGCACTCCAGCCCTGTTTCAAGTCCTGTTCTGTCTTGGAAAGATAAGTGTCATGGGAATTAGAAAGGAAAGTATATTCAGAACTATGCGCTGAGGATCTACTGAAGCTCACATAAATAAATATGTGCATGCTTGCTATAGAATATGAAATTATAGTGAGTCAAGAAGAATGTTCAAGTACAGTTTTAGTATCTGTCATTTGCCCAGCCCACCTGCCTGGAGGAGTAAGGGGATGTAAGTCGCCCCTTTACTCCCTCACACATGCTACCCGAATTGCGATTCATAGCACAATGTAGGAGAGCAGCCTCTTCAGGGCTGCTATTTCACCTTCTGCACTGTTGAGCCTGGAGTGGGGCAGAGCACAGCTGAGCCAGCATGTGAGATGGGTGGAGGTAATCTGTATCAGATAAAGGACTGGAACAGATTACATCCTTTCTGGAGTAATGGGAGTACCAAACTGAGATTGAGTCCTCATGGGGCAGCACAACCGCATGCATCCTCTTACTGAGGGCCTGTGGAAAATCCATAGAATAGTCCTGCCATGTGTACTACATTAAAATTCCAAGACAAGCTCTGAGAACTCTCAATATGAAAAGTCTATTTTTAAAGCAATTTGATATAACGTCAACCATGGAGGCTAACAAGGTTCTGTACTGCAGTGCTTTCCCCTGCAATTTATAATTAGTCTTGAGAGGCTTTGGTTTTAATTTATGAATTTTGATGGATAATATTGCTGTTTATTTCCAAGTATTTTTCTTTTATATTTTACTGGTTTTAGTGTTTTTTTCACTACCAAGGAAAATAAATCAGATGCTAATTGTGAAATAAGAAAGAAATAACTGTAGAAGTCATCACAGATGAAGAAATAAAATCTGAGCATTTTGTACCTATAATACTAATTTCTCAACACTTCATTTTCAAACATCATGAATTAAAACCAAGGTGATGCCTACAAATGAATACTGTTGCACCATCACTGACCTAATCAAACGGAGCATTTATATTCTTCACCCTGGACCTCATTACACTGGAACTCTCTTTAGCCCTCAAACAATACTAACCTTTATTCTTTGTAAATGTTGACTTGGTACAACGCAGGGTTTTGTTGATAATCATCCATTTCTCTTTCTGTGCAAAAAAAATGATGTTTACTGATTTAGGGCTTATTTTTAAAGGGGCTTCAGCTTGACCTACAGTTTTGTGACTGTAACTAATTCTGGGCAGAAAATTGGGAAAATTAACTGCAGGTGCAAAAGCTAACTTTTAGCCCTCGAACTACCTAAGAGAAAGCAGGGTCCTGTGGTTAAGACTTTGGATTGAGACACAGAAGTTCTGGATTCAATTTTTGACTTTGCCACAGACTACTTGTGTGGTCTTGGACAAGTCATTTATTCTACGTGTCACACTTCCCTGTTTGTATTATTGGGATGATAATACATCCTCTCTAATCTCCTTCATCTGTTTTGTCTATTTAGACTGTAAACTCTTCAGGGTAGTAAATGTCTTTTACTGTGTGTTTGTAAGTGCCTAGGACATTGATGTCTTGATCTTGTTAGGCCAAAATACAAATAAATAATAACCTGTAGGCCCAATGTGGTAACTAGATATCAGCATTCTAGCACATTCACCCACTGTTTTTAACTCGCAAATAACTGCATGTACAATATCAGACCCTTAAAAATATAATCTTTCCAAGATTAAATATAATGATTTTAGGGAAGCTTTAGGCACTCAGACACCACAGTAATCAGCAGAACGAGGTTGCAATAATAATTTTCGCCAGTGCATGTTCCAGCAGGATTGTTTTCAAAGTTCACCACTATATCTTAATGCCACCATTCTTCACATACAGAGAGTTTTAGTGGAATGGTCAAAGAGAATTTGTAAGAGTCCTACATCACTTACAGAATGCACAGTATAAAGGATAGGTATTCGATCTGTAGTTTATTTTTTTTTTGATTGATGAACTGGCAATCCAGAGCAAGTATATGTCTTCTAATTTCTGACTTCCAACCAGAACATGAGAATCTAATTGCTACAATGTATTTTATTGGGACATTTGCAAATTAATTAATGAGAGTTGCCTAACTCTCTTTAAAGTAATCGGCTGCCTGATACCATGTTTAATGCTGCTTTTTTAAATAGAGTCATAGGTATCAGACCTGGTACCCTTGAGTTCACATCCTTTTGAAAGTAATGTGTGACGAATCTTACCTTGCTTATGTCCTGTACTGGTAGGTGGTGTGGTTCTGCCACCAAAAGACCCTGTCCATGATAGAAATGGGGCTATATTTGAAAATATGATTTAAAAAAAATCTGAACAATTGATACAATTTCTCCCTGCCCAACTTCTTCAAACAATGGGTGAGGGATTAAGGCTTTGAATGGGGGAATTGGTTTTGAATATGGATGGCAAGTCACTGTGGAGCAGGTCTAACTATGTCCAAAATGGTTTTGAAAAACCACACTCAAGATGAGGTTCCACAGAATATGGTTTCCGAATCCCATTAGCGTTGCCCATGCCAATGTCAGCCAACTATTTTCAAAATAAATGTAGGGGGAGTCATGTCTGACCTTTGTTTAAGTTTATTTTCAAGCACTGCTTTCTCTGTAATTTGGTCCTGGCCATTCAGTACTGTAGCCACATGGAACAAAGTATGGATTTTTTTTTAGGGCCCTTTGGATTCACACCATGTGAACAGCAAATTCCCATGGACAATTTGCAAAATTCTTTGGCAGGCATTAATCATCATGCTTTGGCTACTGCATTTTCCTCCTCTCTGGCCTTTCTGACACTCTGACTTCACCCTCTTGAACCCATCAAAAACTCTGCTCCAGAGTTCATTTGGACCATCTTAAAATCCCTTCATTGGCTCCCTGTATCCTCCCAAATCTAATTCAGACTCTGTGCTCAAGGCTCTTAAATTTACTTTCTAATTTATCTGAACCTATCTCCCTTTGTTCCCCCTCTTCCCTACCCTTCTTTCTTAGACTCGTGCCACTTATATAGATGTTCCATTTGTGTCATTTTATATGCCCACCTATCTACCTGCTTTCATGCTATTCTGTATGCTTAGAACAACCTTCCTCAAGTTTTTCTTTATCAGTAACTAAGACACAATAACAAGGTAAACCACAAATTTCTGTCCGGAGCTTGGCTGTCCCTGGCGTTTCTCTCAGGATTTCCTCCCTTGCCACGGGAGCCACTTCCACTATAACTTCTTTAATTTTCTAGTAGAGTTAACAAAGTGCACCAGAATATACTGAGTCCGCAGAAGTTCAGCACCTTACCAGCTCAGTATTAACCTGTGCAGATGGCATATCAAGCAGGTGGCGATTCTCAAATACACGGAAGCATCACAGACAGTGCTGGAGAATGCTCAAAAGATGTGGACTCTTGTATAGCAAAAGCCACTGCCATGTTCTGAGCCCTTCAGCAGCTTCTGTGGAGACTGTCGCAGAGTCACAGGGTCTGGTCTATGCCTCAGCCTGTCTCTGGGAGTGACCCCTCTAGTGTTCCGGACCCCAAGGACACATAAACAGTTCCACAGGAGCAGGCTCACGGCCTCTAAGACTCAGAGTTTGGGCCTTTGACACCAGTGATCCATGTCTCTCTCCATGGCTCATTGCAGCCAAGCCAGACTCCTGTGGGAGGCTTGTACTGTGCCCCTTCAGGGCACAATGCTCTCAGTATTTACAGTGACACAGGCAGCCTTTTCAAAATATGGTCACCATTTATTAGACAGCTGGCACACACAATCTGAAAGTCCTTAGGTTAGCCCAGAGAGGCAGAAGTTATGCCATAGTCCACCCTGTGCCATGATGAGTCAGCCAAGCAGTCATGGCCTCCATCTGCAGCTTTCTCTCTCTTCTTCTTTCCCCTCCTCCATTTCCTTATCTGTCTTCCCAGGGTTTTCTGCTGTTAGGTGCTGATGGTTCAGTCATTGGGGTGTCTCTTTGTCTTGCTGGATGCTCTGATTTAGGGTCAGTTTCAATCAGTTCTTTAATGACCTTACTTACTCCACCCAGACATACCTCAGACCTCCTGCGCTGTTTTAGCAGGAGACAATGTTTTTTACAATGCGAAGTGCAGTGGGAAACTGAGGCATGCATAGGATTCATAAAAATATTTCAGAAAATTCCCAGTTGGTCACAAAGACATCATGACATGAAGCTTACTGTGAAGCTGAAGATTAGAACCACGTGTATGCCAACTGTGTTGTACGGCTGTGAAATGTGGGTGCTGAGGAGACTGAAGAGTGGTGAATTGACGATTCTTGTCATCGTCAGCAAATAGTAGGACAAGATTAGCAATGAGGATATTCGTAGACAAACCCAGCAACCACCTCCATCACCCCTGGTTTGGTCTTGGTAGTTTTCTTGGTACGAACATACATTTAGGATGGAAGACCAGCAATTTACAAAGTGCATTTATGGAGGATGCCATTTCACGGTTGGCAGCCACATGGAAGCTTCATTGGCACAGTAAGACCACCAGTAATGGACATAGACTGAACATCCATCCAGAACATCTTAGCTAGAGATCAGTCTGGACAGCACTCAGTCTACAGCAGGGGTTCTCAAACTGGGGGTCGGGACTCCTCAGGGGGTTGGGAGGTTATTTCACGGGGGTTGCGAGTTGTCAGCCTCCACCCAGGGGTGAAAGTAGAAAGAGCGGCAGTGGGGCTCCGGCGGCTATTTAAAGGCCTGGGGCCATAGCGGCAGCGGGAGCCCCGGGCCCTTTAAATAGCACCTGGAACCCTTGAAGGGCCCAGGACTCTCCTGCTTCTACTGCCCCGGCACTTTAAATAGCCCCCAGAGCCCTGCGGTACCAGCTGCGGGACTCCAGCAGCTATTTAAAGGTCCCAGGGCAGTAGAAGCCCCGGTCCTTTAAATAACCCCCAGAGCCCTGCTGCCGCTACCCCAGGGCTCCAGCAGCCGGGCTCTGGTGACAATTTAAAGGGCCTTTAAATTGCCACCTGGGGAAGCCAGGCCGCCCCAGTACCGCGCACCAGCTCTTGCCGGTATGCTGTGCTGGGGCTTACTTTCACCTCTGCCTCCAGCATTCATAATGGTGTTAAATATATAAATAAGTCATTTTAATTTATAAGGGGGGTTGCACTCGGAGGCTTGCTAAAGTGAAAGGGGTCACTAGTACAAAAGTTTGAGAACTACTGATCTACAGGGAGGCTACATTCCTTTGGGATTTGTCTTGATTATGATAATGGTGGAGTCAACAGAAGAACCCTGCCATCCTGTTACTGTTCTCTGCTTTATACTTCATCTGTGTAGCGCATTACACATCTATGGTGCTATTGTGAGCATCACAATAAATACACACACACACACACACATATATTCTAGAGATTCTGAAGTGGGCTATCTTAGAAGAGAACCAGAGGCCTCTACACGTGGATTTATTGAAGTGGAAATTTTTGGGAGTCTCACTCAAAATGTTTGAGAATATACCAGACCATTGGTTACTCATCTAAAAACAGAGCAGTGGCTGAACTTTCTCCAGAAGAAGTGGGGAGGAATTATTTCCTCCTTTTTGTCAACCAGAACAAGAACAAGAAGGATTCTGTCCCATATTACATTGTTTTTAAAAGTCTCAACAGGCTTGTGAAATAGAAACATTTCAGAACAGAAACGCTGCTCACCCTGCTGTGCCTTGAGATTACAGATGATATGGTCCTCTAACCCAAGGCAAGACTGGGCTTTGAACAGCAGCTATTTTAAATAATACTAATACTGTAGGACTTATATAGCGTTTTACATCTTCAAAGCACTTGACAAACATTAATTTAAAAAATTAACTGCTTAACTGGAAATAATTGATGTTCAGGTTTTGTAAGACAAAAGGACACAAGGACCTTGTCTAAAGCAAAAGCAAGAGTAACCATTGTAAACTTAGATTTGGAATAGGGAGATAGATAACTGCCCCTCTGAAATGTTTCGTTGTGTGTTAGTTTGAGATGTTCTCATATGTGATAAAGTAATTACGGATTTCTGTTCTGTATGTTTAAAATCCATAAAAATACATTTTCCAAAGTAGGAAATTCTTTGGACGGCAATCATAGTTGGCAGTGTAAGAGAATTCTTACTAGCAATAGGTTTTTCTGATGCATTTCTGTACATTTGCCACAAGGATGTGTAACTAAGTCCTCCATGTTGCAATATACGAGTTTAATGATCTGTATAAACTTGTATTCAGTCTGTCTTCCATTATGGGTATATTCAAAACCTGTTGTTGTGCTATTTATATATCAGAGATTGACAACATATCTATCTCCACCCTCTCCCTCCCCCCGCCCCCCAACGCCAATGACACCACACCATCTTTATGTTTGCAATTTAGAGCAGTTGTTTTCCAAATTGGATGTTCTGGGAAGAGTGGAAAGTAGGGTAAATTCAGCACAAGCAATGAAGTACATGAGATAGCAGGAATGATGCTTTTACATATATAAGTCCCTGGGCCAGAGTTGCACATAAAGCCTCTGCAATATTGCCTTCTATCAAATGAGTTCAGAAGTCATAGCATGTGTCAAAAGCAATTAGCTTTTCAAGTAAGAGCCTCACCTCTGTGGAGGAAAAATCCATGGAATGTTTTCAGGAGCCGGAAACTCAAGATAGTGCTTTGTCTGAGAATACATGCATGGACTTACCAAGACACAAAAATCCAGTGTATTACAGGGGTCGGTTATCTGATAAAGCCTAACACCAGTAAGATTTCCTTCCACAGAATCTGCTCTTGAAAGTCTTTATGTAATGCATCATTATTTTACTTTTTTGTGAAGACTTCCTTCTTGACACACCATGTGCAGCAATACAAACAAGTGAACTCCAGGTGTTATCAAAGATCCTTTAATTTACTTTCACGGTTGTAAAGTAGTATTGACAATGCTTCCTGACCTTAAGAATAAAGTCAGTTCAGAATTTCACCAAAGCCAGGAAATCATTTTACCATTTCTTTTTCTCCACAAACTCTTGGAATAAAAAGAGAAAGGTTTAAATTCATTGGATGTGAGGGAAACCCTTAGCTATTATTTCAATAAGACTTGATGTTCCTTAAAGTTAAAATTCTCTTTCTTTTCAAAGCCTATGGGAAAGGGCAACATAGAAAATCCTTGTACGAAGTACAGTACTGTAGTTGTTATTTATGAAGTGAAAGGCAGCTATATAAGTGGACAGAAATTATATCTTACTATAACTACAATGCACAATATAAATATATAAATATTTATTACAGAAAATAAAGCTATTTTATGGGAGAAATGGCTACTTCACGTGTACTAATGAAAATGATTTAATACAGTGCTTTTCATACCAAAGTGTCTTTGCAGACTTTACTGAGTTATCAACTATAGACTTGCTCCTAATAACCTTGGACTCAGGGGGAGCAAGATTGGGCATGAGGAATTGTTTTATTCAGCATTGGAGTGTGGCCATCTCTGGGGTGGAATGTGGCAACACTATAAAAGTTTAGGACAGGAAGTGAATAAGTATATTGGAACCAATTGAAACAAAAATGAGAATTTTAGGAATTAGATTATAATTATCTAAAAAACCTAGAATAATATGCTAACTCCTGGGAGTAATGACATGGGATATTTAATAGCCACCTCTGATTAGGATTTGGGTGTTCTGACTCAATCAAGAGGCAGTGCTTCTAGTAGCATCGCATCCTCTAATCATTTAAGCATTGGATCAGTCCTGACTTAGAGAGAAGAGTACCACTTTGAACTGCCAACACCACTTCCACTTGTATTTGGGCTTTCCTGGTGGTTTCCTATCCAAGTGCTGACCCAGCTCCAAACCTGATCAGTTTATGAGATCTGGTGATGCTGATGATGATCAGTTTCTGAGAGCTGATACTCACCACACTCTCTTTTTTCCAGCCATTGATTTGGCCAGACTGCTTTTAGGAGAAGAATTCTCCATGCAGAGGTCCTTTAGCTATTCCTCCCCCTAGAGTCAGAGATACTGTTTCTTGGTGATAGTAATGTAGTGGAAACATCATAGCTAGGAAACTGTAAAACTGAGTTTTATGAGTTTTTTTTATAGAGGTGAAACCCACCTTGGATGTGTTTTTGGGGGAAAAGGTAATTTCTGTTTCTGGTATATAATGATACAGTGAATTGGTATGCATGCTAAGCATTGCTCACTATTGGATAGAATCAGAACTACTGAACTGTCTCACGAGCCTATATTGAGATTTATTGCTAATGGAGATTCTCCTTTACTTCAAGTGTTAGGGGTCTGCCCTGTTGAAGCAGGAAGATCTGAGTTCTTTTACTATGAACAAGACAGCTCTGAAGTGGTATTAATAAAAAAAATCCTTTAATCCACTTTCACAATGAGAAAGTGGTGCTGAGATCACCTCCTCGCTGTAGGGAAAAAGTCAGTTCAGAATTTCACCTCAGTCAGGAAAACATTTTGCTGGCAGGAGGACTGATCTAACCATCCTGATCTGAAATGGGGGGAATTAAAGGGCCAAATGTGAAGGTAGGGGGGGAAATCTTTTTAATTTATGAAATTACAAGCAAACTTTCATGATAAGTGACACTGCAGGTTGGATGACAGAAATATTACCCCATGTAGTTAATTACCATTATTTTCACTGCTCTGTTCTATTTCACATCATAAAGTGGGCATTATGAAATGAAGCAGCTGATTTGGATAGTGAATGTTCAAACTGGGCAAAGGTTGGATGAAAATGCACCATCCTGGACACTGACACTGATACTTGCTAGTCAATAGCCAGGTTTTCAAAGTAAGGACAGATACAGTCAATCCTTCAGCTACACTTTCATTCATACTAATGTATATCTTCACATCCTTGATTCCAATATTGGTGCACATTCACATGACCACTTCACACCTAAGTGGCTGTGTGCATTAAATACACGATTCTTTGTGCACATATTAGGTATTTGCAAGCAGATGTTTTTGCCCAGTTTCACGTGCCTAACTTTGGAAATCTGGCACCAAAGAGAATTTCTGTTGTGCTGGTGTGATAAATTCTGGTTCACATTGGGTTGATAGATTGTTTGTATCATTGTGCAGAATTAAGTGTTTTAAATAAATTGTTTTTTTCGTATGGGTCAGGTTGATCTTGTAGCAACTCCCACAAGTGCAGAAGGGCGACTTATAATTTAAATAGATTCTCCTCCTGTCAAGCCATTTTTTGGTATACTAAGGAAACAAAAATGAGAGGAAAATATAAATCAAACTAATGTGAATGTAAGTCCAAGTTTCAGTCTTCTGTCTGTTATAGGTAATTACCCATTAATTGGCTAAATGACAGTTTTCTATTCAAGAAAAGGTTTATTTAGCTTTATCATGCTGAGAAATTATGTAATTGCTATCATCCCCACATTGAAAATGATGAAAGCATTGCTTTTGTGTGATACTGCTTTTAGCCAGTATAATATCAAAAATGATAACAGTATGAAAATTGCACTGGCTGCTTTCATATTGTCTGTTTTGAATACCTCAGTGATATGATACAGGTAATGACAGGTACTTTGCAATGGATTCATTTGCTCCTTTTTCTAGGCTTAATACTACAGTGAAATTAAAGCATCGCATTAAGCAAACCAGGCGTGCCTGGATACAGTATAGACCCAGTATTAGAGACTGAGCACTGTTAGACTTTGCTATTCTAGTTATGATAATTAAATGATTATAAATCGGGGTGGGACATTAAATCATTTGTTTCTGAGTTAACAAGTGAAGAGGAAGCATAATTTTTAATTTCAGACCATATTTGTTGATTGAGTTCTTTAAATTAAATTCTGCAGCAGCATCTGCCCCATATTCTGGTCTGGATGGTTTTAGAGATTCTAATTAAAAATAAAACAAATAAATACCAAAGTTGTTTAACTTAGACAAGTGATTGCTGTGACTGTGCTGTAACAGTATTTTCTTTGTTGCTATGGCTTGGATTTTTATACAAATTTTGAAAATATAATGGAGCTAATGGAGCTCCTCAACCAAGGAAATGGATATATTCAGGGCAAATAAATTACATTACTAATGAGCTCTACAAATTGCATTTATCCTTGTGAATTTATATAATTTTAGCAAATCTATCCCCAAAAAAGTGCATGTTTTGACTGCATTTTAACTGGGTAGAAATTATTAATATTTCAGAATGTCCAAGTCAAATCTGAGCATATTGCAAATCCAAGGGAGGGGATTTAATTTTCTGCTGACCTATGCCATGACTGCCTGCTCCTAACAGACTAGGAAGAGTTAACTTTTGAAAGTTGAGATATACGCTAGATATACAGTCCTGTCCGTCACAGCCAGTATTTTTAACAAAGAGTCATATGTAATAATTTCAATAAAATACTATGGTAGGCACATATGAGTCATGTTAAATAGTCTGTGTGCCTCAGGATAAAGTGACAAGCTGAATACGGAAGGAAAAGGGAATAACAGTGGTTCTTGTTTAATGTAAAACTCCTGACACCCAGTTTCCTCCTCTCCATCCTCCCTCTTTGCCAACATTTGGACCTTTTTTCTATGGACAAGTTTTTCTGGTTGCGGGGGTGGGGTGGGGCGGGAGTCTTTGGGAGCAGAGTGGGGTCTGGGACACAAGGGTGTTCTCTTATATGCATTTTGGTGAATTTTAGGTTATTTTACTCCTTTTCTTTTTAGAAGGGTGATGAAGGGCAGAGAAAATTACCAAAATTTTATGGGAATGCTTAGGATGTGCACTCGCGCACTCTCTCTCTCTGTGAGCAAGGGACTGAGTGAGAGGGTGCTAGAATTTCACACCCCCAGCTTACCTGAGAAACTGTCCCTTCATTATGTCACCCTTCCCTCCACTCCCTCCCATGTCGCTGTGATCAGAGAGATGAGGCCTCCCCTCTCTCTGTGGGGAGGGGAGCGCTATGTGTTCACCTCCCCGCAGGACCTCTCATTGTGCTTCTCCTTGTTTCCCCAGCCCTTCTGTCAGGCTCTCGTTCTTTCCTTACTTTCTTGTTTCAGTTCTTGAAGGAGAATGTTGCATCTCTCAGCCAGGCCTCCCCAGACCAGTCACCTGCATCATGCCTCTCAGATTCAGTGGAAGGAGCTGCTTTCAGCTCCCACTGACAGCAGGTGAGGAGAGCCAGTTTTGGTGCTGGGAAGAGTTCTGAGGGACCGCAGAGAGAGTGAGAACTTGCTCACATGTTGTCTGGGTAGTTGGAAAGGTGCTTCCACACATTGTCAGTGCTTTAGCAATGCTGAAAATACCCAGGAACAATTTCCAAAGCTCAGGGCAGTCCCAGTCTAACTGGGTCTGTCACATAAGACCTGGCCATACAGTCACTACACTGGTTGACAGTAGTTGTCAGCAACAGGTCCTCTCCTGAACTGGTGAAGAAGACAGTTTAACTGGTGGTGCAGTTGGGACATGGCCATTTTCAACACCAAGAGAGATGGTCTCAGCCTAAGTGACTGTGCTTATTCACTTAGTCTCAATCACAGTCCCATATCGCTTAAGAAATAAGGTTGTCCAAGCCAAGAGGAAACAACAGAAATCCAGCCCTCTTCAGCTAGTGCAACACTAGCATCTTAAAGATGTGTACAAGAGAGTGACATTGGGGGGCAGACTCAGGGCTCAGACTTGAGCCTGGATGATTCTTTCTGGGGCTCAGGTAAGAACTGGGACAGTCTTTCCCACGCTGCCCTCAGAAATCCACTTTTTTCTATCACATTCTCAGAAGGACTCTTAGGGCTTGTCTACACACAAAAGTAGTATCACTTTAACTACTGTGCAGCCCCATCCCACACCCCCAGTGTGGATGCTTATATACCAATATAACAATGCTTATACCAGGACAGCTAATTCCTGTAAGGGAAGGAAAATAAACTATACCAGTATAACTGCATCAACACTAGGGGTTGTACTAGTATAACTATTGTGGTAAAAAAATCAACATTTCTTATACTGATACAAACCTATGTGTAGACAAGGCTTTAGTTCAGAGTACTGTGCATTCTAGGACCACAGATTCCAGGCTCCATAAGCAGGCATTGACAGAACAGAGTGTAGCAACTCCAAAGGAGCTATGTCATCAATGCGTGGATTAAGGGCCCCGAAGTGCACACTAATGAAACCATTATCTTCTTGGTGATTTGTGGATTAGAGCCATCCTTGGCAGACTCTGCTATGATCATACGCTGGAAAACATAGGATTTCAGTTACATCTTTACATTTATATACATATTACCATAAAACAATCAATATAACACACAAAACTCCATATTAAAAATTACATTAAAAGTTTAGGTTAAATGGCTGAGAGATGAGGATTTGCAGACTGCTCAACCCTTGATACCAAAAGGCTTTGAGAATAATGTGCGAACAGAAAGGAAATGTTAGCCACTGGTTAGAGCAGGACTGGAATTCTGCGCAGCTCACTTACAACACATGCCTATGGAAATCAGCAAGAGCTGTTGTGATAAATGAAGATGGGAGAGTAGCTCCCTTTTATGGACCTAGCCAGCCAGTTAGCTATAAAATCCCTCTTCGTAGCTATTCTCTACTTGCTTTACCTGTAAAGGGTTAAAAGTCTCACTGTGATGCACAGGTAAAAGGAAGCAAGTGGGCACTGGCCAAAAGAGCTAACGGGAAGGCTAAAACTTTTTAAAATTGAAACAAGACTCCCCTTTTGTCTGTCTGTTGTTGTTCTCGGGGAGAAGCAGACACAGAGCAATGATGCTATAAGAAACTTAGGGCCAGGTATGAAAAATCATCAGTATCATACCTAGAAACAACTCATTTGAAATCCCAGATATGTAAGTAGATCAGGAAGTGTCTAGGAAGATGCAGTTAGGTTTATATCTTTTTATTTCTTTATGACTTGTGGACTCCTCTGTGCTAACCCCAATGCTTTTGTTTTGCTTATAATCTTTAAGATGGACCTCAAGAACGATATTCTTGATGCTTAATCCTTGCAAGTGGTTTTTTTTTTAATCTAGCAATAGCTTGAGTTTCCAAGTGTATTTTCTTTCTTTTTGTTATTAATAAAATTTACCTTTTTTAAGAAAAGGTTTGGATTTTTTTGTCCTAAGAGGTTTGTGCACATGTTTAATTAGGTGGTGGCAACAGCTGATTTCCTTTGTTTTTCTTTCTCAGCTTTTCCCTGGAAGGAGAGTGAAAGGGCATGAGGATACAGCACAGGAAGGAATTCCCAAGTGCGCTTTCCTGGGTTCTCAAAGGGGTTTTGCACTTGGGTGGTGGCATCATCTACCCATCCAAGGTCAGAGTAAAGCTGTAACCTTGGGAGTTTAATACAAGCCTGGAGTGGCCAGTATTAATTTTTAGAATCCTTGCGGGCCCCCACCTTCTGCACTCGAAGTGCCAGAGTGGGAAATCAGCCTTGACAGCTGTAATCAGAGTAGAACCTTACTTTTGCAAGGCCTAAATACTGTTTAAAAATCTGGGCCTTAATATTATTCTGCAGGGGTGACCAGCCTGTGGCTCTGGAACCACGTGCAGCTCTTCAGAAGTTAATATGCGGCTCCTTGTATAGGCACCGACTCCGGGGCTGGAGCTACAGGCGCCAATTTTCCAGTGTGCCAGGGGGTGCTCACTGCTCAGAGCCCTGGCTCTGCCACAGGCCCTGCCCCAACTCCACCCCTTCCCACCCCCTCCTCTGAGTTTGCCGTGCCCTCGCTCCTCCCCCCCGAGAGCCTCCTGCATGCCATGAAACAGCTGATTGGGAAGTGGGGGAGGGAGGCGCTGATCGGCAGGGCTGCCAGTGGGCGGGAGGCACTGGGAGCAGGGATGGGGATGTGGAACTGATGGGGAGCTGCTGACGTATTACTGTGGCTCTTTGGCAATGTACATTGGTAAATTCTGGTTCCTTCTCAGGCTCAGGTTGGCCACCCCAGTTTTACTGTATGATATTTTATGGGTCTCTTGTCAGGCCCCATTGACCGAAGTATAGATTCCTTATAAAACTCTGTCAGTGAAGACTCAACTGTGATGCATCATGTAGGGTACTGAGTGCCTCCCACAAGTTCCTGACCACCCTTAAGTCTCCATGAATTGAGCTCTATTATTGCTTATGAGACTGGAGCAGATTTGAATGATGGAAAGACTTATGGCAGCCTGTTAGCGCTCCTCAGCTGGGAAAATGAAAAAAATGTTTAATAATAAAAACCTTTGACATGGAATGCATGATATGTACCCCCTATACGAGGTCCATGATTAATAACACTAATTATGAGGAGTTCATTACAGTCTCAAGAGGATATGTTGTGTAAACCAGCCAGAGAGTCATTGTAAATTACCATTATTGTCCACTTTAAGAACAGCAGCTATCTATAGCAATCTGGAGAGAACTACAGTGGTTATATACAGTAACACCACTTTTTTTTTACTAAACTGTAGTATGCTTTTACCACTTAAGACTATGAAAATATAGTGCCCCTCTCCACAGCTATGGCACCCATAGTGATTCACTGAAGAATAGTGCAGTAAAAAACTACACAGCAGTGCTTCAGCAGAGAATGCTAAGCTCCTTGCCAAAGCTAGAGAGAAACGAGACAGTTTTAAAATCTCTTTCAAAGTGGTCATGATTCTTATTTTATTGCAGATGAAACAATATATAAGCAGATGGATTTCCCACGCTGGTCCAGAATTATACACAGTGGACTATCTTCTCAGCTGGTGTAAATCAGCATAGTTCTATTGAAGTCAACAAAGCTACACCAATATAAATCAACTGAGGATCTAGCCCATTGTATATATTGCAAACATACCCCTTCCTATGGTTTGGTTTTATTGTTTACTCAAAAAACAATAACAAAACATTAGCCGTGCTCTAGGTTTTGTCCCCAAACTTGAGTTTCCTAAAAACTCCTTGCAAGACCTCTTCTGTCCCAGCCCCTAGTTACCACTGCCGTCAAGGGACAATCCACCCCCTTAGATTGATTCATGCTCCAATTCACCCTCCAGCATGAGTCAACAGTAATTTCTCTGCATCCTGATGCAGGGTTCTAGTACCTGAGCATAAAGCAACCAACAGAGAGACACTGTATTCCTATGTACATGCATCCAACGAAGTGGGTATTCACCCACGAAAGCTCATGCTCCAATATGTCTGTTAGTCTATAAGCAGGGGCGGCATGCCACGGGGGGCCCTCCGCCGGTCGCCGGGAGGGCGGCAGGCGGCTCCGGTGGACCTCCCACAGGCGTGCCTGCAGAGGGTTTGCTGGTCCCACGGCTTCGATGGAGCATCCGCAGGCACGCCTGCGGGAGGTCCACTGGAGCTGCGGGACCAGTGGACCCTCCGCAGGCACGTGTCCGGGAGGTCCACCGGAGCCGCAGGACCGACGGCCGGCAGAGCGCCCCCTGCGGTGTGCTGCCGTGCTTGGGGCGGCGAAATGGCTAGAGCTGCCCCTGTCTATAAGGTGCCACAGGACTCTTTGCTGCTTTTACAGATCCAGACTAACACGGCTACCCCTCTGATACCTGTATTCCTAATGAAAGTTCTAATACCTATTGTGCTTTAAACTCTGTACTTAGCATTCTCTTGTCCCACCACTGAAGTGCCACCAACTCTGGGGTAGAATGTGGCAGCTGTTAGGCAGCATTCAGCAACAATAGTTAGTATAACAAGTAGAAAGAATACCACATCGAGCTGGAACTGTAAAGGGAGAATTGGGATTTGGCTAGAATTACAGGTTTAGCAGCCCTACTTATGTGAAAAGTGCCGTAGGGTTATTAAGAACACCAATCAGTCATAACCTTGGTTTTACATCTTGCCTCAGAAGGCACCTACAGCAGAACAGTGTCCACTAGGTAACATTGGGACACTAGTCTGTACTGATACAGAGTGATGAGTGCCGCTGGCTTTTTCACCAGTGCCACTACCTGAAGCACCTTGTTGTCCTCCCCTCTAAGAACTGACCTTGCTTTGCAGTTGAGATCTGAGCAGGTATGACCATTGGCTTTCTTACTGATCTGATACTAACATGCTGTGCACTGTTTTAAAAATGTATAGACAACATTTTAACAAGACCTTAATTTTGCCCAAGGTTTAAAAAGACAGTTGAATTTTCCTAGCTGTCTATCAAGAGGAGTAGGTGACGGAAAATAAATACACAGAAATCCTAAAGACCAATTTTCATTTTGATAACCTACCTTATTTCTTTTCTATTTTATCTAGGTACTTACATGGCCCTCTTAGAGAACTATCTAAATGCCCTTCTTGCTGTGTATAGAGTCTTTTGAAGAGAAAAAGCCCTTGCTTGACGGTCTCTCAGATGGTATCAAATGTCCTTGCTGGGAAAAAGAGCAACTCAGTTTTAGGAGGTGCTCAACTTCTGATGTTAAGATTATTCGTGCTTTTTAGACAAACACAAACGAGAGGAAGAGAAAGGAGAGAGAAGAAAGGCAAACATCTGTCTCCTTGACGCTTGCTTTATTCACATGCTGCACAGCATCTGGTCCGTAGACAGGTCAGTCGCAAACAGGTGTGCTTTAGCCTGTAGGCCCCAGCTCATTTCCCCATTCTGGGATGACATCTGGCTAGTGTGCTGTGGTTTCCTCCCACCCGTAGGCTTTTACATTGGGCCAAGGCAGCTCATGCTGTCTCAGCCTGTTATGCTGGTTATGGTGGTGACACCATGCAGTTAAATTAATTTCAAAGCTGGTCAGGCTTGGAATCAGTTAGACAGAAGACAAAAAAGGAAGATAGGAAAGGGAGAAAATAGAATAGGAATGAAGTCACACGGGAGGGTGAGGAGTAGCAGGAATGTTAAAACTTGCATATCCTGGGACTGACACAGCTACAACAACACTACATATACGAAAGGTTGCTCGGGATCCATTCAATACTGCAGCAATAGTCTGACATTCTCATTGGTTGTCTTGCAGCCTGAGTATACCAGAAATCACAGCCAAAACCCCAAGCAAAGCTAGTGCCTATTCAACGAGAGGACAAGATCCCCAGAGGACCTCCACAACCCTAAGGAATCGCCTATGCTTCTCTCATTAGAATGTCTAGAACGGATGTGGTTAACCATAAGGTTGAACGAAATGCTTTGACCTGAAATGATATTTTAATTCTCTCTTTTATTTGCCAAAAATTCAGGAAAAATTCATTTTCAGTTTGACCTGAAACGAGTTTAAAAAAATACAAAAAAGAAATTTCCAGTGAACCAAAAAAATCTATTATTCACACAGCTCTAGCTATATCCAAGGCTCTGTCCCTGGAACTGTTTGCATGTGAGCAGGTCCCTGTGCACTTAGTGGGTGCTGTAGTTTGGCTTCAGAGTCCCTTGCAAGACTGGGGACTTAAACTCTAAGCTCTTTGGGGTGTGAACTGTAAAGTTAATGCATGTTTGTGCAGCACCTTGCACAGTAGGGAAATACTCCTTGATTAGGACTGTAGGGGCTACTGTACTATAAATAATATAAGGCTGTCCTCGGGAGCCAAAAAAATCTTACTGTGTTATAGGTGAAACTGCGTTATATCAAACTTGCTTTGATCCACCGGAGTGCGCAGCCCTGCCCCCCCGGAGCACTGCTTTACCACGTTATATCCAAATTCATGTTATATCGGGTCGCATTATATCGGGGTAGCAGTATATATATCGGGGTAGGCAACCTCTGGCACTCATGCCAAAGGCAGCACGTGAGCTGATTTTCAGTGGCATTCACACTGCCCAGGTCCTGGCCACCAGTCCGGGGAGCTCTGCATTTTAATTTAATTTTAAATGAAGCTTCTTAAACATTTTAAAAACCTTATTTACTTTACATACAATAGTTTAGTTATATATCATAGACTTATAGATAGAGACCTTCTAAAAACATTAAAATGTATTACTGGCACGCGAAATCTTAAGTTAGAGTGAATAAATGAAGACTCAGCAGACCACTCCTGAAAGGTTGCCGACCCCTGATATATATAATACACGTGTAATGGTCAAGCTGGATTTTGTCACCTTTTACTTACTTTGGATCAGCAAGGGTTTCTAAAATTATAAAAAAATAAATAAATAAATAACATGTTTTCACAACAACTGCTCTCCTGAACTACAGTAAAGCAGAGGCTAATGCACAGGTCAGTCTTAGAAAATTAGGATGGATAATGAGAGTTTATTGCCATTAGTTCCATAGTGCTTATCACTTAAGTAAATTATTTTTATTTGGGGGCTAATTTAGCTACAACGAGTCAGGAAAAAGATCTTGGAGTTATCGTGGATAGTTCTCTGAAGATGTCCACGCAGTGTGCAGAGGCGGTCAAAAAAGCAAACAGGATGTTAGGAATCATTAAAAAGGGGATAGAGAATAAGACTGAGAATATATTATTGCCCTTATATAAATCCATGGTACGCCCACACCTCGAATACTGTGTACAGATGTGGTCTCCTCACCTCAAAAAAGATATTCTAGCACTAGAAAAGGTTCAGAAAAGAGCAACTAAAATGATTAGGGGTTTAGAGAGGGTCCCATATGAGGAAAGATTAAAGAGGCTAGGACTCTTCAGTTTGGAAAAGAGAAGACTAAGGGGGGACATGATAGAGGTATATAAAATCATGAGTGATGTTGAGAAAGTGGATAAGGAAAAGTTATTTACTTATTCCCATAATACAAGAACTAGGGGTCACCAAATGAAATTAATAAGCAGCAGGTTTAAAACAAATAAAAGGAAGTTCTTCTTCACGCAGCGCACAGTCAACTTGTGGAACTCCTTACCTGAGGAGGTTGTGAAGGCTAGGACTATAACAATGTTTAAAAGGGGACTGGATAAATTCATGGTGGCTAAGTCCATAAATGGCTATTAGCCAGGATGGGTAAGAATGGTGTCCCTAGCCTCTGTTCGTCGGAGGGTAGAGATGGATGGCAGGAGAGAGATCACTTGATCATTGCCTGTTAGATTCACTCCCTCAGGGGCACCTGGCATTGGCCACTGTCGGTAGACAGATACTGGGCTAGATGGACCTTTGGTCTGACCTGGTACGGCCTCTCTTATGTTCTTATGTTGGTTTTATTTACTTTTTCTTAATGCAAATTAGCTAAATCACCATGCATACTAAAAAGCTCTTTTGCACTGGGATGCAGAGCAACAAAATGGCAAATGAAATTCAGTGTTGATAAATGCAAAGTCATGCACACTGGAAAACATATACATACAAAATGATGGGGTCTAAATTAGCTATTACAACTCAAGAAATTGATCTTGGAGTCATCATGGATAAAACTCTGAAAACATCCATTCAATGTGCAGAATGTTAGGAATCATTAGAAAATATCATAGTGCTACTATATAAATCTGGCCTTCATCTTGACTACTGCATGCAGTTCTGGTTGCCTCATCTCAAAAAAGATATATTAGAATCGGAAAATATATATAGAAGGGCAACAAAAATTATACTTCTGTACAAGAAAAAATTAAAAAGACTGTGACTATTCATCTTAGTAAAGAAACGACTAAGGGGGGATATGATAGAGGTCTCTAAAATCATGAATGGCGTAGAGCAAGTGAATAAGGAAGTGTTATTTACCCTTTCATATAACACAAGTACTAGGGGTTTACCCGATGAAATTAATAGGCAGCAGGTTTAAATCAAACAGAAGGAAGTACTTCTTCACACAACAAACCGTCAACCTTTGAACTCATTCCCGTGGGATGTTGTGAAGGCCAAGAGTATAACTGGGTCTAAAAAAGGTTCATGGAGGATAGGTATATCATTGGCTATTAGCCAAGATGGTCAGAGGGGCCATACTCTGGGTGCCCCTAAATTTCTAGCTGTCAGAGCTGGGACTGTACGACAGGATGGATCACTCAAAATTGCCCTGTTCTTTTTATTACCTCTGAAGCATCTGGCAGTGGCCACTGTCAGAAGACAGAATACTAGGCTTGATGGACGTTTGGATTGATGCAGAATGGCCATTCTTATGTTCTTATCTTCTCTAACTATAGAGTGTATTGTAATGTATCTCTACTTTTCAAACTTACTACCAGAGGACAAAGACTAAAACCACAACTTAAATAAAGTGGAATCATGTGAGGGATGTACTGCAGAACAGCCTGCTTTTTCTGGTAGTCTCAATGTGAACTGTTGAACAGGATCTTGCGGTAACTTAAGGTGGGAGGGGGTGAAACAAAGAACACAAAGAAAAGAGTAACACGACTGTTGGTTTAAGACAGTTCGAATTCATTCCACTGACAGACAAATTATAAGATAAAAGTTGGGCTGCCCTGCAGCTCTTTTGCTGCACTCCAAGTGCAAAGCTACACTAAAACGAGGATAGGTAGCAACAGAATGAGCTTTTGGTGTAGGGAATCTTCTGGTGTTGCAGAGGGGGTGTAGTGGCTCTGACCCTCCCGGTTGCTTGTGTAGAGGGTATAGCCACGGAAAAGGGGACATGGCCAAGTCTTCCCTGCATCCCAACTGTGGTCAGCCCTAAGAGCTGTTCTAGATTATATCTGTAGAGTGGCCAGTAACTTATATTTAGATTATATCTGTAGAGTGGCCATAGAGTCCTGTGCGGATACAAAATTTGTATCCACATCCGATCCGCAGTCTGCAAAAATGGTCCGCGGGTATAAAGCAGATATCCACAGATTTGCAGGGTTCCAGATACAAAATTTGTATCTGTATCTGATCCGCGATCTACAAACATGGTCACGGATAGTGGATATCTGCAGATATAAAGCGGATTTGCAGGGCTGATAGCTAGTCGGAGAGATAAAGCCACTTTCCTTTGCTCCCCAATCCTGAAATGCACTGTGTGTTGCGTGGGCTCAGCCTGTGTATTTTATACACAAAAATACTTCTTCTCAGTGCAATGTAATCACATGTTCTCCTTTTACAGAATATGTTCCCCAATCACATGTGATATGGGGGGGAAGCAGCTGTAGGGAGTCTCCGGTAAGACAAATGTTTGCGAATATTTAGCACAATCAACTCATACTTGAAGAAACTCAGTATCCAGTGAGACAATCAGGATGAATTTTGCAGAAATCTGGAGTGGTGGGTGAATCTTAAACAGGTTTCATTTGCTAATTTAGGCTTCAGGGAATCTTGTCTGTTACCAATCAGTGACTAGTTACATGGGAATGGAATCCACTATAGGAATCCTTGCCAAACCTAGATGAACGTATTGCAGCTAATTTTGAAGTTGGAAGTCACTTTCTGAGCTTCATCTTTAGGGAGTTTTTTATTTGTAACCTTTTCCATTGGTTTAATCAGTTCACAAGGGGAAAAATAATCCATAGACAATAGCGGAATTAGCTTAATCACAGCTTTGTAAGAAAAGCAATAAAGATATTTCAGCAGTGCTAGAAAACCTCAGTACTTTAGAAGCTTCTTTACTAAACCACTCACAAAAGCTTCAGCATAATAATCCTAAGCAAGATCAACAGGAGCAACAGCCCTTCCCTACCCCTCGTCCTTTGCCACAGTTTATTTTATAGGCACCTGACTATTATTTTTATTATTATTTAGATACTATGTATGTGCATGTGCTTTACAATGTTTAAAAACAAGCAAACAAAAATACTAGTCCTCTGCCCCAAGGAATTTACCGTTTAAAAGCCCAATCCTGCAAACACGTAAAACCAGGTACGGTGCTTGTTAATAAGAGTGGCTCCAGTAAAATCAAAGGGATTATACCTAGTATGTGCTATGCCTGGCCATAAGTATTTGCTGGGTGTGGCCCTACATTGCTACATGAGACTTCAATTACACTTACCACAGGGAAAACTCTTATAAGGTTCTAGAGGTTGTTTGTCTAGATGCTGGTCTAAGCATCCTCACAAATGCTCTCCGTAGACTATTCTTATCCTGTGATCTTAGCTATGCTCCCGGTATGTCCCCTAGGTCTCTTAGCAATGTTCTGCCTCCTTACATGTCTTGTCTGCAAGTTAACAGAAGATTTATTGGTCTGTGCTAGTTTCTAAGTTCAGGCTCCGGTTCCCAAGTGCAAAGCTCAGGTTTCCACCTTTGTGCCAAGGGTTATTTGAACCGTCCTATTCCTTAAATCCAGTTCAACTTTCAGTTTTAAGCAGTCGCAGTTCCATTTTGCAGTTAAATTAGTTGAGGAAAACCATAACTTTGAATGGATAGGAGAGCTGCTTAGGGGTACTGGACTTAAAATCCCCTCTTTGAAAAGTTTCTCTTCATCAGCGAGCTGGATTTTGGCCTCTAAGCTCTCTTTGCTCTTTTTGGCCTTTCTCTGATTCTTATGGAATTGGAAAGAATGCAGGACGTAGCAGTTTTCTCCAAGGCTCATAGAAACCAGAATGGGCCAGAAGATAAATGCAAAAGATCATTTTTAGGGGTGAAAATGCAGTCCAATTGGAGCACCTATATATCCATAGTAGAGTCTCAGATAGTTCAACATTTCAAAGCGCAGGGAGGTTTTCCTGTGTGAGGGGTAGCAACTTCATTAACTAATTTTATCTTGGGTCTTTTATAACCTCATCCTTTCATATGCTCATAACATTGTGAAAAACTCTTCTATGGAACTTAAAACTTTCCATGCTTGGTCTCAGTCCAGGTGTGAATTTTTGTTGCTGTTTTTGTGTATATGTGTGCTCGTGTGTGTGTGTATGTGTGCACATGTGTATGCAGACATGCTTCAGGAAAATCCCTTCAGCTGCAGATAAACACATACTTTCCCAGCATGTTAGGAGCCATTTTGCAGGACAGCAACTTAAAAAAATTGCTTCACAGCAAAACCCCATATCTTGCAAGCGAATAGCACTTACTGAGGTATCTGTAGATTTGAGTGCCCAATTTTAAAATAAAAAAGCTATAAATAAATAGAGCATGCTCAAAATGTTAGCAGAGACTACTAAGCCCTGCCTCTTTGTGACACCATAACAAATAATTTCCCATATGGCCTGTATATATTCCACCTCCTGTATTTTTCCAGGTGAAGAATTACTCCCCACTAACATTTATAATAGCTTGTTTTTGGTTAAACATTGTGATTAGTAACACCCCCCCCCTTTGCAGGCTCCCCACTTCACATCAAATTCAAACTTCTTGACTTTGCTTTCAAGTAGAGCTGGTCAGGAATTTTGATGAAACTTTAATCTGGAGAGTTTCTCAGGTCCAGGATGGAATGGGGGGGAGGGGAGAGAGAGAGGGAGAGAGACACCAGAATAGCGAACAGCTGAGTGATCACAGCACGCACCTGGGTTTCCCACCCCATCTGGGTGAATGTCCTAACCTGCTGTTCTGGGGTGGGTCTCTCTGCTTTTCTGCAAAAAATGTGAAAGGTCTCATTTTCATTTTGGTGCAGAATAAAAATCAAACTCTGGAAACTTTTTAATTTTGCATTAAATGGAATTTGTCTTTTCCAGCTAGCACTACTTTCAAGACTCCACATAATTACCATCCCTCCCTACTTCTTAGACCTGATCTCTTCTCACATCTGTTCTGAATATGACACCATCCTCACTGCCCTTTTCATCTCCTTCTCTCACAAACATTGCCAGTGCCGCCTTCATTCAGGACATACCGGTATACATGTTTAATGACTGCCACCAAATCCACCACCAGTCGCCAGAAAAAATAAAACCGTGGGCTCCTTTTAAAGCACAGACCTCTCTCACTGGAATGAACTGAGTGACGCTGTTAGTGGCTAACAAGCAGTAGGCTCTTATCCTATGTGTAGATTGCATTAGATGAAGATAGGATTCACTTAGCCAGCCAGCAAATGGGCTGCGAACTCCCTCTGTATCACCATTTGTCAGTGAAGATAGAACCCTGGATTTTCAGCTCTAAATCATGCACCTCTACTAGTTGAACTAAATGTATACTAGGCTTTCATCCTCTATGCGTCTATCTACACAGCCCACAGCCGCAAGCCTCCTAGCCTGGGTTCACAGACTAGGTCTAGCAGGGCTCATGCGAGCACTATAAAAACAGCTGTGTAGACAGCAATTTGAAGTGCACACGCCCCACTAGCCCAAGTCTGTTTACTTCGGCTCAGAAGCTCCCTTCTGTAGGCTGTGAAGGCAATACCCTAAATGTACCAACCACGAAAGTGAGACATGACACAACAGCCTGTGTTACACCTACTTTTCTGCACTAAGGCATTCTGATGCCTCTCCGCTCCCCCACCTTTTCAGTTTACAACCCTCACTTGTCAGCTCATCTCCAGATTTAGATTACAAGCCGTTGAAGGCAGATACTATTTCATTACTTGTTTTTGCAAAATAATAAATAATTAAAATGTGGGATTTTTGTTTTACTATCAAGAATTCTCAGGTCATTTTCTCCCAGCAGGTTTAAGTATTTGTCTGTATAGTGGATGTGGGTAGCCTAACATTGCAAAGGCATGTTGATTCATGTAAGGATTTTTTCCTGCTTTCAAAACTCAAGAAACACAGTGCCTGCAGCAGGAATTGATCCAACCGTAGCATTTCTGAGCGACACCCTGATAGATTCTATAATGCACTTAGCTTGGCTTACAAAATGGCAGTCAGACAGGCATATTAGCTGCATCCTTTTAGATGCAGGCCTTAAAGTTAAATCGTGTTGGCTAATCTTCCCTCAGGGGAAATTGGCGTTTTGTTGTTTTCTGCCTCCTCCCCAACCCCGTATAAAATAGTTAATTGATTTTTAAAGTCTCATTTTCATTAGGACACTGGGCATTTTAATTGGCTTAAAGGAGGCACTCCTATAGAGAGTCTATTGATTAGCATTTTCATGTCAGAATATTTTTAAGTGACACCAATTCCAGAGGCATTTTTCTTTGCACATTCATGGAATGCTAAGGCCATAAACACAGACTGTAGATGGACATGGATTTCTAACTTCTGCCTGCTCTTCCCTCCCCATCCTCCTCAATTCCTTTAAAAAAAATAGCAGATGTCTGAAGATTTTTTTAGTGCATCTTTTCTACAGTCCCTCTAGGACACCCTGTGTTAGACATAAGGTTAGGCATGTCACAGTGTTAGCCACATCGAAGCAAGCAAAAATCACTGCTGGCAATATGATTGTTGGAGACATTTATAAGAAGGTTCAAGTCAGTTGCAAGATCTCATTAGTTTTTTGGAAGCAGGCTCTCTGTCAGCAAAAGTATTTTAGCTTTATTTATTTAGTTATTCCAGAGAAGTTGAAGTGTCTGTTTTATAATGATTGCAATATATATTTTTGACAGGAAAACCTTGGTGACCTCTGTGAGGGTTTTGTCCTCTCTGGTTTCCTGTGTTTGCTAGATTTAAATGAGTCACAATTACCAATTTCTGATGTGACAATCCCTGAAGTTGAAACTGTAGAGCCTATTTTCTGTTTTACATCTGCATCAAGCTCAGTTTTCTCTTAGTTAATGGTGTTACTGATGACCTAAAGTCATGTTTGCTTTACCTTCAAGAGCATCTCTTGAAGACACAGTTCTTTCTATTCATGTTACAGCTTCTTCTCTACATAGTATTAGTCATATTCAAAACTCTAAAGTGCTGCCTGGTCTCTTTCTTTTAACTAGCACACTGAATGTTAGAATTTCTGTAATGAGATGGCAGCAATGTATGTTTGTGAATTTTTATTTTATAATAACAATTCCTTCAACAATACAAACACTCAAGTTACAAGACCTTTTTTAGCACTAGAGTACAGAAATATTTGAGAGCAAGAATGTTGAAGTGAAGGAATTTCAGAGGTGATCCCAAGCCAATCTTGTTACACTGCTTATCACCAAAATCCAGTGCTTAGAGACAGAATATTTTTGAGCCAGGGTCAGGCTTTCATATATTTAGCCTGTATTTTCCTTTATAGAAAGCTTCATAATGGTACTTTCCTTTGCCTTGCCTTTCCTTTGCCTTTGCCTTTGCATTCATCTGGACCCTGGAGATATATGTAATTTTAGAATGTGGACCCTTGAGACATATGTGATTTTAGAATATTTCAGATGTTTCTTCTGACCAGTGAGGCACTAATTTTAAGAAATCACCATGAATTGCTTTGCTTTCTTAGCATGGTTCAGCTTTATCCTTAGTCAATAGATGTCAATCCTTGTTCAAAGGCATTCTCTTGCTTCCCCTGAGCTAATGCTGGTGACAGATAAAAGGTCTGCAAGCCCTGGGTTGTGATTTGTCAGTCTGACGTTATTCAAGGCAAATGTATAATAAACAAATTTTGAAACCCAGTTCATTAAAACTCTCAACAGTCATTTGGAAGTGTGGTGGGGTTTCACAGGGCTCTCAGCTTCATAGCCTGGCCCCTGATGTTGCATGTACAAACCAAAATGTAACATAAAGAACACTTCTTTCATCTTCACAAAGAGTTTGTATCATGCAGTTTTAAAGACCTTCAGATCTTGCTATTTCTGAAAGTAAGATCCATCATCTTTTGGAATCTCTCAGTATATATTTCAGAACTCCCTTAGCAAATTGTCCTTTAAAGTGCTGGGTTAAATTTCAGTTTGGGTTAGTAACAACGCTTCTTTCTTTCTTTCTTTCTTTCTTTCTTTCTTTCTTTCTTCTTACAGGGGTCATTAGACATTATCCCTAAAGTTCAGAATAGCAGCATTGCCTTCCGAAGGCAGTGTCTGGCACCTGTCATCTTTCCTGTGCTTAACTTGGCTTTTCACTTGAACCAAGAAATAATTCTTACCATCACTTTATCTTAATTCTAAAAACTTCCCTGTAGAACAAATTCAATTTTCTTTAATGTCAGTATGGTTAAAAAAATTTCGCACAACTGAATGGTTTCATAAGAGCAATTTTTCTCTGTTAATGTTAAGAATGTTCTAAGGCTATGAAACTAAAGTACTATCTTAGACACAAACTCTTGGATACTTCAGTAGTAATTATAGGTCATTTCAAAAACTGTATACTTTATCGATTTGTCCATGGGTACGTGAAAAAAACATAGGCAAAGCGTCCACTTCAATGTGCATTCAAATACAATATTCTGCAGCCAAGATACACCCTCTAAAGGAATCTCTACATCCAGCTAACCAGATCTCTGTCCCTGATTCCCTGCTATCTGATAGGCTTTTAACACAGCCATTAGTCTAAAATACACAGACATCTCCAATGGAAAATTATAAAGAATTCCTGAGTTGAGCAGGCTTATCCATCTGAGGATGCCGCAGAAAGAAAAACATACCAAACCAGGCATTAAAAAAACACACAGATTAGCTCTGATATGCAACATGCTCTGACTAAAAGAACAAGAAATGACATCAGCATTGTTGTTTGTTAGCACCACACAGTGAGACAGGTGCATTGGGTAGAAAAAATAAAGGCACATGGTGAAATGCTGGCATCCATTCCAGTGGGGCCCATGTTGCTCTGGGTGGCATGGGTGGAGTCGTCTGCTTCATCCTCATCAGGGCCGGATTTAGGCCGATTCCCCGGAATCAGGCCCCAGGCCCGCACCTCAGAGGGCCCCGCACCTTAGGCGCCTTTTTAATTTTTTTTACTCACCCAGCGGCAGTCCGGGTCTTCGGCGGCACTTCGGCGGCAGGGGGTCCTTCACTCGCTCCGGGTCTTCGGCGGCATTTCGGTGGCGGTGGGACCTTCAGTGCCATGGAAGACCCGCAGCGAGTGAAGGACCTCCTGCCACTGAAGTGTTGCTGAAGACCTGGACCACCGCCGGGTATTTGAATCAGGTCCTGCAGTTCCTAAAGCCGGCCCTGATCCTCATAGATGCACTAACCAACTTTTTGTAGACAATACTCTAACTGAGAACCTTAGATGGCCAGGATGGGTAAGAATGGTGTCCCTAGCCTCTGTTCGTCAGAGGATGGAGATGGATGGCAGGAGAGAGATCACTTGATCATTGCCTGTTAGGTTCACTCCCTCAGGGGCACCTGGCATTGCCACTGTCGGTAGACAGATACTGGGCTAGATGGACCTTTGGTCTGACCCGGTACGGCCTTTCTTATGTTCTTATGTTCTTATAGATATTATACAGCATTGAAATATCTAAAGGAGAAAAAGATCAGATAAACGTATAGAGGTTCCTGAAGGTGTAGCATCAAGAGAAGCCGTGGCCACGTTTCCTGAATACATGGTGAAGGTTCTGGTGATGGATCGTTTTCAGATCCTTTTACAGCATGCCATTGCCTGTTCTCACCTTGGAAAAACCAGTCAGATAACACCTGAGATTTGGAATAGGCAACTATCAGAACAAGAGTTCCTCAGTCATCAGTCCTTAAAGCACAGTATGATGAGTGGAACTGGAGAAAGAAGGTCAGGTTTCTGGAGGGATTTAGTTCAGCGTGTCACCATAGCTGTGGGATGCAAGCAGGGCCGGCTTTAGGAACTGTAGGGCCCAATTCAAATACTCGGCGGTCCGGGTCTTCAGCGGCACTTCGGTGGTGGGGGATCCCTCACTCGCTCCAGGTCTTCCACCGCCAAAATGCCACCGAAGACCTGGAGCGAGCGAAGTTCCCCCCCCGCCAAAGTGCCGCCGAAGACCCGGACCACTGCCGGGTGAGTAAAAAAAATTAAAAAGGTGCCTAAGGCACAGGGCCCTCTTAGGCATGGGGCCCAATTCCGGGGATTCAGGGTAATCGGCCTAAAACCGGCCCTGGATGCAAGTGGGATCCCAGCCACTTGCACACAAACTCTGGAGCCGCCCCATGTAACACTGGACACTGAACATACTGAAAAAAACCTCTCCCTTCCACATCTACCTGCCACATCACTTACCGTTACTGAAATAAAACAGTTACCATGAAAAATTGACTCTAGAGAGTTCAGAACAGTTACAGACTTATCTTCCGCAGGTTACGTAGCTATAAATGCTTTGTGTTAGATAGACAGAAGCTATGGGCACTGAAAAACTGTTATTTATCTGAAGGAAGCCAGGTATACCCAGGCCTGATTTTCAGAAACAGATGTGTAAAAACGTATGCATAATTACAGCAGAATTGGCTTTTTGACCAAACGTTTTGGCTTACCAAACTGCATACATAGGAGTTGCTATGCTGGATCACACATGTGGTCTGTCAAGTCCAGTATCTTGTCTCCAGAAATGGCCAGTACCAGATTCTTCAAAGGAAGCTGTAAGAAACCATTCAGGAGGCAGCTGTGGGATAATCTTCTCCTAAACTCATCATGCTTTTAAAGTGGGGGTCCTCATTTGAGTGTTCCTCCAGCAGACGCTGCAGAGTTTCTGCATAAGGAGGAGGTAGACCATACCTAAATGTTGGGTGGATGGAGGTAATGGGATTTTCTGTGTGCTAGAGGTTATATTTTTTATGCTGGGTTGAAGAAAAGGTTATTCCTCCTGCTGGATTTTTTTTAAAGAATTTATGTGCTATGAAGTTTAATCACTTGCTGTTGTTGCTTTCTTCTATGACCAATCCAAATTGCATTGGGAAGTCAAGAGGTTGTTTTTCTTTAACTGGGATATATGGGCCAAATGCTGCCCTCATCTGTATTCCACTAGCTTCAGGTGTAATTGAGGGAGGAATTTGGCTCTATATCTTTTAACTGTACGAGTATAGAGAATAATGCAACTAAGCATAAAATACAGTTAATTGGAATGGTGCAGAGTAGTCTGAATTAAAAGTACTGCTTAGGGAGCAGCAGTTGCTTAGAGCTAAGTATTTGTGGAGGAATTGTCTCATCATTCTGTAGACTGGAGTAGGTTCTTGGCATGGCTTATGGCTTGATTATACTGGCTATTTTCATGACTTCAGCAAATCTGCAGATCCCTGGCTGAGAACAAAGCTCAGACTTTGCTTCCACCCCCCAACTTCATGCTAACAAATCTTCAAAACACTCTTTTAAAAATAACCCTCTATTGTGTTTAGATTCTCTTTATCTGAGGATCTCAGTCGCTTTACAAAGGGAGGTATAACTATCCCCTTTTTTTAGATGGGGCACTGAGTTGTGATGACTTGCCCAGGGTCACACAATAAATCTGTACACAGCTGGGAATAGAATCTAGGAGTTCTGATTCTCAGCACCCTTGCATAGCCATTTGTTCCCTCCCTTTTTGAAGTGTGTATATTGACAATAAATATATACAACACACAGTATTAGGGGTGTGTATGTAATGTGTGTGATATATAATCTTATTGCTAGAATTTTACTATAAATGGAATTGTAACTTGCACCCTGCAATACATTGAAACAAGTTGTAACTTTCAATATGAAGAGGGTTTATTTAGGCCCTGATCCTCCAAATACTTATGCATGTGCTTAGCTTAACGCATGTGACTGCTATGGGGCTAGGGCTTAGAAGAGTGTTACTCTAGTGTATTATGTTGTTTCACCATTTGGAATGGTGTGTGTGATCCTGTGAATTATACATTAGGACTACTACAGTGACTGTTCAGAAGTTATGTCAGTTTGGGTGAGTTTGAATTTGGAATAAAGGTTTAATCCTGATGGTAGAAGGGGCTGAAAATTGTCTAGACTTCAGAAGCATTTTCTTAAGGTTTGATACAGTAATTTATACTGGCATATGGTTTTTGGTGTGTGTTACGTTATCATGTGTTGATAGGCTTGTCCTAAAATCCAATTTAAAAAAAAAAATCCCAGCCTAGAGAGGAGGGAGTGAGGCAAAGTTTGAACTAGCCTGACTGCTAAATTACTTTTCATTCCTAGAATGGTTTCTCTATGATAGGATTAAAAGGTTGTCAATGCACGTTCATACTGCCTGCCTTGTCCTCTGGCCAAGGATAAATAGAGGCTTGGCAGTTTCCAGTACAACATATTGTTTAACCTCTACATGTACCAATATTTACACAGAAATTTAAATCAAAGCATTCATCCTTTCCTTACCGGAGAGTAACAGGAATACAAAGTGGCTAGTCATGTCCATTGCATGTCTCTGTTCCCTGGGGGGGTTACTTTTCATTATCTCTCAGCTATCTCCTTTAATGTGGGAGTTGAGTTATGAACGGCTCAGAAATTCTGGACCCATTACAGAGGTGTGCTTTGCAGAGAAGGTTCTGTGTTAGTTATTCAGTGTTAGCCTGTCTCTGACCCAATGGAATAGAACATAAAATGAAAGATTCACCATTCTATATTATACAACACAGGAATTCAGTATGACAGTGGCCACTCTACCAACTCTGCTGTTGAGGTTTTGTCCATTTCAATTTAAAAACCCCAATTTTCTATTTCCCCCAACTTTTGTTTGGAGAAGACTTTTTTTTTTTTTTTGGAAAATGTGTATAGTTAAAATAGCTTAGTAGAAAAAAAATGTTTGGTGAAAATTTTGCAGATTCAAACTATGCATTTGGTATTTAATTGCAAAATGTACCCCAGCATCTCAGGATATTTCTCTCATGTTTTCCCAGCAAAGAATAGAGTTTAAAAGTCTGAGAATGGTCCATGTAATACATGATTGTGATATGTGGTATGCTATCATGTGTTGATATACTTATCCTTAAGCCCAATTAAAAAAAAAATCCCAGCCTAGAGAGGAGGGAGTGAGGCAAAGTTTGGACTATTCTGACTGTTAAATTACTTTTTCATTCCTGGAGGGGTGGATAAGGTAGTGTTCTAACAAAATGGAGTTTTTAATAGAAAAAAATAGTTTAATAACAAATCTACATGGCTCTTAGCTAAGGCTGTAGCAGACTCATTAATCTTTAAGTGGTCTCGGTGCCACTAGAGGGGGACAGAACACCACACCCAGGAGGTATGTGGGTTACACTAGCACTTAGCAACTGGAAATGCTAGCTAACTAAGTGTCTTGTTTGGTAATCTTATATTCATAAATTCTTCAACTTTAAGGCCAAAAGGAACCATTAGACCATCTAGTTGATCTCCTGTATGTCACAGACCATTAAATGTCACCCAGTAACCCCTGTATTGAGCCCAATAACCTCTGTTTGGCTAAAGAATATCTTCCAGAAAGACATCCTATCTTAATGTGAAGACAACTGATTTTTTTTTGTGCTTTGTTGCTGTTGTTATTTATTTGTATTGCCATACTGCCAAGAAGCCTTCGTCATGGACCAGGAGCCCATTGTGCTCCCTTTGCAAACACAGAACACAAAAAGATAGTCCCTGCCTCAAAGAATTTACAAGCTGAGTATAAAACAAGAGAAAACAGATGGAGATAGACAGGCAAAGAGGGCGGGCACAAGAAAACAATGAAGCAGTGTGGATCAATATAATAGGCAATCGTTTCAGAACACCACCAGCCTGTTACCAAGCTCAAAGGATATTTTACAATTTTATAAAGTATGTACCTCAACAAGGAGAAGCTATGGTCTTTCTGATTGCAAATCTTATTCACTGGCAACACCCTACAAAATACCACATTTTCTGTATGAATAACATAGCTTTTTGTGATGATTTGAAGGTTGGGTGGAATTTTTTTTATATCATCCTTAGATTAAATTTGCAATATAGACATTGGAAGACTTTCCACATCAGATATTATAGCTTGAATGTATAGCGTGTGTGCCAAATTTACTGCTGACATAACCTTTGGTTTTAATGGATTGCACTGATTTCAGTAGAGATACACCAATTGGATTTAGCCTTCATGTATGTAATATATACACCTCTCTCTATGTGCCATAATGCCACTTCTGGTGTCAGCAGGGAAGTATGAGCTGGATCACTCTATTTATAAAAGAGAGGAGGCAGCTGGCAGGGCATATTCCCTGTGAAGGCTCCAAGACTCAAGAGCTTGCTCCCCCATGGTCCAGAATAGCCTGAATTTGGTGAGTTTTTTAGCACATTGCAGAAGACACTTGCTTGAGAGGACTTTTGGAGAAGTCTGAGATGATGAAGTGGGTAGGTGGCCAGCCGAGTTCCTGTGGATCGGATGATTTTGATACTGCTGAGATTTAATTTAACTGTATTTATTGTATCATTATTATGTTAGGGTGCCTAGATCCTAACATAATATTTTAAATATAAATAAATACATGGGGCTACCATTAAAGAGAACTCAGAAGCTACATCTGAAGCAGAATTCATCTGCTTGGCATCGTTAGTTGTAGAAAGCGTATAACACCAATTCTCTGAAACATTCTGAAGCTTTCTGTTTGCTTCCAGCTGCAGTTTAAGGTGATCTATGGAGCCCTGGATTGTTTGGGTCCTGCCTGTCTGAGAAGAGGCCATGCTTCTAATTCTAGCATATCAGTGGAGGCCAGCTGGAGCACTCTTACATAACACTCCCTATGTTTGAAACTTTAGAGGATGGTGGGATGGAATTTTGGAGTTCACCTTATCCACTGGCTGCCAGAAGGCATCTGCTGGGCTTGAGTCCATAGGGTATAGCCCATTTCTTTTCTTATGGTTTTATCTCAAGGGGAGGAGGGTCATCGTGGATACCAGTCCTTAAAGTTGACTCAGTACAAAGTCACATAGCAACCAGGGAGTGTGTGAATGGGTGTCTTTTGTAAATCGATTAATGAAATAAACCCACACGAGTGACAGGTATTACGTATCAGGAGAAGTGCTCAAATGTTTTATTTTACTGTTCTTCTAAGAACACAAGACATTTTAGTGCCTTGTGCGATATTAAATTAAAATTTAAAAAAAAGAACTTCACAGCACCTTTCCTACTCTGTATTCAACAAATTTTCCCTCATGGCTGGGCTGCTTTCAGGTTCAGCTTCTAAATTGGGTGCATTAAATAACTTGTCAGTCTAGCTTTCCTGCTGGAAATCAAAAAGTTGAAAGCTTCACACAGTGGCTGCTGAAGAACTGTGGAATGTGCAATGGCAGCTGAACTGATGAGGGGATGGGAAGGAAGGGTGGGTAGCAGGTTGTCTCAGAGTATTTGGGAAAGCAAAAAAAAAGTTACACACACTTTTTTTTTTTAGTAAAAGCATTTGGAGAGACTGTTGGTCACCTTTGATCATCCTTGTGTCAAAGGCACATTGTGAAAGTGTCACTGACTATTCAAAGGGAATTATCAGTGTAACTAATAGACGTAGGAAATCATATCCCGGGCTTTGGATAATTGAGCTTTAGGAGGAGGCTGGGCTACTTCCTGCTTGTGAACACTGATCCTCCATCTGCATTCCAGGTTCTAGATAAGGAGAATCCCTTTTTAGCTGTAAAGAACAGGGAGAAAAGGGTATTTCAAGGTGGGGGAGTGGTTAAGATAGAAAAACTAAAGAGAAATCCTCAGGTTGAGAAACACTCTCGCCTCCAGTGCAGTAAGAGGAAAATAAAAACAAAGAATTAAAAAAAATCTGCAATTGCAGTAAGTCACCTCAGGATGTGTTTTATGGGGCTTTTATTACATATATCAGGTCTACTCTGGAGCTCAAAACACATGCATCTGGTGAGATTACTTGGTAGGGCATGTACTGTAAGAACCTAAATAGAATGCAATTATTTTAAAAAGAAATTATACTCCCACTACCTTCTGTCTAGCTAATGTCCCTATCTTTCTCTTTTTAACTTTTATCGACTCTTTTATCTTATTTCTAAGATGCTTTTCTCATTCCTAGCTACCTTGCAGTCCCCTGATATGTACAAAGCCAATTTGGTACATGGCTCAGTGCTTTGCCTGTCCTTTCTGACTATTTACAGCTGGTGTATTAGGTAGGCTTTGTCTTGGGCTATCACTGCTCAGAAGAGGGGCTAAACTGCTCATTTTGCATTAGGCCTGTGTACTCCTGTGGAAATATCCAGCTATACCCCTCAGCAGAGATATCTGTGTTAAAATTAAACCAACTTTTAATCTGAAAAAAAAAATGATTACCAATGCAAGGCTATTACTTGTACCATATAATCCAATGTAAGTATGTGATATTACCTCCACCAAAGAGTCCTGGGTTGCTGATTAAAAAGTGCCGGGGGGAGTGTGTGCCTCGCAACCGCTTATCTGCCCAGTTTTCAATTTCACCTGCTACAATATTCCATTTGGACTCTTTCTGAGAATTTGCCAGCTGGAGTGAAATATTTAACTTTCAGATTGGGCTGCAGTTTTGGAGTGAGAGACCAGACACACGAGGAATTCTTTCTCTTTCCCTCATACCCTCCCATGCCCTCCCCAGAAATACCCTATCAGTGCCTTTGGCAAAATGGTGATTAGCTATAATGGAGAATGGTCAGGGAGAGATTACTGTCTTTATGAGGTGGCATTTTTCAATGTGTCTGTTTTTGGTACCTTCCAGTCACTTAGTCCTCTGTACCCACAATGCTATTTGTTTATTTTGATTTATTGTTTAAGTGTCTCTGTGCCAGGCTCCAGATGCTTTTATTTCATGTTTTAAAAACAACATGAAATGCACAATATGTATCAAATAGAATGGACTTACCCACATGGTACGTTATAATCTTTGGTTTCAGAGTAGTCTGCATCCGCAAAAAGAACAGGATACGTAGAGCTTGGCTGTAGACAATGGATCGAGTGGTGTGGTCTGGATGAAAGCTGGAGGCATGCAGGTAAGTATATCAGTCAGTAGGTTTCACCAGGTACCTTTCATCCAGACCACACCACTCGATCCATTGTCTACAGCCAAGCTCTACGATACAATCACATTTGCTCCAACCCCTCAGACAGAGACAAACACCTACAAGATCTCTATCAAGCATTCTTACAACTACAGTACCCACCTGCTGAAGTGAAGAAACAGATTGACAGAGCCACTAGGGTACCCAGAAGTCACTTACTACAGGACAGGCCCAACAAAGAAAGTAACAGAATGCCACTAGCCATCACCTTCAGCCCCCAACTAAAACCTCTCCAGCGCATCATCAAGGATCTACAACCTATCCTGAAGGATGATCCATCACTCTCACAGATCTTGGGAGACAGGCCAGTTCTTGCTTACAGACAACCCCCAAACCTGAAGCAAATACTCACCAGCAACCGCACACCACACAACAAAAACACTAACCCAGGAACCTTTCCTTGCAACAAAGCCCATTGCCAACTCTGTCCACATATCTATTCAGGAGATACCATCACAGGACCTAATCACATCAGCCACGCCATCAGGGGCTCGATCACCTGCACATTTACCAATGTGATATATGCCATCATGTGCCAGCAATGCCCCTCTGCCATGTACATTGGCCAAACCGGACAGTCTCTATGTAAAAGAAAAAATGGACACAAACCAGACGTCAAGAATTATAACATTCAAAAACCAATTGGAGAACACTTGAGTCTCCCTGGCCACTTGATTACAGACCTAAAAGTCGCAATATTACAACAACAAAAACTTCAGAACCAGACTTCAACAAGAGACTGCTGAATTGGAATTAACTTGCAAATTGGACACCATCAAACTAGGCTTGAATAAAGACTGGAAGTGGATGGGCCATTACACAAAGTAAAACTATTTCCCCATGTTTATTTCCCCCCCCCCCCTACAGTTCCTTACACCTCCTTGTCAATTGCTGGAAATGGGCCATTTTCATTACCACTACAAACAGTTCTTTTTCTCTCCTGCTGACAACAGCTCACCTTAACTGATCACTCCCCTTATAGTGTGTATGGTAACACCCACTGTTTCATGTTCTCTGTGTATATATATATCTTCCTACTGTATTTTCCACTACATGCATCCGATGAAGTGGCCTGTAGCCCACGAAAGCTTATGCTCAAATAAATTTGTTAGTCTCTAAGGTGCCACAAGTACTCCTGTTATAATCTTTGTCCACTATAACAATAAACCCATATATAACCATCCACTCACTCGCTAGATGTCCATGAAGAAAGATGCATTTTGCAGCATGTCTGGAAGGTTTACAAATCCAGGCTCTGGTGTGCCAAATGAGAGCGCAAATTCCACAGTCCAGGTCCACTCATGGAGAATGCTTTGTCAGCATCTCCATTCCCGTTTAAGCTGGAGTGCTTCCACTGTGAGGGTATCAGGTATCAGACATGGTGAAAGATGATTTCCCTGGCAAGCAAGTCCCAAACCATTGAAGGCTTTCTAACCAACACCTTAAACTGAGGCCAGCTCAGTTCACTGATCACTGATGTCGTGTACTCTCAGTCTGAAGCAAAGGCACCTGTGCGGGCAGCCCAATTCTTCACTAGGTTCATCTTCTCCATAGTATCCCAGGGTAGCCTCTAGTAGGTATATATGCAAGTCTTCCTTTGGATCGGCTTGAGAGGAAAGAGTGCCACACTGCAGACTGCATGCCTATGACCAATGCACAGGTTGTGATAAACATTTGGACATTTTCTACCATATGCCATTCCCCATATTTAGTCCTGCTTCACTAGGTCTCCAAATGTGCCCAGCAAATCTCTATAAAAAGTTTACTGCAGTATAGCTGAACTCTTAAAGGAACTTTAGGCGCAAAGATAAATCCTGAAAGGTTTAATCTGTTTGGCTCAGGTTAGCTTTTCTCTTTTCAATGCTTGCCCATTCCCTTCCAGAAGATGGAATCTCCTCCTCCAGTCCAAGAATAAGGAAAGTTAATCCCAATTGCACTTTGAAGTCAGGGGGCAGGGTGAATAACAATTCTGTTCTTAGCATCGTATCCTTAATGCTTATTGTTCTGATAATGTAATTTACCTTAGAACATTTTCTTGCATGCTTTTACACCTCCACCCTGAATTTGTAACCCTTGGTGGATACCCTCGACTGTATGATTTTAACCAGATCAACAAAGACTGCTATTGAAAGTGTATGTATTTTAATCTAAAGGAGGATTTTAAAAAAAATGGATTAGCTCCAGACACTATCCAGCTAGTGCTCAAAGATCCTTCACTCACCAGTCATGTACTTCCTTGATTATACTTCCATGGAGTTAATCTTTTCTATATTAACATGCAAATAGAAATTTCATACTGATCAGTCATTTTTCTCACTGAGCACACTCTGCGGTTCATTTGTGCCCTGAACAACATAGTACTTAGCTGAGTGTGTGCAATATTAACAAAGGGGGGGGGAAAGAAACTGACTATTATCTGTGATCTTCAATGACAGCAGCTGTCCCTGCTGTTACTATGGTAGCCTGTTCCTATGCATAGATGCACCTGTGAGAGTCCTTTTTCTGTGGTCTGCTGGCTTTTAGTGTTCCCCTAATACTTTGTCTTGACCATTCTGAGTTTGGACACCACTCTGGACACATATATAAGTGTGTGTGTGTATATAATATTTTTCCACCCTCCCAAAGACAGGAAGCAAACATGTTGACGACCACTCCTTGGAAATAGGAGGAAACAGTTGAGGGAAGTGTCATTTCTTCTCCAACCCCCATCTGAAAATTGGAAGACAAACTGCCTTGGGTAAGGGGAGAGGGAACCAGCTCCAAGCCCTCAAATCAGGCTTTTCTCAGAAGCACTTCACAGCCTACCATCTAGCAGCAAGGAAGAGAACTGTTTTCATGGTAGAACTGAAGAGGTTAGATGCAGCCTATAAAAAAATTATATGTACATATACTGAAAAAAATAGGTTGGCTCTTATCTGTCACAGTCACTTTTCTGGTATTGCGTTTTTACAGGAAGCAGTAGTATCTGCCTTTCTCTCTCCTGTATGAGGGCATTGGGCATAGAGTATTATTATACAAAAAGAAGTGGAGTTCTTGCTATTGTTTTCTTTCCTCGAGTCTAGACAGAACAGTGTCAAGTTTTTTCCCACTAACGGACAGTCCCCATGGTTTTAGACAGTTCATGTGCAAAATCCCTTCAGGTGTTTTATGATGCACAAGGCTATAGCCGTAAAATGGATCTATCTAGAAGGAGTATTTCTATTAATTGACCCATAAGCACTTCCTTATTTTATTATTGCTTAATTATCTGCAGACTGTTGCTGCAAAATGGCATGTGTAATTGATGCTTGTGGGTTAGCTTGTGTGTACATATTATGTAAAGGAAATAAATTTTGTTTTAGTAAATTCTGTATTACTGATGATACAAAGTGACTTTATTTTAGCATGTCTCCTCTAAATGTGCTTTTGATTTTTGGAGTGTTAGTGATGATATTATTACGTACATTGCTGTTAGCTATTGACTGAATGATTGCTGTTGTATTCTGAATGTGCTGATGCTGAAAATCTGCGATATAAATAAACTTCCTCTGGTAGCATCATTATAATAGCACAAGCAGCAGAAATTTATGGAAAGAACAGATTAAATGCTTAGACTTAAATTCTTCAGTGTGCAAGTCAGCTTAAACTGCTGTGTCTGAATTTTGGCTTGCTGAATCAGGTGGAAAAAATCAAAACTGACACATCGCTTGTCTGTGCATTTTTACTATGATATATTATGTTACTAAAAGAAAAAGCTCAAAAGCTACCATTGATAATCCTGGCAAAATTTGGAACATAAATTATTAAAATCTGTAGTTTATTTTCAGAATGGCCTGGGACTCGGTGCATATATCACAGCAAGGAAATGTGACATCAGTATGTAGTTATGCATTGTGACGTGGGACATTTTTATGTAATAATTTTATGTAATAAAGGAGCTCTTTTCAACCTCTGGTTCTCAGACCCCTGCCCCTGGTGGTGCACAGACTATGTCTAAGGGGTCTGCAAAAGGTAGTAGTTACCATAGAATTGTGGTTTTCAACCTGTGGTCCATGGACCCCTGAGGGTCCGCAGACTATTTCTAAGATTTCCAAAGGGGTCCGCACCTCCATTCAAAATTGTTTATGGGACACAAGTGAAAAATAGTTAAAAATCACTCTAATAAAGCATTCACTATACAACTATGTTTATTAAAGCATCAGATATGAAGGTCAAGAATTTAACACAGTTAATTATATTGATATAGCCAATTAACATACAGTAGCATTAATCATAACACACGTGAGCATTTAGAAAACAATTATCATATGAAAAAAAATCATAATTAACGTTGGTTACCAATGGGTGTTTAAATTTATTAGAGCTCCATTTAGAGCTCTGGTCACTTATCCCAGAAATTTAAAATGTACCATACAAAGTACAATAGCAAGAACTTCCCATAGATAAATATACACCCACCAAACCTCTCCGGTTCTCCTATGTAATCTCTTCCCTGCTATGGAAATGATTCCCTCAAAGTCAGCTTTACTTAGCTGTTGACAACTGGTTTCTTAGTTACTTGTACTGTGTGTCAGGAATCAGTGCTTTCCATAAATAAACTGAAACATACTATTGCAATTACAAAATATGATTAGTGGGGAAAAAGCAACTTTTTCTGGTTTGCTAATAGGAGTAAGTTTGTTCACTCCCTCTCTATAACTTTATTGGCCTGGCAAGTTACACCAGTATAATACGCTCAGTATGATATTCACTGCTAAGGTAAGTGAGTGGTCACTGTACTAGCTTTGTCAAAATTGGCTTATCATCTCACAGGTCACAGTAAGACAAATACAACAGCAAGATTTCTCTTTAAAAGTCTAGAAACAGAAGGTGGTGGTGGTGGAAATTGTGAATAGCAAGCATTACATTATTAAATATAAAATGATATTTAATTTATACATTTGTAACAAAGCTTAATTTAGTACAAGTAAATTACTTAAATGGATAGGTGTGCAAAAGCCGGAGAGTATAATCATTTGTAGCAAGTATTATAGCAACACATTAGCAATGCTGTAGGTATGGCTGTGTGGGAGGCATTTTCATACTATGCCCTTGTTTTCAGATATTTATAATTGTTTTGGGAAAAAAATCTTTGGGCTGAAAATGTTCATACTCTGAGTGCTGTGGTGCATTTTTAAATTGGCAACATTCTGTTTGGCCATTTTTGAGATATCAGTGCATGGTAAAACTGTTTTTCTCCCATTTAAATTTTTTCAAAGGTTTTGTGGGGGAGGGGGGTTGTATGTTTCGTTTTTTGATTTTTTTTGTTTTGTTTTTTGTAGGGCTATCAAGCGATTAAAAAATAGATCATGGTTAATTGCATTGTTAAGCAATAATAGAATACTATTTATTTAAATATTTTTGATGTTTTCTACATTTTCAAATATATTGATTTCAATTACAACACAGAATACCAAGTATAGAGTGCTCACTTTATATTTATTTTTATTGCAAATATTTGCACTGTAAAAAACAAAAGAAATAGTATTTTTCAGTTCACTTAATACAAGTACTGTAGTGCAATCTCTTTATTATGAAAGTTGAACTTACAAATGTAGAATTCTGTATCAAAAAACTGCATTCAAAAATAAAACAATGTATAACTTTAGTGCCTACCAAGTCCACTCAGTCCTACTTCAGACAATTGCCCAGACAAACAAGTTTGTTTACATTGATGGGAGATACTGCTGCCTGCTTCTTATTTACAATGTCACCTTAAAGTGAGAACAGGTGTTTGCATGGCACTGTTGTAGCTGGTGTCGCAAGACATTTACATGCCAAATGTGCTAAAGATTCATATATCCCTTCATGCTTCAACCACCTTTCCAGAGGACATGCACCCATGCTGATGAGGGGTTCTGCTCGATAACGATCCAAATCAGAATGGACCGATGCATATTCATTTTCATCATCTGAGTCAGAAAAAACCAAATGCAGAAGGTTGATTTTCTTTTTTGGTGGTTCAGGTTCTGTAGTTTTCACATCTGAGTCTTGCTCTTTTAAGACTTCTGAAAGCATGCTCCGTACCTCGTCCCTCTCAGATTTTGGATGGCACTTCAGATTCTTAAACCATAGGTCGAGTGCTGTAGCTATCTTTAGAAATCTCACATTGGTACCTTCTTTGCGTTTTGTCAAATCTGCTGTGAAAGTGTTCTTAAAACAAACGTACTGGGTCATCAGCTGAGACTGCTATAACATTAAATATATGGCAGAATGCAGGTAAACAGAACAGGAGACACACTTCTCCCCCAAGGAGTTCAGTCACAAATTTAATTAATACGTTATTTTTTTAACAAGCATCATCAGCGTGGAAGCACGTCCTCTGGAATCGTGGCCGAAGCATGAATGTTTAGCATATCTGGGACGTAAATACCTTGCAACACTGGCTACAAAAGTGCCATGCAAACACCTGTTCTCACTTCAAGGTGACATTGTAAATAAGAAGCAGGCAGCATTATCTCCTGTAAATTAAACAAACTTGTTTATCTTAGCAATTGGCTGAACAAGAAATAGGACTGAGTGGACTTGTAGGCTCTAAAGTTTTACATTGTTTTGTTTTTGAGTACAGTTATATAACAAAAATCTACGTTTGTAGGTTTCTTGATAAAGAGATTGCACTACAGTACTTGTAGGAGTACACCTCTACCCCCCATAACATGACCCGATATAACACGGGTTCGCATATAGCAACGGGGCTCCAGCGGTGCTTTAATGGGTCCGGGGCTCCGGTTGCTGCGGGGAGCCCCGAGCCCTTTAAATCACCGCTGGAGCCCTGCTGCCACTACCCCAGGGCAGCAGCAGCGGGGCTCACCGATGATTTAAAGGATCCAGAACTCTGGCTGCTGCAGGGAGCCCCGGGCCCTTTAAATCCCGATGGAGCCCTGCCGCCGGTACCCTGGGGCTGCAGCAGCGGGGCTCGCCGGCGATTTAAAGGGCCTGGTCTCCCCACAGCGGCTGGAGCCCAGGGCTCTTTAAATCACTGCTGGAGCCCTGCTGCCCCTACCCCGATATAACAGGGTTTCAGCTATAATGCAGTAGGGATTTTTGGCTCCCCACAACCGCATTATAGCGGGGTAGAGGTTTACTTTTTCTTTCATCATTTTTACAGTGCAGATATTTGTAAACAAAAATAATATAAAGTGAGCATTGTACACTTTGTATTCTGTGCTGTAATTGAAAGCAATACACTTGAAAATGTAGAAAAACATCCAAAAATATTTAATACATTTCAATTGGTATTCTATTGTATAACAGTGCGATTAATCACAGTTAATTTTTTTAATCATGATTAATTTTTTGAGTTAATCACGTGAGTTAACTGCGATTAATCGACGGCCCTTTTTTGTGTTTTTTTTTTTTTGGTACTTGGTTTGGTTTTGTGTTTTGGGGCAAGCTGGGGTTTTGATTTATTGACATGCAAGAGGGTTTGGGTTTTGGTTTCAATTTGAGTTTGTAATTCAAAATCGACTTCAGCCCTGATCTGGCACATGCTTAAGATGTCCCATTATGGAGTCCCATTTAAGTCAATGGAACTTAAGCCTGTACTTAAGTTTAACGGAGGTGGGGGTAGAAACTGTGACAAACAAATACCCCCGAGTGACATAATTATACCAGCCTAGCCGCCCCTGGGGTAGACAGAGCTTCTCCTGCCCAACATAGCTACCGCTCCTTGGGGAGATGAGTTAACTATACTGATAGGAGAGCTCTCTCCCGTCAGCTTAGAGCATCTTCATTAAAGCGGCAAAGCGGTGCAGCTGCATTGGGGCAGCTGTGTCGATGCAGCATTTTAAGTGTGTCCTAAGTTTCCCAGACTTGAAAAAGACCTCTGTGTAAGCTCAAAAGCTTGTCTCTGTCACCAGCAGAAATTGGTCCAATAAATTATATTACCTCACCCACCTAGTCTCTCTAATATCCTGGGGACTGCCACGACTATAACAACACTGCATATACACAGATTATCATTTTCTCTTAAACCCTATCGAACTTTTCCATAAGAGTAACAGTGACTTATCATTCTTTATATAAATTCTTCATCTTGATGTAATTGGTGTGATTCATCTGCCATCAGCACTAATAAGTAATCAGTCTTTTGTGATGAGAACTAATGGAGAACAAAAGCATAAATTGATGCTGCATAGTTTAATCTATAAAACCAGAATATATTCTGATAAAAATGTTATAATCCATAAAATATATAAAAAGACAAGAAAATCTGTATAGTTGTGGTAACCATCACATGAACTACTGTATTACATGTTGATGTATAATATTCAAACCACTGTATATAGGTTGACTTTGTACTGCTCAGGCTCTGCCTTCTACACTGACATTATAGGCCTTGATCCAGCAAGGAATTTAAGCGTATGATTAAAGTTGAATGCATAAACAGTCTAACTGACTTTATTGGGACTACTCAGGTCCTCAAATTAAGCACATGCTCAAGTGTGTTCTAGGTACAGAGCCAAAATAACTGTATAATAGCAAAGAATCCTGTGGCACCTTATAGATTAACAGACATTTTGCAGCATGAGCTTTCGTGGGTGAATACCCACTTCATCAGATGCAAGTAGTGGAAATTTCCAGGGGCAGGTATATATATGCAAGCAAGAAGCAAGCTAGAGATAACGATAGCTTGCTTCTTGCTTGCATATATATACCTGCCCCTGGAAATTTCCACTACTTGCATCCGACGAAGTGGGTATTCACCCACGAAAGCTCATGCTGCAAAACGTCTGTTAGTCTATAAGGTGCCACAGGATTCTTTGCTGCTTTTACAGATCCAGACTAACACGGCTACCCCTCTGTACTTAACTGTATAATGTGTATATGTGAATCATTTCTTTCCACAATAACATGGGAGGGTAATAATATTTATCCACTTTTCTAATCTCCAAATCTTCTAATTAAACGTGCTATATAAGTGCAGGTTGATATTAATGGTTCATTTATTTTCTATTACTGGAGAGAATCAGAATGACTCAACAGTGTGCCACAGGCCATAAGAACATAAGAATGGCCATACTGGGTCAAACCAAAGGTCCATCCAGCCCAGTATCCTGTCTGCCGACAGTGGCCAATGCCAGGTGCCCCAGAGGGAGTAAACCTAACAGGTAATGATCAAGTGATCTCTCTCCTGCCATCCATCTCAATCCTCTGACAAACAGAGGCTAGGGACACCATTCCTTACCCATCCTGGCTGATAGCCATTAATGGACTTAACCTCCATGAATTTATCTAGTTCTCTTTTAAACCCTATTATAGTCCTAGCCTTCACAATCTCCTCAGGCAAGGAGTTCCACAGGTTGACTGTGAGCTGTGTGAAGAACTTCCTTTTATTTGTTTTAAACCTGCTGCCCAAGAATTTCATTTGGCAGCCCCTAGTTCTTATATTATGGGAAAAAGTAAATAACTTTTCTTTATTCACTTTCTCCACACCATTCATGATTTTATATACCTCTACCATATCCCCCCCTTAGTCTCCTCTTTTCCAAGATGAAAAGTCCTAGCCTCTTTAATCTCTCCTCATATGGGACCTGTTCCAAACCCCTAAATATTATAGTTGCCCTTCTCTGAACCTTTTCTAATGCCAGTATATCTTTTTTGAGATGAGGATACCCCACCGAAAGACAGTACTAAAGATGTGGGTTTACCATGGATTTATATAACGGCAATAAGATATTCTCCGTCTTATTCGCTATCCCTTTTTTAATGATTCCTAACATCATGTTTGCTTTTTTGACTGCCGCTGCACACTCTGTGGACGTCTTCAGAGAACTATCCACGATGACTCCAAGATCTTTTTCTAATTAGCTGTAGCTAAATTAGCCCTCATCATATTGTATGTATAGTTGGGATTATTTTTTCCAATGTAATTACTTTACATTTATCCACATGAAATTTCATTTGCCATTTTGTTGCCCAATCACTTAGTTTTGTGAGATCTTTTTGAAGTTCTTCACAGTCTGCTTTGGTCTTAACTATCTTGAGCAGTTTAGTATCATCTGCAAACTTTGCCACCTCACTGTTTACCCCTTTCTCCAGATCATTTGGTCCTAGGACTGACCCTTGGGGAACACCACTAGTTACCCTTCTCTATTCTGAAAATTTACCATATATTTCTACCCTTTGTTCCCTGTCTTTTAACCAGCTCTCAATCCATGAAAGGATCTTCCCTCTTATCCCATGACAACTTAATTTACATAAGAGCCTTTGGTGAGGGACCTTGTCAAAGGCTTTCTGGAAATCTAAGTAGACTATATTCGCTGGATCCCCCTAGTCCACATGTTTGTTGACCCCTTCAAAGAACTCTAATAGATTAGTAAGACATGATTTCCCTTTAAAGAAACCATGTTAACTTTTGCCCAACAATTTATGTTCTTCTAGGTGTCTGACAATTTTATTCTTTATGATTGTTTCAACTAATTTGCTCGGTACTGACGTTAGACTTATCTGTCTGTAATTGCCAGGATCACCTCTAGAGGCCTTTTTAAATATTGGTGTTACATTAGCTATCCAGTCACTGGGTACAGAAGCTGATTTAAAGGACAGGTTACAAATCATAGTTAATAGTTCCGCAATTTCACATTTGAGTTATTTCAGAACTCTTGGGTCAATGCCAACTGGTCCCGGTGACTTGTTACTGTTAAGTTTATCAATTAATTCCAAAACCTCCTCTAGTGACACTTCAGTCTGTGACAATTCCTCAGATTTGTCACCTACAAAGGACAGCTCAGGTTTGGGAATCTCCCTAACATCCTCAGCTGTGAAGATTGAATCAAAGAATTTATTTAGTTTCTCTGCAATGACTTTATCATCTTAAAGTGCTCCTTTTGTATCTCAATCGTCCAGGGGCCTCACTGGTTGTTTAGCAGGCTTTCTGCTTCTGATGTACTTGAAAAACATTTTCCTTTTGCATTTTTGTTCTTCAAACTCCTCTTTGGCTTTTCTTATTACATTTTTTCACTTAATTTGGCAGTGTTTATGCGCCTTTCTATTTACCTGACTAGGATTTGACTTCCACTTTTTAAAAGATGCCTTCTTATCTCTCACTGCTTCTTTTACATGATTGTTAAGCCATGGTGGCTCTTTTTTAGTTCTTTTATTGTGTTTTTTAATTTGGGGTATACATTTAAGTTGGATCTCTATTACGGTGTCTCTGAAAAGTGTCCATGCAGCTTGCAGGGATTTCATTCTAGTCACTGTACCTTTTAATTTCTGTTTAACTAACCCCCTCATTTTTGCATAGTTCCCCTTTCTGAAATTAAATGCCACAGTGTTGGGCTGTTGAGGTGTTCTTCCCACCACAGGAATGTTAAATGTTGTTATATTATGGTCACTGTTTCCAAGGGGTCCTGTTATAATTACCTCTTGGACTAGATCCTGCGCTCCACTCAGGTCTAAATCGAGAATTGCCTCTCCCCTTGTGGGTTCCTGTACCAGCTGCTCCAAGAGCAGTCATTTAAAGTATTAAGAAATTTTGTCTCTGCATTTCGTCCTGAGGTGACATGTACCCAGTCAATATGGGGATAATTGAAATTCCCGACTATTATTGAGTTCTTTATTTTGATAGACTCTCAAATCTCCCTTAGCATTTCATCATAGCCATATGCTACAGCTACCAGTCTTCTTGAGGAGATAGGGAAAGGCACCTTGTTGTTAGTTCTTGTATTACCATAGTACCTAGGAGCCCTAGTCATGGACCAAGACCCATTGTGCTAGGCACTGTTCAAACACAGAACAAAAACAGAGTCCCCATCCCAACGGTCTTACCATCTAAGCATAAGGCAAGAGACAATAGATAGATACAGACAGAGAGCATAAGGAAACAATGAGACGTTATTGGTCAACGTGATTGGCCTTTTTTGGCAAGCATCACAGCAAAGGAGAGATTTGGAGATGTATAATGAGGTAGGGTTTTGAGAAATTTATGGGGAGCACCACCCAAGCATGTGGGGCAGCCTCGGAGAAAGCACAAAGGTGTTTGCTTGAAAATATAACAAGTGGGCAATGGAAGCTCACATCATGGGCTGGTCCGAGGCAAGCATCGACAGCTCAGTAGTGAGTGAGAGATCACAGGCCGGGTGAGGATTGACCATGGAGGGCCTTCAAAGTGAACACAGAAGCTTATGTTTTGTGCAATAGCGAAGGGGAAGTTAGTGGAGGGATTCAAAGATAGGGGTGACATGTTCGAAGTGATGAACTAGGTAAGTGATCTCAGCAGTAGCATTGTGAATGGATATGAGCAGGGCAAGGTTGCATTTGTCAAGGCCAGAAAGAAGGACGCTGCAGTAACTGAGATGTGAGATGATGAGAGCCTGGATGAGAATTTTAGCTGTGTGACTGAATAGGAAAGACCATAGCTTAATGATGTTATACAGACAGAATCAGCAAGATTTAGACATAGCCTGGAGATGAGGACCTAGACAAAGGTCAGAGTCAAAGATGATGCCCAGGTTACGGGCCTGAGTGACAGGCAGAATGGGTTGTTATCCACAGTGATGAAAGGAAGTTGTGGGAGGCATTGTGAGGGAAGATGACAAGGGAGTTGCTGGTGCTGAGGGAGGGTGTGCGGTTGTAGGGACCTAACAAAGAAAGGGAGAGATGAAGCTGAGATAGGTTTTGTATTCTAGTGAGTTTGGATGTTCTTGAGGTTTGTCTGTCACTTGTCTCATGCTACAAGCTTACACATTACAACAGTACTTCATTGTGGACATTTAAATATGTATTTTCAGGGCCGGTTGGGTTACTGTGCATTAGTTTTTCATATTGTTTCCAGCAAGTAGCTGAATGTAGCGTGCTGTAGAATATAGCAGCTTTTGTGAATTTTTTGCTATGATTATAGAATAGTTCATCCATAACAAAACCAGATCTCGGTCACCAGGAGATTGCAGCAACAAAAAGGGCATTTAATCATTTGGTTAGAATAGGAATAGAGAGGAAAGCACATTTCTGTTGCTGCGGTCTGACTACAGAGAAGAAGCAGCCAGAAATGAGCCACCAGGATAGGATTCCATCCATCTGCTCCCTCCTTACCCATTTTCTAATTTTTATACCACTTTAATTATGATAAACAGAGGTGCTTGACAGAAGCTCTTTGTTCTGATAGATATATTGGGCCCCTCGATTTGGAATGCAAGCTTTAATTTCTGCATTCCTCCTGCTGTGAACAGCAGAGGAGCACTACAGAAGCAGAAATAGGTTATAATCTCTGGAGGTCCTTTTCCCTCACACTCAAACTTGGAAGGACAGGCACGTTTTCCCCCCAACTCTGTCAGATAGGATACTCTGAAGTGGAACCTTAAAACCTGTTTCCCGTGTTAGTATGCAATGTCTGATGCTTTCATGTTTCTCAAAGGCTTCTAAAGCTGTTGAAGCTTCCTGACAACTTAGCTATCTTTGGGATCAGAGGGCTCAGCATCCCTTGGGCCTGCCACATCTGCTGGTTCATTTGGCAAGGGGAACACTGGTTTAGAGCACTGGCTCTCACCTCCCAAGATAAGTGGGAGAATATATTAATTGCACGGTATATGTTGGCATCTGTATGCTCTGGAAACAATTAGAGAAAAGTTTCTTAATTTCCAGGGGAAGCAAAGCCTGTGATTCTGTGAAGCAAACTAAGGCTTTGTCTACACTTTTGTCATTCAGAGGTGTTAAAAAACACACAACACACACGCACACACACACACGTGAAAGACAAAAGTTCTGTCAATGACAGCCGCTACTGTGAACAGCCCTTTGTCGGCAGGAGCGCTCACCTGACGACAACGCTAACACCGCTCGTTGCGGAGGTGGAAGTTTTTTGTTGAGAGAGCTCTCTCCTGTCAACAAACAGCGGCTACAATGCGCGCCTTTTAGCGGCACAGCTGTAGCGGCACAGCTAAAAGCTGTGTAGTGTAGACATAGCCTAAAAAACTGTCACTTCAGAATTTGGATGTCTTTGAACTGTGAAAGACTCATGATCTGAAAATAATGTAATGCTTTTTGTTAGCCCTTATTGCTGATCTTAATGTGTTACTTGTAAGGTATTCTGAGAGTGACATTTATAAATTGTTTTCTAGATTCTTCTGGATGTGATTATATACATCTGTCAGGAAAGTGGTCAATTGAGCCTTTAAATATACTAAAAAAAAGCATGCATAATAATAATAATGCTGCATTTCTCTGGCAAGTTTTATTAATGATCTCAATGCTTTACATCTGTTCCCCTAGCTTACAAAAGAGAAAACTGAAGCTAAGTGACTTGCCCAGTGTTACATAATGAGACAGTAGCAATATTGGAAATACAGACTAGGAGTCCTGATTTTCCTACTTTAATCACATCCTCCAAGGATCAAGGGATACTTGCAAGTCTTTCCTATGCTAGCACACAGTGCAGTATAAAGAGCGGCAAATTAATGCCTGAGGGTGTGTACTTAAGAGAAGTTAAGCTTCACCAGTTTAAGCAATCAGATCAATCTGCCTTCCTCATAAGTTAGTGCAATGAGTGGGAATCATAATGTACCATGAAATAGGAAGCTTTGCTGTGAAGGCAAAAATATTCTGGTGCTTAGATAAACTCTAGACAATGGCTTTTGGTTCCTGAACATGCACTATCAACTTCAAATACTTTAATAGCATAAGAAATGACTTTTGCATCTGGACCGCTTCTAAATGAGGGTGTCAGGCATAAATGAATACATTTGGACCACTAAAAGCAAATGGAAAAAATAGGGGGTAGATGCAAAGAGGCATTTCAGTTGTTCAAAGCAACTTATTTGCACTTGTTCTTTGAAATCACCGAGTAATCCGTGAGGTGTATCAGCATATCTGTGAATAAACTTCCTTGATATTTTTAGGCACTAGAAATTCTATTATCAGGCAAATATAGTTTAAAGTCATTATTCAAGTTACAAGAGGCAACTATATGTCTTAGGAAGTTGAAGATGCCACACTGGCGGAGCTGATGTTTCTCCAGTTTTCGTGACAACATAATCTTGTTGTTAGGTCTTTGTAGTAATTGAAACAGGTCTTCTAATGGATGGAATAATACTGTAGTGGCTTTTACTACTTTATACTAAGCCTATCTTATAGGAGTCACACCTTGACAGTGAAAGTGCAGTATCTTATTTCCAGGAAAGTTGCAGGGTTACTGAAGAGTCCAAATGACATAATAGTCAGGGATGTGCCATAATGAGAAATGTAGCAAATTGCTTAGTTTTTCCCCCCTACAGCATCAACTCGTAAGATTCCATGTAATAATAAAAGGGGGAGGTGAAAACCTTACTACTGTGAATATTGATTCCTGGATAGTACACTGCTTATCCTGTAGATGACCCAGATCCTCAGTTCCCTACGGGTTTTGAATAGTAGCAGACGGAATGTGGGTTACATAACTGATCTGATACAGGTTAGTGACTTTGCTGACATTTTTATTTATTTTATTCTTTTAACTTGCTCCTCAGATTAACGGTCTTTCAGTTATTCAAGAGAAGCCAGAAATTATTCAGTGGGATTGCATTGACAGTATAGTATAACTGACTGTTCCACAAAATGTTCTTCCTAAACATCAGTTTAACATAGATTCAAATTAAAAAGTTATTTCCAGCAAAGACCATTTTTACTTAGCAAGCCGGTTAGATTTTTCAGCAGGTTAAATGAATTGGTTGTGGCTCCTTCATGTAATTTGCTGTTGGGGCTAAATGTTGGTAGATACATATATGTGCCGGTAGATACATATATGTGCAAGGACTTCTCTGAAGCCCATAATGGCAGTATCTCCGTGTGCTATAGGGAAGGTATAGCCACTTGGAAAATTAAAACAAAAATCAGAAAAAACTTGCCAATTTGTCAAGTATTTATCTACAAGATGCACTGTTGCCAACCGCAAGAATACAAAAATCATGAGTTAACCCCCCCTCTCCTCCAAATCATGAGATTGGCTTTAAAAATCATGATTTTAAAATTTTCCTTCTGGTTTCTGAGCCTTCAAGATGCGCTCAGATCAAATTTTCAAGGTTTTTTGTGCAGCCACAAAGGCTTACAGCTGAGATTCTCATGTAATCACAAGGGCCCAGGACCTGAGGCTTTAAGAAAATTATCAGTTGTCATGAGAGTCTCAATTAAATCTCAAGACTTGGCAACACGCTGGTCAGAATTAAAAAACAAACAAAAAAACCCTGTAATTTCAGTGTAAAATGGGAAATTTCAGCAAAATTTTTCATGGGTGTGTTCCTCCCATTTTTTTCTTTGATCAGCTATAAGGCAATTAGACCTGTTTCTTATTGATGACAAGTTTTATTGCCTTCTCTGAAGATTGTTCCCATCTCTGTACTCTCCAGGAGCACAAGCAGAATAGAATAAAAGTCCATTCATGCTCAGAAGTTTCCAGTCTTTTTTTGGTTTCTGTTATTGTGGGTTCATACATAGAGACTAGATGATCTGCAATGTATGTTTTTTCTTTTTTGCAGCCATCTGGCCTGCTAATTCAGTTGCACACCAAGAGCAGAGGAGAAAATTCAATATGTATAGTAGAGACAACAAAAAATTCTGTCTAGTGAGAGCTTTTTGTCGTAAAACCTTCACCAAAGTGACTTGAATGTTCTCACTCAGACGTGCTCTTTATACATTTTTCTTACAGTTGAGTGGTAAGCGAGCAAAACTTTTAATGTGGTAAGAATCATACAGTATCCTGTCTACAAAGTGGATGGTGGGGGTAGGAGTGTGTGTAATTACTACTACTGACAGTAGTATTATGCACATTTATTAAAATAATAAAAGGTAGATTTAAATAACAGATATTGATTTTTAAACATAGAAGAAGAATTCTCAAAATGTCATAGAGTCATGCAAGTTATAGATAATAATTTGGTCCAGCCTGAGGAAAGATGCCCGAAAATGAACCCCTATACTTGTAATAGACATCTAGATAGAAAATAAGTAAACTACTACACCTCCTCTAATAACTACTACACTTCCTCCATGTCTGATGTCAGTGACAAAATATGGGAAAGGGATTTGTTAAGTAATTAGAGTGTATTTCTGCAAATGTTGAAAATAATAACAATAATTATTAATAAATACTCTTGGATAAATTGGAGAGAGTCCAGCGGAGGGCAACAAAAATGATTAGGGGGCTGGAGCACATGACTTATGAGGAGAGGCTGAGGGAACTGGGATTGTTTAGTCTGCAGAAGAGAAGAATGAGGGGGGATTTGATAGCTGCTTTCAACTACCTGAAAGGGGGTTCCAAAGAGGATGGATCTAGACTGTTCTCAGTGGTAGAAGATGACAGAACAAGGAGTAATGGTCTCAAGTTGCAGAGGGGGAGATTTAGGTTGGACATTAGGAAAAACTTTTTTACTAGTAGGGTGGTGAAGAACTGGAATGGGTTACCTAGGGAGGTGGTGGAATCTCCTTCCTTAGAGGTGTTTAAGGTCAGGCTTGACAAAGCCCTGGCTGGGATGATTTAGTTGGGTTTGGTCCTGCTTTGAGCAGGGGGTTGGACTAGATGACCTCCTGAGGTCCCTTCCAACCCTGAGATTCTATGATTCTATGGGCCAGAAGGTTAGATGGTTAGATAGTGTGCTTGCTTGTGCATTGTGAAAACCCAGCATGCATACTTGGTTCACTTAACAAGAGGATAATGGTCCAAAATATTCTTCTAAATTGTATAAACGATTTCAAATAGTAAAGAGAAATTCAAGAAACTAATCAGGATGGAGCAGCCTACTCTGAGCCATGACCTTAAGCACCTTGAGCAAATATGGGATTTATTTTGGTCAGATGCAATAGCTACAGTGACTTATATATGGCAAGCCCATCCTGTTGCACCAAGTTGTCATACAACACTCAGCTCTAAAGTTATTTCAGACAGTTGTGGTTTTGTTAACTTAATTTAATGCTGCATTTGGAATGAATCAGCAAATATTTTTATTTAAAAAAAAATTAGGCTTGACATTAGTTCACTATTTCATTTTATTATCAAAGGTAAAATATCTGTGTCAATCTCTTAAAAGGCTAAGGGACAGAGGTTATGGCAGCGGTGGAGCAAAACCATTATGAATTCAGGTTGCAAATTAATATGCAAGGCTGCCTAAGAAGTGTTATTGCATTAACCAGAAGGCAGAGGAAAGCCAGAATTGTCCAAAGAGGAGAAAAACTTATCCCCATTTGTAAATTGCAAGGTCTCACAACTTAGCTGACACATTATAAACAACATGAAAGCTTGGGGGGAGAGGGGAGGAGGTGTCCTTTGCTACAATACTTCACTAGTGGTTACTGGTTAGTAAAGCTACCTTGGTTTCAATAGCTGCCTTGATTTAAAAGGCTACCTTCATTTTCTATGAATAAATTATTTCTTTTGTCATTGTTTTTGTCAGCATTGTTAACTACGGAATATATTCAGGCTGGTCATTTTAAGTGTCCCTCTTATCAGTATTGTGCCTGGAATTCATTATCCTCTTATCTCCCTGCCATTTCTCTCAGTAGAGAGGTAAATGGATTGATTACTTTCCCTGTTGAATTGGTCAGGATGTACAGCAAATTCTCTTCAGCTTTACAGCTCATTCATCATGGATATCCCCTTTTCCCTTCCCCTAACTTAAATGTTTAATTCTCTTCATAGTCAGTGGAAACTATGAGCAGAGATGAGAATCCAACAAAAATACCCGTTATCACATATTTACTGCAAAAACCTGCCATTGTAAAACCATGGCTCTTCTTTTCTCCCTGATTATGCTGCTCAAAAGGAACTGCGTGCCTCTGAGCCTCTAATTCAGCAACATATGCGTTTTCTAAAATATTGACTGACCACCATTACTCTCTCTGTGAATTATGAATATGTTTTATAGTTAACTCTTTTGTGGCATTTGAAGGCGATGACACTACTCTGTTCAAAAATTAAGGGTGATGTTGGATGTGAGGTAGCTAAATCATCTGTATACAGCATAGTATACAAAACAACTCTGTATTTAGCACGTACCCTAGCTGTGAGCCAAAAGTGTGTGGTCTGAGTTGAGGAGCAGGAGTCAGAAACGGTCAAAAACTGAAAACTCTAGCACCAAGGTATATTGAGGTAGCGACTGTTCCCTGGAACAGTTGCAGTCCCCCCTCTGTTTGATCAGGTGACTGCAATTCCCTTTGGAGACTTGTCATCTTTAGCATCAGCAACTTGCCTTGAGACACCCTGGTGAGGGATCAAGGAAGCAGCAGCTCTGTGGGGCAAATTAAAAGTAAAATGATCCAAGGAGACCCCTCCACACACAAGCACACACACCTCTATCTTGCTAGGAAATTCCTCATCTGTGCCTCCCCTATGTGAGTAAGACAAAAGGACAAAAGCCAGTCAGGGTCCAGCCCTCACTCCCCTGACTCCCAAGCCTGGTCTACACTACGCGTTTAAACCGGTTTTAGGAGCGTAAAACCGATTTAACGCCACAACCATCCACACTAGGAGGCACCTTATATCGATTTTAATGGCTCTTTAAACCGGTTTCTGTACTCCTCCCTAACGAGAGGAGTAACGCTAGTATCGATATTACCATATCGGATTAGGGTTAGTGTGGCCGCTGATCGATGGTATTGGCCTCCGGGCGGTATCCCACAGTGCACCAGTGACCGCTCTGGACCGCAATCTGAACTCGGATGCAGTGGCCAGGTAGACAGGAAAAGCCCCGCAAACTTTTGAATATTTCCTGTTTACCCAGCGTGGAGCTCTGATCAGCACGGGTGGTGATGCAGTTAATCAGTGATCACTGTAAGGGCAGGCAAATCTGTTCTATCAGTGCTCCGTTACAGAAGACGACATTCAAAATCATTTTTTAAATATCTCCAGACAGATGCCATAGCAGGGACTCAGTGCACTGCTGCCTGACAAGCGTAACGGAAAGCCAAAGAATCAAATGGACGCTCATGGACTGGAGGACTCAAGCTATCCCACAGTTCCTGCAGTCTCTGAAAAGCATTTGCATTCTTGGCTGAGCTCCAAATGCTTCTAGGGTCAAAAGCAGTGTCCGCGGTGGGTCAGGGCATAGCTCGGCAATTTACGCACCCCCCCACCCACCCCCAGAAGTGAAAGGGAAAACAATCCTCTCTTGACTCTTTTACATGTCACCCTATCTTTAATGAATGCTGCAGATAGACGCGATGGTGCAGCACTCAACACCAACATCCTTGCTCCCCCCACGCTATGGCTGACTGATGGTACAATATGACTGGTATCCGTCCTCGTCATCAGCCTATTGGCACATGGGGCAGTGCAAAAGGACTGGTAACCATGATGACCAGCATCTGTTAGGTCGATCAAGGGTGCCTGGTCCTAATTTTTCATGGTAGATGGTGCAATATGGCTGATAACCATCGTCGTCATAGAAACAGGGGGCTGAGCTCCATCAGCCCCCACCCTTCATGTGTAAAGAAAAGATTCAAGTGCCCCTGAACTAGCAGAGGGATGCTGGGCTCCTCTCCTACACACTCCTTACTGTCCTGTCTGGACTATCATAGCAGCTGGAGGCTGCCTTCCACTCATATCTCACTAACAAATCACTGTGTCTTATTCCTGCATTCTTTATTACTTCATCACACAAGTGGGGGGACAATGCTACGGTAGCCCAGGAAGGCTGAGGGAAGAACAGAATCAACAGGTGGGGTTGTTGCAGGAGCACCCCCTGTGAATAGAATACAGTTCATAATTTCTGCAGGATCTGACACAGAGCAGCTGTGCTCTTTGGTTCTATGATACCGTGGTTCTCTAGTACACTTGCCCATATTCTAGGCAGGACTGATTCTATTTTTAGATACCAAAAAGGAGGGATTGACTCAGGGAATCATTCCCAATTTTGGCTTTTGCGCCCCTGGCTAAGAGCAGCCAGGGGCACTTATGACAGCAGCAAATGGAACAGTGCAAAAGGACTGGTAGCCACAATCATCTTATTACCAATTTATGGTATGGTAGATGGTACAATATGGCTGATAACCATCTCTGCTATCATGCAAAAGCAAAAGCATGCTGCTGTGTAGCGCTGCTGAATCACCTCTGTGAGCGGCATCTAGTACACATACGGTGACAGTCACAAAAGGCTAAACAGGCTCCATGATTGCCATGCTATGGCATCTTCCAGGGCAATCCAGGGAAAAAAGGCATGAAATGCTTGTCTGCCGTTGCTTTCCCAGCGGAAGGAGTGACTGACGACATTTACCCAGAACCACCCGCGACAATGATTTTTGCCGCATCAGGCACTGGGATCTCAACCCGGAAATTCAAAGGGGCGGGGGAGGCGGGGGAGGCTGCGGGAACTATGGGATAGCTACGGAGTAGCTACCCACAGTGCAATGCTCCAGAAATCGACGCTAGCCTCGGACCGTGGACGCACACCACCGATTTAATGTGTTTAGTGTGGCCGCGCACACTCGATTTTATAAAATCTGTTTTACAAAACCGGTTTATGCAAATTCGGAATAGTCCCGTAGTGTAGACGTACCCCTAGATCCTCCCTTTTCCCCTGTGCCCAAACCCCTGTTCATTTTAAACTCAAAGTTGCAGATATCTCCTAATCTCTTTCAGACTCTGACCGAGGATGCTTTAGCCTGCCCTTATCCAAAGCTCTGGTCTGGAAAGAAGAAGGCAAAGGTTGTGAAAAGATAACCTTACCCACTAGCAGAGTCCCAGAGTTTGGGCTCCAGCCGATCCTGAATGTCTACACCACAATTAAACAGTCCCATAGCCATGTCCCACAAGCCCGAGTCAGCAGACACAGGTCACCCCAGGGTGTTTAATTGCAGTGTAGACATACCCTGGATCCCAGATTCTTCCTCTGTGCATAACTGGTCTCAACTAGAGTCCTTTCCTGTGCAGACAAATGGCCACCTGCCATACTGGGTAAATGGGTATCAGCCGTAGTCCGAGACATACTCAGTAGAATTAACCAGAATAGGCAAGTTTTGTTTCAGTTTATTCCATTGCTTTGAAATATGCATACATAGCAAAAAAAAGAAGGTATCCCTCCTCCTTTAGACTGGGGTTATAGAGGAGATTCCTACCTCTTGAGAGAATGGGTGGGAACAGAGCACTTCTGGGTTTGAAGTGCCTGAGTAAGTTTATGTGAAAGCTGAAGTTCAAGGAGGAGCTGTATTGCAAGAGAAATTCTCGTAAGCCAAGTCTTCAAGAAGACACATCGCCATATCCCTAACTTCTCATTCCACAGCAGGCTCACTCAGTTTGCTTATGGTTCATGCTTATGGTTTATGGATCATTATGTTTCAGATAATGATCCTTACCATCCACCTTATCACAGCTCCATAGAATCTGTGAGGGACTTCAAGAGATCATCTAATCCAGTCCCCTGCACTCAAGGCAGGACTAAGTATTATCTAGACCATACCTGACAGGTGTTTCTCTAACCTGCTCTTAAAAATATCCAATGATGGAGATTCCACAAGCTCCCTAGGCAATTTATTCCAATGCTTAACCACCCTGACAGTTAGGAAGTTTTTCCTAATGTTCAACTTAAAGTGCCCTTGCTGCGATTTAAGCCCATTGCTTCTTGTCCTATCCTCAGAGGTTAAGGAAAACAATTTTTCTCCCTCCTCCTTTTAACAACCTTTTATGTACTTGAAAACTGTTATTGTGTCCCCTCTCAGTCTTCTCTTCTCCAGATTAAACAAACCCAATTTTTTCAATCTTCCCTCATAGGTCATGTTTTAATCATTTTTGTTGCTCCTCTCTAATTTGTCCACGTTTCCTGAAATGTGGCGCCCAGAACTGGACACAATATTTCAGCTGAAGCCTAATCAGCATGGAGTAGAGTGGAAGAATTACTTCTCATGTCTTGCTTACAACACTGCTGCTAATACATCCCAGAATTATGTTTTCTTTTTTTCTTTTTTTTTGCAACTATGTTACACTGTTGACTCATATTTAGCTTGTGATCCACTGTGACTCCAAGTTCCCTTTCTGCAGTACTCCTTCCTAGGCAGTCATTTGCCATTTTGTATGTGTGCAACTGATTGTTCCTTCCTGAGTGGGGTAGTTTGCATTTGTCCTTATTGAATTTAATCCTATTTACTTCAGACCATTTCTCCAGTTACTCTAGTATCAGAGGGGTAGCCGTGTTAGTCTGGTTCTGTAGAAGCAGCAAAGAATCCTGTGGCACCTTATAGACTAACAGATGTTTTGCAGCATGAGCTTTCGTGGGTGAATACCCACTTCTTCGGATGCAAGCAGTGGAAATTTCCAGGGGCAGGTGTGTATATATAAGCAAGCAAGAAGCAAGCTAGAGATAACGAGGTTAGATCAATCAGGGAGGATGGGGCCCTGTTCCAGCAGCTGAGGTGTGAAAACCAAGGGAGGAGAAACTGGTTCTGTAATTGGCAAGCCATTCACAGTCTTTGTTTAGTCCTAAACTGATGGTGTTAAATTTGCAGATGAACTGGAGCTCAGCAGTTTCTCTTTGGAGTCTGGTCCTAAAGTTTCTCTAGATCATTCTGAATTTTAATCCTATCCTCCAAAGCACTTGCAACCCCTCCCAGCTTGGTATCGTCCGCAAACTTTATAAGTGTACTCTGTATGCCATTATCTAAATCATTGATGAAGATATCGAACAGAACTGGACCCAGAACTGATCCCTGCACAACTCCACTTGATATGCCTTTCCAGCTTGACTGTGAACCACTGATAACTATTCTCTGGGAATTGTTTTCCACCTAGTTATGCACACATATCTTAGGTTGCATTTCCATCTAGGTTGTATTTCCCTAGTTTATTTATGAGAAGATCATGTGCGACAGTATGACAAGCCTTACTAAAGTCAAGATATACCAATCTCATAGAACTGGAAAGGACCCCATAAAGGTCATCAAGTCCAGCCCCCTGCCTTCACTAGCAGGGCCAAGTACTGATTTTGCCCCAGATCTAAGTGGCCCCCTCAAGCATTGAGCTCACAACCCTGGGTTTAGCAGGCCAATGCTCAAACCAGTGAGCTATCCCTCCCTGACACTTCTCCATCTTCCCATCCACAAGGCTTGTTACCCCATTAAAAAAAGTTATGATGTTGGTTTGACATGATTTGTTCTTGACAAATCCATGTTGACTGTTACTTGTCACTTTATTATCTTCTAAGTGTCTGCAAATTGATTGCTTAATTATTTGCTTCATTATCTTTCCAGGTACTGAAGTTAAGCTGACTGGTCTGTAATTCCCCAGGTTGTTTTTATTCCCCTTTTTATAGATTGATACTATATTTGCCCTTTTCCACTCCTCTGGAATCTCACCTATCTTCCATAACTTTTCACAGATTAAACACTAGTGGCTCTGATATCTCCTCAGTCAACTCCTTGAGTATTCTAGGAAGTATTTCATCAGGCCTTGGTGACTTGAAGACATTTAACTTGTCTAAGTATCAGGGGGTAGACATGTTAGTTTGTATGCACAAAAAGAACAAGGAGTCTGGTGGCACCTTAAAGACTAACAGATTTATTTGGGCATAAGCTTTCATGGGTAAAAGTGGTTTTAGTCTTTAAGGTGCCACCGGACTCCTTGTTGTTAACTTGTCTAAGTAATTTTTAACTTGTTCTTTCCCTATTTTAGCCTCTGATCCTACTTCATTATTTTAATTGGCATTCATTAATTTAGATGTCCAATCGCTACTGACATTTTGGTGAAAACCGAAACAAAAAAGTAATTTAGCACTTCTACCATTCTACATTTTCTGTTATTGTTGCTCCCCCTCCCTCATAGAGTAATGGGCCTATCCTGTCCTTGGTCTTCCTCTTGCTGCTAATGTATTTGTAGAATATTTTCTTGTTACCGTTTATATTTCTAGCTAGTTTGATCTGATTTTGTGCCTTGGCCTTTCTAATTTTATCTCTACAGACTTGTGTTATTTGTTTATATTCATCCTTTCTCATTTGACTTAGTTTCCACTTTTTATAGGACTCTTTTTTTATTTTTAGACCATTGAAGATCTCCTGGTTAAGCCAGGGTGGTCTCTTGCCATACTTCCTATCTTTCCTATGCAGTGAGATTGTTTGCTCTTTTCAGGGTCGGCTCCATGCACCAGCGCAGCAAGCAGGTGCTTGGGGCGGCCAACAGAAAGGGGCGGCACGTCCAGCTCTTCGGCGGCAATTCAGCGGCGAGTCCCTCAGTCCCTCTCGGAAGGAAGGACCAGCCGCCAAATTGCCGCCAAAGCATGAAGTGGCGGTGGTAGAAGTGCCGATCACAGCTTTTTTTTTTTCCCCCGCCTCTTTGGGCGGCTAAAATGCGGGAGCCGCCCTGGCTCTTGTGCCCTTAATGTCTCTTTGAAAAACTGCCAGCTCTCTTGAACTATTTTTCCCCTTAGACTTGCTTCCCATGGGATCCTACCTACCAAGTCCCTGAGTTTGCTAAAGTCTGCCTTCTTGAAATCCATTATATTTATTGTGCTGTTTTCCCTCCTACCATTCCTTGGAATCATGAACTCTATCATTTCATGATCACTTTCACCCAAGTTGTCTTCCTCTTTCAAATTCTCAACCAGTTCCTCTCTAATTGTCAAAATGAAATCTAGAACAGTCTCTACATGTTGATGTAGATCCTGGTGATTCTACTAGAACTCTCAGACAGGAAGTGGTTAATATCGACACCTTTTTAAATGGCCTGACTCAGCCACCATCCATTAATGTGGCCCCAGTGAACAGCTGGCATGCAGTAGAGGACTTCATGATAAATAAAGAGAAGAACCAGCTCACAGCTGTTCAAACAATTATTCATATAGAGGTGCAGAAAGAGACAATTCATCACAAGACATTTTAGCTCCCAGGAGCAAAAATGGAAGTCAGTGAAAGTCATACAGATGATTCAGTCTTCCTCACAATCCACCAGACAGTCCCTCCTGAGTCTCTTGATGATGATGATGTCTTGCATATGAACCACCATGGATCAAACTCCATAAGAGATGGAAATTCTGACCTTACTGTCATGGGCAACCAAGTTCAAAGTCCTGTTAGAATTACCCAGGGCTGATCAATGGTGGATGAAAAGAGAGAAACCTCCATTCCTCAGAAGCGGACAGATCCTAACCATATATGGTGACCTGTATGGATAGGAAGAATACTTGAATATGGTAATAGTCCAAGGCATGGAATCCTTCCATACTCATGAGAGACTTTACAGCTATACCAAACAGTTCACCCATCATGATGTACCTGAAAAAGTAAGTGAGAAAGGTGAATCCAGGTTGCTCACTCTTGAGACCATATCCACATGTACAGAGAATCTCTTTTTGCCTGTGTATTGAACAAATGAACAGTCAAAGCATGCAAAGAATAGACCAGGAATAATTGACCCTACTTCCAGAGCTAGAACATTGAGAAGCAAGGAACTGGTCTCTTTCTTTGTAGGCACAATAACATATCAACTGTTTTTGCCAGGTGACGAGATTAGGGATCGCTATCCACAAAAGTGCTATCCCATTCTTGGCCAAAGTACCTTCTGTATGACTTCCTGTTATATATCCCAGCCATAAATACAAAATGCTGTTACCACTCAAGAAAGAGATCTGGGGGTCATTGTGGATAGTTCTATGTAAACATCTGCTCAAATACAGCAGCAGTCAAAAAAGCTAGCAAAATGCTAGAAACCATTAGGAAAGGGCTAGATAATAAGACAGTAAATCTCATAATGCCACTATATAAATCCATGGTACGCCCATACCTTGAATACCACATGCAGGTCTGGTTGCCCCATCTCAAAAAAGATACATTAGAATTGGAAAAAGTATAGAGAACGGCAACAAAAATTATTAGGGATATGGAACAGCTTCCATATGAGGAAGGACTAAAAAGACTGGAACTGTTTGGCTTGGAAAAGAGACAACTAAGGAGGGGGTATGATAGAGATCTATAAAATCATAAATAGCATGGAGATAGTGAATAGGGAAGTGTTATTTACCGTTTCACATAACACAAGAACCAGGGGTCAACCAATAAAATTAATAGGCAGCAGGTTTAAAATAAACCAAAAGAAAAGTATTTCTTCACACAACACACAGTCAACCTGTGGAACCCATTGCCAGGGGATGTTGTGAAGGCCAGAATTATAGCAGGGATCAAAAAAGAATTGGACAAGTTCATGGAGAATAAGTCTATGACTGGCTATGACTGGCTATTAGCTAAGATGGTCAGGAATGCAACCCCTTTCTGTGGGTATCCCTAAGCCTCTGATTGTCAAATGCCACAGCTGGACAACATGGGATGCATCACTCAATGAGTGCCCCGTTCTTTCCCTCTGAAGCATCTGGCACCAGCCACTATCGGAAGACTCTGGACTAGATGGACCACTGGTCTTACCCAGTACGACTGTTCTTATATTCTCATGTGTGCTGTTCCTGCTTCTGCTCCAGACAATGCAGAAAGTTGATTTGGACAGCATTATATTTGTTGCAATACATTGCTTATATATTTTTATAAAGTGCCTGGCACAATGGGACCCAGATTCTTATTGCAGCATCTAGGTGTTACCATAATATAAATAATGATAAGTGCAGAGGCTGTGATTTCGGGCCTAGTCAGTCTAACAGTACTGCTCTTGTTCCTCCCATTTAGAAAGAGCCTGTTTACCTAGCATCCCATCACACAACACAACTCTGGCAAAGCTGATTGTCTAAAATGTAAAAGGAAACCATCTAAGAAGGGGCAGGTAAATCTTTACTTTTTTGGTTGGAGAAAAGTCCACCAACAAAGCGGTTTAAGTTGGCTAAAGTTTAAAAACTGGCAAATTAGTAGCAGCAATATACCAGGAGCAGAAAAATATATTGCATGCTAACATTACTTCAGGACTGCCTCGCTCTGGATTTAAAGACACTCAATTTAAAGTATCAGCTGTACTCAGTGCACAGGAACTGTCCAGAGGGAAGACTATATCACTTCAGCCAGACATCAAAATCTCTCTAAGCAACCCCTTGGACACTTCTCTGTCTCTCTGATGTCCTCTTGGATGCCTTGCCAGCATCTCTGTCTCTGACATATCCTCTCAGATGTCGTCTTATTGACTTAAATGCAACATGGCCAAAACCAAAGTTCTGAGCCTTCCTCCCATAGTTTTCCCATTTCCCTTCTGTCACACTCAACAATATCACCATCCTTCTCATTGCTCAGCACTAGGCATATTTATAGTTGCATTTATCAATGACCGGTCAGATTTCAACCTCCAGAGCTAGAAGCATGCTGAAGGCCCATCACAGGACCTGTGGAGTTTACTGCTTAAAGAAAGAAAATTTCTGGTAAGCAGCAAAATTCCTACATGGAATTGCTAGTAAAGGAACCAAGTTAGTTGGGGGGACTGAAGTTGTCTTTATCTCCGGACTGTCTTAATTTGTGTCAGAGCTATTAACATCCTTACCCCTTTATCATTTCCTGCATTTTTCACCGTATGTTGACACCCTTTGCTTCATGATGCTACAGGATTTAAATGTAGAGTCAGAGAACAGGGTATTCATTGTCTTCAGAAATGTCATTTGTCCTGCATCACGGTATTGGATTTCCTGGCACTTTTAGCTCAGATTCACAGTTCACAGTTTGGGTAATGCTCTGTCTCAGTGACCCCGTCGCACTGTGGCACGGCCCTGTAATTCTTTCAGATCGTATGTGCCCATGGGAAGAACAGTTAAAAGATTCAATTATTAAATTCTCCCACAAAGAATGATGCGTATTTCAGCTAAACATTCTTTATTTAAAATTTGTCAGCCCCAGACATGAAGTGTTGCCATACAGGTGCATAGAAGAGTGATGCAGTTTTCAGTTTATCATCACCCAGTTTTCAGTTTATCATCAGGAAAACCAAAAATATGTTTCAGATTTGCCTGATTTGTGATTAGTCAATTTAAAACAAAAAAAACAAAACCCTCAAACTCAGATTAGCAACATCTCCTGGATGTTGAGAGCATATTGTCATTATAAATCTCTCTCTGGAAGAGCCCTCAGCTGTATGCTATGATGGTTCATCTAACAGAGCAAGGTGCAACAATTTGCTAATTATGTCTCTACCTGTATGTCCTGACCAGATGCCATAGCCTAGACACTAGTCTCCTTTCACATCAAGCACAGCAAGATCTTTTAAAGCCCTGCTACCTTTTTCTGCCTCCTTGTCTATGTGAGGCTTCTGCTTCCACATGTGGTGTGATGTTTGCAGCAGACTAGAGCAATAAAAGGTTGTTTTGTTGTCCTGATCAAGAGAGTCACAATCTAGTACTCTGAACACTGGACTGAGAGCCAGGAACTCCTGAATTTTGTTTCTGACACTGGTTATTTCTGTGGCTTTGCTCTCATGATTTCAAAGTGAAGAGCCTAAAGTTAAGTTACCTAAAAACTAACCTGATTTTCAGAGGTACTAAGAATCCACAACTTCTATTCCCTCAGGGCTTTGGATCTGGCCCACAGGATTTGCCCCCCCATGGCGCTGCGGGACCCGCACTGCTCTCAGGAGCGGCCAGCACCATAAGCCTGCAGACCCGGGCAGGGGGGCAGAGGGCTCCGTATGTTGCCCTTGCCTCCAGGCACCGCCCCCCACAGCTCTCATTGGCCAGGAACAGGGAACTTTGGGGGAGGTACCTTGAGGCACAGCAAGAGTAGCACACGTGGAGCCCTCTGCCCGCCTTGTCCCCCCAGGGGCCGCAGCGCTTCCTGGAGCGGCATGGGGCCGGGGGCAGGGCAGGCATGCAGGGAGCCTGCCCTGGCCCCTGTGTGCTCTGCTGCCACCCCGCAGCCACTTTAGGTAAGTGGTTCCGGGCCGGAGCCCGAACCCCTCCTGCACCCCATCCCCCAACTCCCTACCCTAAGCCCCCTGCCTGCACCTCACACCCCTCCTGCACCACAGCCCCCTTCTCTGAGCCCCGCACTCTGTCCCACACCCCAAGCTCCTGCCCCAGCCCTGCATACAATTTCCCCACCCAGATGTGGCTCTCAGCCCAAAACATTTGCCCACCCCTGGGCTGTAGGGTATCAGACCACATACTTTGTGCCAAAGTATGAATTTACTATAGATTATGATCCATAGACTGGATTTACTTTAAGCACACAAGTTTGACAATAATGGCCTCAATTTCTCTTTGCCTGTTTTCTAATGCATAAAATGGTAATAACACTAATTCCTTAACTCATAGGTGTCTTGTAAGTAAGGCTGTGTGAAATACCCAAAGAAATTTGAAAATGGGAGCATTTAAAGATTTTATGGGGGGGGTTGAAATTGGTCCAGTTTCATATCAAAAATATAGAATCTCCCATTATTAGCCTATTTTAATTCAAAAGGGTGCAATTTTCAAACAAACTAAAAATATTGAAAATTTTCTTTTGTTTTTCAACTTTTATATTAAACGCCACCTACAGTTTTGCCGTTTTGATTTTTTTAGAGGAAATGCCACTTAAATTGTTCTGAGCTGTATCTTTCTTTTATATATATATATATATTTATATATATATAAAAAAAAGAAAGATACAGCTCAGAACAATTTATATATATATTTGCCACTTTCATAGAATCATAGAATAATAGGGTTGGAAGAGACATCAGGAGGTCATCTAGTCCAATCCCCTGCTCAAAGCAGGACCAACACCAGCTAAATCATCCCAGCCAGGGCTTTGTCAAGCTGGGCCTTAAAAAACTCTAAGGATAGAGATTCCATCACCTCCTTAGGTAACCCATTCCAGTGCCTCACCACCCTCCTAGTGAAATAGTATTTCCTAATATCCAACCTAGACCTCCCCCACTGCAACTTGAGACCATTGCTCCTCGTTCTGTCATCTGCCACCACTGAGAACAGCCTAGGTCCATCCTCTTTGAAACCCCCTTCAGGTAGTTGAAGGCTGCTATCAAATCCCTGCTCACTCTTCTCTTCTGCAGACTAAATAATTCCAGTTCCCTTAGCCTCTCCTCGTAAGTCATGTGCCCCAACCCCCTAATAATTTTTGTTGCCCTCCGCTGGACTCTCTCCAATTTGTCCACATCCCTTCTGTAGTGGGGGGACCAAAACTGGATGCAATACTTCAGGTGTGGCCTCACCAGTGCCAAATAGAGGGTAATAATCACTTTCCTCGATCTGCTGGCGATGCTCCTAATAATACAGCCCAATATGGCGTTAGCCTTCTTGGCAACAAGGGCACACTGCTGACTCATATCCAGCTTCTCGTCCACTGTAATCCCCAGGTCCTTTTCTGCTTAGCCAGTCGGTCCCTAGCCTGTAGCAGTGCATGGGATTCTTCCTTCCTAAGTGCAGGACTCTGCACTTGTCCTTGTTGAACCTCATCAGATTTCTTTTGGCCCAATCCTCCAATTTGTCTAGGTCACTCTGAACCCTATCCCTACCCTCCAGCATATCTACCTCTCTCCCCAGCTTGGTGTCATCTGCGAACTTGCAGAGGGTGCAATTTATCCCATCATCCAGATCATTAATAAAGATGTTGAACAAAATCGACCCCGGGGCCGACCCCTGGGGCACTCCACTTGATACTGGCTGCCAACTAGACATCGAGCCATTGATCATTACCCGTTGAGCCTGACAATCTAGCCAGCTTTCTATCCACCTTATAGTCCATTCATCCAAACCATATTTTTTTAACTTGCTGGCAAGAATACTGTGGGAGACTGTATCAAAAGCTTTGCTAAAGTCAACATATATCACATCCACCGCTTTCCCCATATCCACAGAAACAGTTTTCTCATCATAGAAGGCAATCAGGTTGGTCAGGCATGACTTGCCCTTGGTGAATCCATGTTGATTGTTCCTGATCCCCTTCCTCTCTTCCAAGTGCTTCAGAATGGATTTCTTGAGGGCCTGCTCCATGATTTTGCCGGGGACTGAAGTGAGGCTCACCGGTCTGTAGTTCCCTGGTTCTCTTTCTTCCCTTTTTTAAATGTGGACACTATATTTGCCTTTTTCCAATAGTCTGGGACCTCCTCCGATTGCCACGAATTTTAAAAGATAATGACCAATGGCTCTGCAATCACATCAGCCAACTCCCTCAGCACCCTTGCATGCATTAGATCTGGACCCATTGACTTGTGCACGTCCAGCTTTTCTAAATAGTCCTTAACCTGTTCTTTCACCACTAAGGGCTGCTCACCTCCTCCCCATACTGTGTTGCCCAGTGCAGCAGTCTGGGAGCTGACCTTGTCTGTGAAGACCGAGGCAAAAAAAGCATTGAGTACTTCAGCATTTCGTATAACACTAGCTGAGAGAATACATTAGTTCCTTGTTAAAGGACATTGAAGATGAAAAGCTCTACACATAAATGCTAAATATTAACATTATTATTTTAAAAATAATTTGAAAAGCAATGTTCATTGAACTAAAGTTTGATAATATATTTTACATTTAATTAATTTATTTTTTTTGCTTGGACTCATACTACTGTAGTGGCATTTTACTATTAAGAGATTTCTCACCATTCTTGTTACAAGAATAGTCTCTCTGTGTGCCTTCAGATCATACAGAGTTTCCTCTGAAACATTGACACCTAACTTAAGAGGTTAACGTCAAGGTTTTGTTTTGTTTTCTCTACAGCTATCTTGGATAAATACTGTATAGTCTAGGTTTCATGAAAACAGAGAGAAATAAATAGCTTTAAATCTTCTGATAGAGGCACTGAGTGTTCTTATTGTATGTGAACTTTGAGGAGGCCATTTTCAAACTGTGGTGGAATTCTAAACTTCTGCTTCATAGTAACTTTTAATACAGGATCAGTAAGATTGAAATGACCTACTTTAAGATTGGCATTTACTTATTGTGCGCTATAATTTAAATGACAGGTCCATTCAACCCCTTCTAGGCTACTCATAGAATCCTGTTATATAAACATTGTCAGGGCTTAGATTTAATTAAATTTACTTCCATGTAGTTTTCACACACACTCAGTGTGTGTGTGTGTTCAAATGCCTTCATGCCTGTTGCTTCTGTTGCTGGGGAGGTGGGGAATAAAATTAAATTCTGCCAGTGGAGCAACAAAACATTTCATTGTCAACTGAGAGATTCAGGTTGCTGGGTAGAGATGGAATACTAAGCCCTAGGCCGGCTGAAGCTGTAGATGTTAAAATGGCATTTGCTTACTTTCTAAGAAAAATCAAACCACATCATTTTTATCATAAAATCATTTAGAGAGAGCATGCCATATTCCAGGTAAGAGAGAGAGAGACATTTGGTTACCATGCAGTTGCTGACAACAAAGGAGAGAGACAAGGTAGGTGAGGTAATATCTTTTACTGGACCAGCTTCTGTTGGTGAAAAGGACAAGCTTTTGAGCATCACAGAGCTCTTCCTCAGGTCTGGAGAAGGTAACCAGAGTGTCCAAACTAAATACAAGGTGGGCCAAATTGATACACATTGTTCACACATGCTGTAGGAGACCACCTAGCAATGAAGAGCAGAACTAAGAGGTAGCAGGCCGTAGGGTGTGTATACACATTGTTGTAATGAGCCATAAAACCAATGTCTGTTCTGTCCATAGTTTTTAGTGTCCAGCAGAGTTATGAATTTAAGCTCCCAGGCTCATCTTTTGGAGGTATTGTTCAGGTATCCTTTGAAGACCAGGACTAAGCGGTCAGATATGGAGTGATCGCTTTTCACAGAGTGTTCACCCATGGGTGATATGGTGTTCTTGTCTTTATCATTTTTCTGTGTGAGTTCGTTTGAGAGCACAGTGATTGTCTGGTTTCACCCACATAGTTGTTGCTGGGGCATTTGGTGCACTGAATGAGGTACACCACATGTTGTGATAGGCATGCATAGGAACCCTGGATCTTGAAAGGTGTGTTGTGGGGGATATTGGTCATCTTAGCAGTGGAGAGATGTCCGTTAGGTTTTGCATCTGTTGTTCTGGCAGGGTCTGGTGCCACTTCGAGTTGTTGTGTCCTGATCTGTGGGGAGCTTTCGTCTAACGATGTTCATGGCGAGGTTGGGGGGTTGTTTGCAAGGGCGCCAATTAGGTAAGGCAGAGGGGGGCTGCGCCCTCCCTCCCCCGAGTTTCATACAGGAGGTTGCATAAGGCAGAGCTCTTACCTGCTCAGCATTAGTGTTGAATGTGACTTCTGCAGAGAGTGTTGAATGTGACTTCTCCCAGCTTATGTCCCTGGGGCAGGGAGTCAGTGTTTTGTTTCAGAGTGGTAGCCATGTTAGTCTGCATCAGCAAAAACAACGAGGAGTCCTTGTGGCACCTTAGAGACTAACAAATTTATTTGGTCATAAGCTTTTGATGGCTAAAACCCTCTTTATTAGATGCATGGAGTGAAAAATACAGTAAGCAGAATATATATTATAGCACATGAAAAGATGGGAGTTGCCTTACCAAGTGGGTGGTCCATGCTAACAAGGTGGATTACATGTTGAATTGTTTGCAGTTTAAGAGCTAGCATTGAAATCTTTCCCCCATTTCCCCTAGGTGACTCTATGCAATATCACTCTCTTGAGGGTAACAGAGGCAGCAAGGGAGCAGATGCTGCAAGCATCTAGGTACAGACATGTCCCTTTCGCTGCAATGCTGTGTGCTGCAATGATGCCAGCAGAATTAATACTGGAATGGTGCGGGAAAGTGTCCTACCTTGGTGGATGAAATGAGGCAGCCCTTCCCAGAAACCTTCTGCAAAGGATTGCAGAGTACCTCCATGAAAGCTTCCTAGAGATATTCATGGAGGATTCCCAGGCCATCCACGGGCAAATAAACAGTCTTTTTCAGAGAGCACCCTCTGCGTAGCCGGAGTGACCACCGATACCCACTACAGCAGTGTTTCTCAAACTAGAGTCGCCACTTGCTTAGGGAAAGCCCCTGGTGGGCCTGGCTGGTTTGTTTACCTGCTCCGTCCGCAAGTCTGGCCAATCGCGGCTCCCACTGGCCGCGGTTCACTGCTCCAGGCCAATGGGGGCTGCTGGAAGCAGTGCAGGCCGAGAGACTTACTGGCCGCCGCTTCCAGCAGCCCCCATTGGCCTGCAACGGCAAACCACGGCCAGTGGGAGCCACGATCGGCTGGACCTGCGGACGAGGCAGGTAAACAAACCGGCCCGGCCCACCAAGGGCTTTCCCTACACAAGCAGCGACTCCAGTTTGAGAAACACTGCACTACACCTACTTTTTTGTTCAGATTAAATATAAAAAATAATAGCATGTAATCCCTACAGTTTGATTGGAAATGTGTACTCACTAGACATGCCTTCCCTAGCATCACGCTCCACCGCCAACTGGTCCTGTGAAGGGATGGGTTCCAGGCTTCAAAACTGTTCTTGGCTTTTGGGGAGACTGGATCCTCCGCTCGCCTGCCTGACATTCTCCTCCTCCTCCACCTCTTCCTCGTAAACTTTGGCATTTCCCTTTCCTTTCACTTGTGCTGATTCAAGTTGAGTTAGCTTCTGACATCATGTAACAATGGTAAAAATTCACAGAAAAGGTCATTCCCATCTAACACTGAATTAGAAACTTGATCAGAATAAGAAAAATGGTACTATCCCTACAGCTACTCTATCTCTGTCCCTCTCTCTGCTTCACTTTAGAGCTCTGGCTAGTATCCTTCCCAGACTCTGATTGCTGGCTTGCTGATTCCTATTTAAAGCAGGGCCAGCTCCAGGCACCAGCTAAGGAAGCAGGTGCTTGGGGCGGCCAATACAAAGGGGCAGCGGGTCCCTCAGTCCCTCTCTTCCTCTTTGAGAAGCTGCCGAAGTGCCTCCACAGAGGAAGAGAGGCAGTGAAGGACCCGCCACCGAACTGCCGCCGAAGAATGGAGTGGCGCACTTGAGCTGCCACTGAAGTGCCACCGATCGGCTTTTTTTTTTTCTCCTCGCCGCTTGGGATGGTAGAAAACCTGGAACTGGCCCTGATTTAAAGGAACAGTACACATCCTTATAATCTGGGTGTCTCAATGGAGTGTTAACTCTGAAGCTTATTTATTATTATTTGAAATGTCCATTGCTGATCAAAGCACACAAGAAAGAAAAAGAATGACCATATGAAAAGCTACATAACTCCTATGAGCTGCATCTAGTTTTGGAACCACAAGTGGGCAGAACTTAGGTTAAAGAACATAACAATGGCCATACTGGGTCAGATCAACAGTCCGTCTATCCCAGTATTTTGTCTTCCAACAGTGGCCAGTTCCAGATACTTCAGAGAAAATGAACAGAACGGGGACATTTATTGAGTGATCCATCTCCAGTCATTCTGTCCCAGCTTCTGGCAGAGGTTTTGGGACACCCAGAGCATGGGGTTGTGTCCCTGACCATCTTAGCTAATAGCCATTGATGGATCTATCCTCCATGAACTTATCTAGCTCTTTTTTTAACCCAGTTATAGTTTTGGCCTTCACAACATCCCCTGGCAATGAGTTCCACAGGTTGACAGTGTGTTGCTACACTATATCCCCCTTGTCCACATGTTTATTGACCCTCTGACAGAGTCTGTGCTCCTTTCTGTTTTCCTCAGTTGCATTTGACTGCCAGTTTTTAGAGGATTTTTTTTTTGGCTCTAACCGCCTCATTTACTGTCTTGTTTTTTTATTTGGTCCTCTTACAGTTTTCTTTAAATTTGGGGTATACATTTAATTTGAGCTTCTATTATGCTGTTTTTAAAAAGTTTCTGTGCAGCATGCAGGCATTCCACTCTTGTGACTGTTCCTTTTAATTTCCATTTAACTAGCTTCCTCATTTTTATATAATACTGTGGTGGGCTTCCTTTGTATTTTCCCCCTTCCTCCCCACCAGCGATGTTAAATTTAATTACATTATGGTCACTATTACTTAGCAGTTCAGCTATATTCACCTCTTGGACCAGATCCTGTGCGCCACTTTGGACTAAATCAAGAATTGCCTCTCCTCTTGTGGGATCCATGATTAGCTGCTCCAAGAATTAATGATGTCTAGAAATTTTATTTCTGCATCCCATCCTGAAGTGACATATATCCAATCAAGATGGGGATATTTTAAATTCCCATGATTACTGAACTTTCTATATTTGTAGCCTCTCTAATTTCCTTTTGCTTTTGACAATCACTGTCACCAGGTGGCCGGTAGTATATACTGCTATAATCTTATTATTCAAACATGGAATTTCTGCCCACAGAGATCCTATGGAACAATTTGATTCATTTGAGGTTTTTCCTAGTTTTGACTCTATGCTCACTTTCACATAGTGCCAAGAGATCCACAACCTTTGCACCTGTCAGGCAATTCACCATGTTGTTCTCCCAGTCATCACAAACCCACCTATCTATATTTCTAATAATCAAATCCCCTATTACTATAACCTGTCTCTTCCTAATAACTGGAGTCCCCTCCCGTGGAGGGATATCCTCACTGCGAGATAATACCATGGCGTCCTCTGGAAGGAGGGTCCCAACTATGGGATCATTTCCCTGTGCTCCACTTTGATGTTCTCCTTCCCCAGAACTTTCATCCTCCTCAACAGCACAGAAGCGTCATACTGGGGGTGGAACTGCTTTGTTGTGTCCCAGAAAGTCTCCTCTGTGTAGTTCTCTGCCATCCATAGCTCCTCTAGTTCAGTGACTCTGGTCTCAAGAGCCTGTACTTGGTTTCTGAGGATCATGAGCTGATTGCACCAAATTCACTCATATGCCACCTGCCCACAAGGCAGGTAATCATACATGCTGCATCCGGTGCAATAAACTGGATAGCCCCCACTCTGCTGCTGGACTTCTGCTTGCATTATTTTTACTCTTGCAGTGTATTTTTTTTGCGGGTGGGGGGTGGAGGGATGAGGCAGTGTTTATTGGCCTAAGTTTAGAGAATGTTAGATATTTCACAGTCCATCTCCAAACTCCCTTATAAAACTCCCCTGTTTGCTCCTTCTGTCCAGTAGCTCCTCTGGTTGCTTAAGAGAGCGTTTTTAAACACCTGTTTCCCCTGAATAGCCCAGCCCCTTTGTCAAGGGATCCCACAGGAATTAAGGATCAAAAGATGACAGGTTACAGCCTTCTTAGAAAGTTCTCAGCCTGGCCTAGCAGGCCCTTAGGCTCACCACCAGGATGGCCAGGTGCCCGGATTTCGACCAGAAAGTCCAGTCGAAAATGAGACCTGACAGTGTCCTGTCAGATCTACTGACTGGACACACAAAGTCCGGTTACTGTGGGCGCGGGAAGCGGGGAGGCGCCGGGTCATCACTTGCCTCAGCCCCTTCTCAGCAGGGTCTGCCTCCTACCTGCGTCGGGAGACTGCAGCTCCCAGCCATGGTTCCACAGGTGAGTCCCTCCCAACCCGGGCAGGGAAGAGAGGGGAATAGCAGTGAGTGATGGGGGAAGGTGGACAAGGAGCGAATGCAGGGGCAGAGTTTTGGGGGGAAGGACCGGGGCAGAGGCGGGGCCTCAGGGGAAAAAAGGGAGTGCAGGGGAGATTCTGGCACTCCTGCTGGAGTGTCCGGTTTTTAAATATTACAAACTTGGCAACCCTACCCACAGCCCCTCAAAATGTTGTGAGCAGAACTTGGGTTGCGGGCAGAGTTAGTGATTACGATCATTATGGCATCATCTGGCTCTGTGGATGAGGGGAAAGCAGTGGATGTGCTATTTCTGGACTTTAGCAAAGCTTTTGATACAGTCTCCCACAGTATTCTTGCCAGCAAGTTAAAGAAGTCTGGGCTGGATGATTGGACGGTAAGGTGATAGAAAACTGGCTAGATGGTCGGGCTCAACGGGTAGTGATCAATGGTTCCATGTCTAGTTGGCAGCCGGTATCAATTGGAGTGCCCCAAGGGTCGGTGCTGGGGCCGGTTTTGTTCAATATCTTCATTAACGATCTGGAGGATGGTGTGGACTGCACCCTTAGCAAGTTTGCAGATGACACTAAACTGGGAGGAGTGGTTGATACGCTGGAGGGTAGGGATAGGATACAGAGGGACCTAGACAAATTAGAGGATTGGGCCAAAAGAAATATGATGAGGTTCAACAAGGACAAGTGCAGAGTCCTGCACTTAGGACAGAAGAATCCCATGCACTGCTATAGACTAGGGACCGAATGGCTGGGCAGCAGTTCTGCAGAAAGGGACCTAGGGGTTACAGTGGACGAAAAGCTGAATATGAGTCAACAGTGTGTCCTTGTTGCCAAGAAGGCTAATGGCATTTTGGGTTGTATAAGTAGGGGCATTTCCAGCAGATTGAGGGATGTGATCATTTCCCTCTATTCAGCACTGGTGAGGCCTCATTTGGACTACTGTGTCCAGTTTTGGGCCCCACACTACAAGAAGGATGTGGATAAATTGGAGAGAGTCCAGCGGAGGGCAACAAAAATGATTAGGGGGCTGGAGCACATGACTTATGAGGAGAGGCTGAGGGAACTGGTATGGTTTAGTCTGCAGAAGAGAAGAATGAGGAGGGATTTGATAGCTGCTTTCAACTACCTGAAAGGGGGTTCCAAAGAGGATGGATCTAGACTGTTCTCAGGAAAAGTTCTTATGTTCTTATGTAGAAGATGACAGAACAAGGAGTAATGGTCTCAAGTTGCAGAGGGGGAGGTTTAGGTTGGACATTAGGAAAACCTTTTCCACTAGTAGGGTGGTGAAGCACTGGACTGGGTTACCTAGGGAGGTGGTGGAATCTCCTTCCTTAGAGGTTTTTAAGGTCAGGCTTGACAAAGCCCTGGCTGGGATGATTTAGTTGGGTTTGATCCTGCTTTGAGCAGGGGGTTGGACTAGATGACCTCCTGAGGTCCCTTCCAACCCTGATATTCTATGATTCTATGATTTTTCCCATTCTAACACCTGGATTCTACATCTAAAGAATAGATACAAATTAGCTGTTTTTTTATGGGTGGGTTATTCCATAACTGACTCCCTCAGGGTATTTTGCATTTTCCTCTGACATATCTGGTAGTAGCCACCATCAGGAATATGATACAGTATGTGGACAATTGGTCTAAACCAGTGTGGCAAGTCCTATGTTTCAAAATTGACCTTTTCAAGGGAAGAGAGCTAGATTAATATAACCTTTCATCAGGTTATCATGAACGACAGAAGAGATGAAAAACAGAACATGAAGTTTTGGCTGAATCAAGCTACCAGCTCAAATGTTTTAGAGATACCATTAGCTTGCCTCGGGGCAAAGGTATTGTCACTATTAACCCAAAGGAACATGATCATGTTGCACAAGTTAACAGCTCTAGATGTCAGACTTCCAGTTAATGTGAAAAATAACTCTGCCCACCACTTTAATTCTAACTGCTTAGTGAATTGAAGTAGCTATCTAAGCTGACAAATCACAAAGCCGTACAAGCACTTCCAAATTTGGATCAAGAATGAGGTGGAAGGCAGCCTTCTCAGATTTTTTCTTAAATATTTCTTAGACAAATACATTCCAATGTGGCCTGACATCTGCGGGATCATCATACAAAAAAACCTCACTTGTTCTTCAAATACTCCTTATAACAGCTGGAAATCTCATTACTATATAAATATTGACTTGCTGGCCGGATATTGTTAATATTTGAGTATTAACAATCAGTGCATTATTCTTGTGTGATTCTCACATTTGATTCCCAGTTTTGAGCAAAGAAAAAGGGATTTTAACTTAGGCAGAGGCTTTTTGTTGTCTAGAATCCTAGTCACATGTGGAAATAGCCTTGATTCACCACTGTGTTATTATAGATTTACTTTGGTGTAACTCCAATAAAACTGGAGGAACAAAATGGTGAACCAGGCCCAGGATTTTTTAATATCTTCTAAGTCAAGATCTGAAATCCAAGCAGTATAGGCCTTGACAGTGAACAGAAAGGTTGGTTAATTGATTCATTTGTTTGATGCTCTTCTAACTACAGATGAACATTTTTGATAAGTTCTTGGTTAAAGCAGTTCTTAAATACCTTTATAGGGATTTTTGAAAGAATTATTAACAAAACAGTACTTAACTACAGAAATTCCCCTCCCCACTCCCAGCCCTTCCATTTAAGTCCAGACAAAATAGGCTTGAAATGTAGTAGGTGACAAAGGATATTTTCCAGAAGGAGGACTGATGATAATAAATTTGATAAATAAATAAACTTTTAAAATTGCATGAAATCCTTTGGCGAATGCTGATTTCTTAGGTTCCACCTTGGAATACCAAGCAGTTGACTCCTTCATAATTCTTTCAGTCTCTCTCTGGAAATATTGGGGCAGTTCTCTTTCTTCAGTTTGTTTCTTGAGTTAGTTATAGCTTTAAGATAGTGTCTTTTTCCAGCAGGGCAGAGAGGGGGATGGTAAAGGTTCTGTTTTCTTTAAGATGTTTAATAAAAATTAGTAAAGTTTTTAGGATCTGTAAAAGTATGTAAACTTCCCTCCCTTTTTGTAAATCTGTTAACATTTTTTACATTTCAAAAAGGAAGATAGAGAACTAAGACTAAATACAATTTCTGATGAATAAGTAATTTCTCCTTATGAAACTGGTAATAGAGGAGTCAAAATTGCTATTTTCTGTTTGAAAAAAATGCACACTAAACCATTCTACTTTATTTGTCTTTATGGCAAGAAAAGCCATTTGAATAGTATATTCTTGCTTTTAAAACGTGATTAAAATGAACTGACAGTACATGCAGTAAACAGTCTCCAAAGCTTAATTCATTTCCACTCCTCCCCACCCCAAAAAATGTTGCATTTCAGATTAGACTTTGCAAGCCAGTCAGTTGGCCAGTCAGATGTCAATTGATCAGTCAGTTGATTGCATATTATTTGAAAAGTTCAAATATTGTCAAATATTCTAAAAAGAATGCCCTGATGTAAGGAGTGGCCTATCTTTTTGACTGCACCATGGTTCCTTCAGTTAGCAAGCCTAGGAATGTCTTGATCACTCACTTTACTAAATGATAATGCCACTTCTTGGGGAAAAGGTGACCCAATTCAAAGTTGAGCATCTTGCATGCCTGGAATCTTCTAGAACAAATATAATATATGTGCATCGTTATTTGTACAAGGCAGTTTACAAAGCACATTAAAGAAGTTAAAAGACACCGGTCCCTGCTGCAAAAACCTTACAAGCTTAACTTAGTAGACAAACATACATAATTAACTCAGAAGGGAGTTGGGGAGGGAAAGGAGGGTCCACAGTCATTAAAACCTCCTCTCCCAACACAAAAAGGAAAGATGCACAACCATTAAGCTGCTTGAAAAGTTGGCCTGCTGCCTCCCTAGCATAAGTCCATTTAAAAATGACTTTTTTCTTTTATAGTTATGTTTGTTTTATTTCTGTTTAATTTCCTTTTTCTTTTCCTTTATAACTGTCCGGGTCTTGAATAATATTCACTTTTAAATCTTAACCTAACATTGCTAAAAGGCAATAATTATTATTATTCTTTCATTTTTTAGAACTTTATTTTATTCTGGTTTGCATTTTTCTGAGTTAAACTAACTCAGTTAAGTAACTCGTTTTTTGTTAATTAGGTATAACTATCTAAGATTAGCCTAATGGAGACCATAAAGTCTTAGTCCTTGTCTACACTGGCAAGTTTCTGCACAGTAAAGCAGCTTTCTGTGCTGTAACTCTTGAGGTGTACACATTGCCAAGCCACTTAGTGCGCAAAAACTGCGCAGTTACAGCACTGTAAAAAACCCACCCCGACGAGCGGCTTACAGCTTTCTGCGCTGTGATTGGCCTCCAAGAGGTGTCCCACAATGCCTGTTTTCGCCTCTCTGGTCATCAGTTTGAACTCTACTGCCCTGCCCTCAGGTGACCACCCATCAACCCCACCCATTAAATTCCTTGCGAATTTTGAAAGTCCCCTTCCTGTTTGCTTGGTAATGTGTGCAGTGGTTTCAGCGCATCTTTCCAGGTGACCATGTCTGCGCCACGCACCAGGTGATCCCCTGCTTGGAGCAATGCCGAGTTGCTGGACCTCATCAGCATTTGGGGAGAGGAGGCTGTCCAGTCCCAGCTGCGCTCCAGCTGTAGGAATTATGATACCTATGGACAGATTTCACGATGCATGACAGAAAGAGGCCATGACTGGGACACACTGCAGTGCAGGGTCAAAGTGAAGGAGCTATGGAACGCCTACCACAAGGCGCGGGAGGCAACCCGCTGCTCCAGTGCTGCGCTCATGAGCTGCCATTTCTACAAAGAGCTGGACACGATACACGATACCCGGTGCCGACTCCATCTCCACTACAAAGGCCACTGTGGATACTTCGGTGCCAGTCGAGAGTGGACCGAGCGAGGAGGAGGAAATCTTGGATGAGGATGTGGAGTGGGAGGAGGACCCAGAGACAGAGGACAACTCGGAGGTCAGAGATGCATGCAGCCTAGAGCTGTTCTCTACCCTGGAGGAGGATAGCCAGTCACAGCTGTCAGATCTTGGCAAAGCGCAAACAGGAGTGGAGGTCCCTGGTAAGTGGCTTTGATTTCAGGAATTGCTGAAGTGAGTTGTTGGGGGCAGGAGGGTTGCAGAAAGCAGGTTTGTGTCTGTATGATGTGTGTACCACCACATGCCTAGTCTGAGTGGTGGAACAGGGTGTTGATTGACTCCCTCACTTCACGGGAATCTGCCTCATAGACCTCCAGGAAACTCTCATGGAGATATTGGGCCATCCGCTGCAGCAGGTTCTTTGGCAGAGCTGCTTTGTTTCTTGCCCTATTAAGGGTAACTTTCCCATGCCACTCTGCCGTCACTGGTGGGGGACCATTGCTGCACACAGGCGAGCTGCATAGGGGTCAGGGCAGGAGCTGCAGTCTTGGAGAAGACCCTCCCTTGATTCCCTGCTCACCCTCAGCAGCGAGATATCTTCCATAATGAACACAGCCTATGGAAAATGTGAGGACAGGAATGATTATAAGCCCCCCCCCCACACACACACACAGTGCTGGCTCACCCCAGTATGCTCCTTCAGCACTGATTTCCCTCGCCCCTGCAGTTACGATTATGGGGGTCTTATGGCTCATGTGTGCTTACCTGGGGTCAGCCAGTTAGTGACAGGTATGTGAATAGTGGCTGTGTTTTAAATCAGTGGTTTCTGTGTTGCAAACAATCCTGCTTCTGTAAAATTTGCATTTTGGTTTCACAGATATGACCTTGGGAGTCCAGCCTTCCTCTTTGTTATTGCTGGCTGAATGGCTGCACAGAATTAGAAAGCGGCCACGAAGAACTAAGGAGGACTTTCTGCGTGATGTCATGATGCACTCTGTGGCCAAAAACAAGTATTGAAGGAGTAGTGGGACAGCGAGAAGTGAGACTGAAAGGAGAACGCGGCATGCCAGAACGAAGCCATGGAGCGGGTCTTCAACGTTATGGAGCACCAAGCAAACACTGCAAATCGAGCAACTCTGCGCCCACCCTCCCCTCAGCCACTGTCGCAAAACTCTTTCCCATGCACCCTCCAGACACCACCAACATACCCTTATCAACCTCCTGGCTCCAGTGTATACCCTCTGCGTTCCACTCCTGCCCCATCACAGTCCAGCCCTGCGGACTCCCAGTACCCACTGCACTCAACACCCATCCCTCTGCAGTTTAGCCCTGCTGAAGTACAGTACCCGCTGCATTGTATTCCAAAGGAGAAGGTTGGATATGATACCTGGACATACACAAATCTTTAACCGTCCCAGGACCCCATCTCCTCCTGGGACCCTCCCTTCCCTCATCCCCTTCAGTGCTAATGTGTTTTTTTGTTTGTCTCTCCTCTGGTTGTTGTTTTTTAATGAAAGAATTGTTTTGGTTTGAAAGCAGTCTTTATTCCACTAATTGAAAGCAAACAGAGCCCTGCAAAGCAACAGGCAATTTTCTTAAACCTTTATAGTGCATCATCTGCACCAATCACAGTCGCTTCCTAGCATTACAAGCACTGCACTCCCGCGCATAGCAACAAATATTAGTGGCTTTCAGCTTCAAATTGCTGCCTCAAAGCATCCCTGATCCTTATGGCCCTGTGCTGTGGCCCTCTAATAGTCCTAGTCTCTGGCTGTTCAAATTCAGCTTCCAGACACTGAACCTCAGCGGTCCAGCCCTGAGTGAAGCTTTCACCCTTCCCTTCACAAATATTATGGAGAGTTTGTCGTCGGCCAGGTCCAGCCTCCCATATAGGCAGCACCAGCGGGCCTTTAAATGGCCAAAAGCACACTCAGTCATTCTGCACTTGCTCAGCCTGTTGCTGAACTGCTCCTTGTTGCTGTCAAGTTGCCCCGTGTATGGCTTCATAAGTCACTGCATAAAGGGGTAGGTGGGGTCTCCCAGGGTCACAATGGGCATTTCGACTTCCCCTACGGTGATCTTCTGGTCCGGGAAGAAAGTCCCTGCTTGCAGCTTCCTTAACAGGACAGTGTTCTGAAGGATGCTTGTGTCATGCACCTTTCTGGACCAGCCTGCATTAATGTTCATGAAATGCCCACTGTGATCCACAAGCGCCTGGAGAACCATGGAGAAATACCCCTTCCAATTAATGTACTTGGTGGCTAGGTGGTCTGGTGCCAGAATTGGAACGTGTGTGCCATCTATCGTCCCTCCACAGTTAGGGAAGCCCATTTGTGGAAAGCCATCCACAATGTCATGCACATTGCCCAGAGTCACAGTCTTTCGGAGCAGGATGCGATCGATGGCCCTGCATACTTCCATCAACACGAGTCCAGTGGTTAACTTTCCCACGCCGAACTGTTTAGCGACCGATGGGTAGCAGTCTGGAGTAGCCAGCTTCCACAGTGCAGTTGCCACGTGCTTCTCCAACGACAGGGCAGCTTTCATTCTCGTGTCCTTGTGCCGCAAGGCTGGGGCAAGCCCATCACAGAGTCCCATGAATGTGGTTTTCCTCATCCGAAAGTTCTGCAGCCACTGCTCATCATCCTAGACGTGCTTCATGATGTGATTCCACCACTCAGTGCTTGTTTCCCGAGCCCAAAAGCGGTGTTCCACTGTGATCAGCCCCTCCATGAATGCCACAAGCGATCTCATGTCATTGATCTCACCACACATAGTAGCTATGTCTCACTCCTCTTGCCTTTGTAGTTTAAGGAATAACTCTACTGCCACCTGTGACATGTTAGTCTGAGCAAGCAGCATACTGGTCAACAGTTCAGGATCCATTCCTGCAGGCCAAAGAGGCAGAGCGCGCAGTACACAAACAGTTGAAAGATGGCACCAAATGTGGATGGAAGCACAGGGATTGCTGGGAGGATGCAAAGCAATGCATCATGGGGCTTTGGGACAGGACACAGGATGTCCCATGACCCCCTCCATCTTCCCACAACTCTTAGCAGCAGACGAGGAAGAGATGCTCTGTGGGATCGCTTCCCAGAGTGCACCACTCCAAATACTGCTGCAAGTGTGAACACGCTATCGTACAGGCAGCTGACAGTGTGAACACACAACAGCAGTGTCCCTTCAGCGCTCTCTGAGCGGTTCTGTAACTGCCGGCGCTATAACTCTGCCAGTGTAGACATACCCTAAGGGTACTCTTTTGTTACTGTTCTACTAAATTTACGATATTTGACTATTTTTGACATTATTTGACAGGACAATTGTCCTATTATTTTTGGACCAACCCTAGATCAGAGTTACTGTTTATCAATCTCAAATTATTCTTAACCTATTAAAAGAGACTTTCAAAATTTGTTTTGACCAAACTTCTAATGCTGGGGGATTCAAAAGTGTTTGGCGCTTCACTTTAACAGGCTTCAGAGTCACATTCTTTGATACTGAGCACATTGAAGGTAGGAAGGTTCTTTGGGATGTGAACTGCATCTTTATCTAAGGAAGTAAGGGAGCAGCTTATTATTGTTTCATGAACCCAGTGCTTTGATTAATCTAGTCAAATATTAACATGCCTAGTGGGGTAGACCAGAATGTCCACTAAGCCTTTGGATATATAAATATTCATATACTAACATCTGCCACAGCTGCATATTTACAGTTCTGTTTTCATGGGAGTAAAAAAGTTTCTTTGAGGAAGGTCCAATATAGCAGAGGATTTCTCTCTTCATATCTGTCACTTCGGAAGTTCCATAATTGATCATTTTAATACCTTTCATTACATTGTTAGCCTAGTGCATGAGGATTTAACTCCCACGTGACTGCCATTAATGAGCTCCTCTTGGTGTGCATATATATATATATATATATATGTCTATGTGGTGTTAGGCTAGTATATTTTTTTGATTATGTAAAACAAGCTCTGATACTTTTCTAGTCTGGTTTCAGCCATTGGCAGAGTCCTGAAACTATCCCTTTGTATGTGGTTAATGCTCTTTTCTCATCTGACCTTGGATTTTTCTTCTCATCCTTCTTGACCTCCATATTGGTTTTGATACTGTGGAACATTCCATCCTTTTCTATGACTTAGCACAAGTCCCTGGCAGCTCAAGAACTTGCTGTCTTAGGTTCATCAGGTTCAGTCCCTGCCCTTCTCCTCTGAACTCTGTGTTCAAATCTATTTTGCCACCTCCTTTCTGACATTTAATCAGCAATATTGTTTCTTTATGGGCTATGCACAAATCTATAATCCCTTCACATTATCAGCCTCTTCCTCATCAAGTGTGGCTCTTACTTTTTTAATTTTACATGGTTGAACTCTTTCAGGCTGTGTACTTGGAGCATATGGATGATTTTTGATGCACAGTATTCCTTGAGCAGTTGTGGTATTCTCTTTTAAATGTCAGAAAAGACTAAAAAGGACCAGTTTCAGGTAGAGTCCATTCTAGTCACTAATGACTAAAGTCCAGTTCTTGATGTACAGGCCTTTTGTCAGGTTAGGTAGAGGAGTACAATAGTGTTTGTCACTGGGTTCTAGACATTGCCTTTTGTGCTGATTGAGTCCCCTTTTCTGTGATTGGAGTTCTACTTGATACACAGTAGCTTTAAAGGTTTATATTTATTTCAATTAATTTCCAGAATAGATGCTATAAAGCATGAGAATTAGGAATAAATGTCTACTTTCTGGGGTTTTCCCCAAGTTTCTGAAGGAAAACAACAGAAGAGAAAGTGTTAACAAGAGGAAATTCTACAGGTTATAGGTCTAGACTCCAATTCTTTCACTTACAAAAGTGTTAATCAAGTAGAACACAAAAAGCCCACTGGAGTTAAAATGTTGTAAAACCAGGAGAATCATATTCCCCCGCCACAACACACTTCTCCTGCAGAAAGTTTTTTCTGCTTGAATGTGAACTCATTGTTACCTAGGGTAGGCAAATTCCTGCAGAATAGATAAAGTTTAAGGGTACAGCAGTGTACTATGTAGCCATTTTGTAGTATTGGTCTCCTCCCTCAAAATCTTACCTTTTACTAGTATGAGGTCTGACCCTATTACTACAGATGTTAGTATCAACATTTTCCTTTTATGACAAATTATGTATAGGGTAAAATTTACAAAAGCACCTAAATCACTTAGGGTATGTCTACACTGCAATGTCAGCCTATTATTCAAATTTAGGTTCAAGCCTAACTTGGCTTTCCATCTACAGAAAAAATTGTCCTAACCCAGGCCTTGAATCCAGGGCCCAGGACCCAGTGAGGTTAGAGGGTCCAAGACCAAATCAAGACAGGGCCCAGGATTCAAGCCCTATTGCTTTGCAGTGCAGATGCTGCCCCACTGGAGACGTGCTCTTGGAGCCCATCAAAAGTATCCCACAATCCTATGAACTGGCTTCCTTTGTCCTTGGTCAGTCAAGTTTGGTGGACAGTCAAGTTTTCCTGGTGGACACTGCACCATGAACAAGGAGCTAGTATAGCCACATTTGGGAGGGTGCTAGGAAGTCTGGGATATGGGTCATTGGACTCAGGTCCACATAATGCACTGTAGATGCTGGAGCCCCTGGCTGGGACCCAGGATTCAACAATTCCTAATCTACGGTTACAAATGAGTGTAGATGCTCAAGCCATAGGTTAAATCCAGTATCTCCTAACTCGAGTTCTACTAACTCTGTGGGGATGTCTACACTGTAATGTGAGCATAGGGGTAGTGGACAGCCTACACTTAGTGGAACTCAAGTCAGCTGACCCTGTTAGAGAACCCAGGGCTTGAGTATCTACACTGATTGTCAACCCTAGGTTAAAAATTTTGTAACCCAGGCTCAAACCCTGGGCTCCAATGTCCACACTGCAGTACGCAGACCCAAGTCCAGCCATCCATATCCCAGATTTCCTAGTCCTCCTGAAATGGGGCCACTCTAGCCCTTTGTTCGTGGTGCAGTGTGGGAAAACTTGAATGTCCACCAAACTTGACTGTCCAGAGGACAAAGAAAGTCATCTCATGAGATTGTGGGATCCTTTTGGCATATTCCCAGAGCATGAATCCAGTGGTGCTGCATCTATACTGGAAAGCAATAGGACTTGAACCCTGGGTCACAGCTTGATTCAGACTTGGACCCTCCACCCCCATGGGATTCTGGGGCCCAGGGTCCAAGCCCTGGGTTAGCATGATTTGTGCGTAGACAGAAGGGGGGTTAGCATTAAGCCTGAGTTTGAACCCTGGGTTTACGTTACAGTGTAGATATATGCTTAGAAGCCTAAGTCCCAGGGTCCTAAGCGACTTAGCCACTTTGGAAAACTTAACCTAAATCTTCTTTAAAAAAAATGCAGAGGACCCCTGGCTACTACTTCATTTTCAATCTTACTTTGCACTTGCAGTGTAACATATTGAAAGGGGGGAGGGGTTGCAGCCTACTCTAGATACCATGTCAGTCTTTAGCAATTTAGTGTTATAAGGAATGCACTAAATTATCCTAATCACATTCTACTGTGATATATTACCACCTTTAAAAATACTGCTAGGAGGAAATAGCAAGTATACAAGTGAGAGTTTTTGAATATACACACCACCATACTGGTGTAAGTAAAAGGAGAATCAGAGTTCTCCTACTAAAATACATTTGGGCTTATATCAAACCAGTGCAGAAACTAATTTAGTTAAATCAGGGCAATCTCCTTGAGTTGGCACTGACATCAGCATTTGCAAGGCTGTGCCCCAGCTGGACAATTCCCATTGCCTGTAACTGATACCAAGTTCTTGCCTATACTGAACCAGCAAAGCACATTAGAGGGGGGATTTGAGGTGCCTCTGCACAGTGTAGACAGGACCCAACGTTTCCTGCTCTGCAATCACCAAATGGGAGTAAGACATCGAGTTAAACTAAATCAACTCCTTATACAGAGAGGTTAAATTGTTCCAGATTTACACTGCAAATGCATGAACTAAGAGATCATGAGTTGTTTCATCAGAACTTGGACATCTTCCCAGAGCTGACACTGCATTGTAAATTGTACAGGCATGAGGGGGACATGATTGAAGATTTATAATGCTGCCCACCTTTTGCCCTCTCGTACTTTATGGAAAAAGTTGGCTTTAGCTTTTCTGTCCACTGAGATTCTTCTATTTAAAAATGAAAATTATAATGTCCATTCCTATACATATAAACTTCACCTGTGTGTATAATGACATCTGAATTTGCCTATGTAGTATTGCAGTGACTAGTCACTAACTCATTACTATGTAAAACACTTTAAGATACCTTGAAAGCTGTTATAGAATTCACTTTTAAATAACATTTAGCCTGCAGAAAGTAGGATGTTTCACGAATCATAGGAGATTTTGTAAAGTATCAAGACAGGTAGCTATAAAGAAGTGGCAATGTGCTACCACAGGGTGAAAATCGCAGGCATCAAATTTAAGCACTTTCATATATTACATTAGATATGGGATACTGTGGGGAGTTTCTATAGGGCCTGGAAAGTCGAGATATGAATAGAAAAGATATTGGCATTCATCTAAAGGTAGTTTGGATGCCATAAAAATACATCTAGGCACATGTGAATTTGTGAGTACAGCCATATTTACTATTTATTTTTTAAATGTTAGTCTTCCTACTTCCACGCAAAAGAAAAAGACTAAGGGTGAAATCTTGTTCCCATTGAAGTCAATAGGAGTGTTTCCATTGATTTCAGTGGGGCCAGGATTTTCCCTGAAGTTTTTTATTTGTGCTTGTAAGGTATAAATAGGGCCCTACCAAATTCATTGCTGTGAAAAATGCGTTATGGACCATGAAATCTGGTCTCTCCCAGTGAAATTGGGTCTTTTGTGTGCTTGTACCCTCTACTATACAGATTTCACGGGGGAGACCAGCGTTTCTCAAATTGGGGGTCCTGACCCAAAATGGAGTTATTGGGGGGTTGCTAGGTTATTTTACTGGGGTTGCAGTATTACCACCCTTACTTCTGCTCTGCCTTCAGAGCTGGGCAGCTGGAGACCAGCGGCTGTTGGCCAGGCACCCAGCTCTGAAGGCACACACCCCCAGCAACAGTGCAGAAGTAAGGTACTTAGATGGCATGGTATGGTATTGCTACCCTTATTTCTGCGCTGCTGCCTTTAGAGCTGGGTGGACGGAGAGGGGCAGCTGCCAACTGAGGGCCCAGCTCTGAAGGCATCAGTGCAGAAGTAAGGGTGGCAATCCCATACCCTGCCATCTAAGTTCTCTCTAAGTTGCACTGCTGCACAGCAGCCTATCAAGGACCGCACAGGCAGGGAGAGGCGCCTTCCCCCCTGTCCCAGCCTCAGAGGTGCCACGGGCAGGGGAGAGGCACCTTTCCTCTGGTCCTAGCCTCAGAGCTGCCATGGCGAGAGAGGGCTGGGGGAGTCCTCTCTCCCTGCTGCAGCCCGGGGCAGCCTGCACCCCAAACCCCTCATCCCCAGCTCCACCCCAGAGCCTGCACCCCCAGCCGGAGCCCTCCCTCCCAGTACCTCACCTCTCTGCCCTGCCCTGAGCCCCCTCCCACACCCCAAACCTCTCATCCCCAGCCCCACCCCAGAGCCCGCACCCCCAGCCAGAGCCCTGACCTCCCTGCACCCCACCCCCTACCCCAGGCCTGAGCCCCCTCCCACTCCGAACCCCTCGGCCCCACCCTCGCCACACATCACCTCCATATTGGTGCACATAGCAAAATTCATTCCGCACACGGATATAAAAAATTAGAGGGAACATTACATGCCATCCTTACTTCTGCGCTGCTGCTAACGGCGGCTGTGCCTTCAGAGCTGGGATCCCAGCCAGCAGCCACCGCTCTCCAGCTGCCCAGCTCTGAAGATAGCACCATCGCCAACAGCAGCGCAGAAATAAGGGTAGCAGTACTGCAATCGCCCCTACAATAACCTTGTGACCCTCTCCCCCAACTCCTTTTTGTGTCAGGACCCCTACAATTACAACACCATGAAATTTCAGATTTAAATAGCTGAAATCATTAAATTTATAATTTTTAAAATCCTATGACCATAAAATTGATCAAAATGGACCATGAATTTGGTATGGCCCTAGGTATAAACACTACACAGCTGAGTCCAATTTTAAAAGAATGTGTATTTAAAGAAATGATGAGCATTAAGAAATGTAACCCCATTTGAAGAGGGATTTCTGACTGGAGCAAATCTGAGTAAAGGAACATTTTGTTCATAAAAAATGTGCATGTCCAATATTTCTTCCTATTCCCTTTGCTCTTGTGGAAGAAGGTGGGGGGTGTTGGATTTGGTTTGGTTTGTTTTTTGGGGGAGCGGGGATTGGTTTTCAAGAACATCTTTCATTTTCTTATTCTCCCTCTCCCACGAGAGAATCACAAACCCACATGTAGTCTTGTAAATATACTATATAATACAGCCTCACATATACATATGCACAAAATTGTGCAACTGATATGTTGTGTGATCACCCTTATCTCTGTGCTTCTGTGTTTTAACTTTTTGCCCCACCAATTGATTGTTCTTTTTAGACTGTAAACTCTTCAGGGTAGGAACTGTATCTTCCAGTGCAGTGCCTTGTATGTTTGGGGTTCTGCCACAATCGAAATAATACATAGAAACTAATATACAAAAAACGTATGTTATGTTATGAAGCCCTGAAGGTTGCTATGCATATAACATACCAAATACAAACCCACAAAGAAAGGAAATGAAGGCAAGCCACTTAACAATACATATTCTGTATTCCTCCATCCCCACAGACAGATGTTATCTCTGTCACAAATACTGTACCCGCCAGACCATGCGCCACAACCTTAACTCAGCCCCCCCCTTAGGGATTTCATTATTCCATCATCTTCTTTACCAAGCTACCGCCTCCATACACAACAGACTACTCCTCAGCATTCTGCAGACTACTCCCTCCCAACACTATTTGTGGATGTGCGGTGTTTGGTGTGTTTGATTAGCTCACCTTTCTACCAGTGTTTGTAGAATGTTGTGTTAGAGATACAATCTGACATTAAGAAACCCTGATAAATTGTAGCCAAGACCAATTTCAAAAAAACTTCTCATTCAAACTGTATTACACAAAACCAAACAAAAACTACATAGAAAAGTCAAAGGGTACAAAAACTGACTGTACTGGGAGATGTACACTGAAAGGTCAGTTACATGCAAAAGACAAACAGAAGAGTGTGCCCCACTTCAAGTCTGTTAACTCATCCTTACTGATGGTGGGACTGTGCAGTGATTCTGTGCCTCTTTTGAGGCTCCATTTCACACATTTTCACTCCTTTCTGCTCCAAAAGGGTTATCTTCTCTTTTTATCCCCAACCCACTTCATCCTGGTGGCTGCTCAAAAGAAAGGGAATGATTCTGGCAGCTCCAGTCTACTATTTAGCTGCCTCATGTGTATCCAGCAGAGCTGTGAGCATTCCCAGTACCTGGCACTATGATGCTCTAAAATATTCTGATAAGGAATGCTTCTGTAATGATTCCCTGACAAGTTGTCAACACCCTGTATGTATAACACACTGGCTAAAAGTGTGAAAATGTGTACTGTGGAAATGTCTGCTTTCTCTACTAGATAAGTAAATAAAAACAAAATCCATTTATTTGCGTGTGAGTATTGGTGACATCATAGCAGGATTTTTTAAAATCGTCTCAATCCATTGCTGTTTTCGAGCATTCAGCAGCTGACCTCCCAGTGATCTGTCCCTTACCATCTATCCATCTCCTCACTGATCATCTCCTACCACCATGACCTACCCCCATTCTTTCCATGAAAACTTTCTTGAGGTTATTTCCATTTCTATGCTTGATGTGGCCGAAAGGACATACATTTCCACCTGTTGAATTCCGGCAGCAGGCTCTGCTTCTCTCCAGTAATATTTCTAACACAGACATTTGTCTTGTTTTCCATCCAGGAGATACACAAGAGTCTCTGCCAGCACTATATTTCAAAGGCTTCAATTTTCTTTTTGTCAGTAGCATTAATCTCCCACAATTCACATCCATAAGTCACTGGGGGGGAATTAAGTTTTTTACCAGTTGAACTTTTGTACATTTCAAGCTGCCACCATTTTTCCAAACTTTCATAAGGGAGTTCCTGGCTAAGTGAACCATTCCTAGTTGTCATGGCTAGTCCACATAAAAGATAAGAGCCTACTACTGCCATCAGCTAATGAAGTTATTCCTTTAAACTCAAATGGTAGAAGACTGTATTTTAGTGTTGAAGATCTCAGGTTCTATCCACTAAAGAGCCCGCTGACTATCTAGAGCCACACATCGAGTCCTAATATTTTCATCATCATCATGTTCCTATTATGCCTCTGGTGTTTAATGCAGTGACGAAGCTCCTCCACTCCTGTCCGTTTCTGTTTCTTAACACCCTTTGGGCTCTTCCATTTCAGGACAATGCCCTTTGACTTACATGAAGCAGCTGCAACATTTCAACAGTTAATGGAGGGAGTACTTCTAGGTCACCAACAGTATGCTGCTGTGTATTTAGATGACATAGTTACATACAGTGACAACTGGAACGACCACTTGCAACAGGTATGGGCAGTCCTCCAATCCCTGCCTGAGAGCCTCACAGCCAGTCCAGCAAAATGCAAGCTGGCAAATCAGGAAGTGACTTACCTGGGTTACACTGTGGGAGGTGACCCACTTAGGGCTCTAGTGAGCAAGGCGCAGGCATTGTCAGCATATCCCTTTTTTTAGATGAGGCAGGTGAGGCACTTCCTTGGGTTAGCTGGCTACTAGAGGCAATTCATTCCCAGTTTTGCCACCATCACCGCCCCTCTGCAGACATGATAAAAGATCCAAGGAAGATCCCTGACACAACAACCGTAAGAAGAACCTTAACACCTTCAAAGACTGACTGTGCCAGGAACCTGCCCTCTCCTATCCAAATTTTTCCAAAGAGTTTGCTTATAGACAGACCCCTCTGATGGAGGCTTACGGCAGTACGTTCACAGGAGGTGAACCCCGAGGAGCACCCAGTCGTGAATCTAAGTTCTAAGCTGTTTCCCAGGGAAAAGGGCTGTTCAGTGATCAAAAAAGGAAGCACTGGCAGCCCTTTATTGGGTAATACTTTCTCCCTCATTATGGCTCACGCCTCCCTCTGGGAACTAAATATGATGAAGGAAATCAACCCATGTTTTCTGTGATGGTACTTGTCTTGCCAATCCTATAGTTTAAAGTACAATACCATGCAGGAAAGAAACATGGTAATGGGGACTTCTTTTTGCAGGAAGTGGGGCTTCAACAATGGGATCCTGAGCTCTGCCTTGAGGGGGAAGATATGTGGTGGGGCAGATCACCACCCCAGTCAGGGAAGGGTTAAAGAGCTCCTCTGGGCACAATCAGCCTCAACTCAGTGCACCTGCGATGCTTGTCAAGCCTGGAGATGGGCAGGTCCTTAAAAGGGAGGATCCCTGCTCAGTGCAGGGTGAGTCCCTGAAGGACCAGGACTACAACTCAGAGCTTCCCAGCCAGGGATTGCTGACCTGGGAAATGGTTTGGGAACCTTGGCAGCCCAGGCTCCTTTTTCTTTTTTTCTTTTTTTCCCTCTTTGACTTCCCAACACCTTTTTGTGGGCTGCAGGAGCATACTGAGTTTTTGTGGGCTGCAGGAGCATACTGAATTTTTGTTTGGACTCCTTTAACTTCCCCCCCCCGCCCCCCGCAAGGGGGCTGATGCCTTGAACCGCACAGCCAGAGGGCTATCTCCCAGACTCCAAGACAGGCGGCACTAGAGAGGTATAGCGTGCTAAATTCTTCTATTTTATACTCATCGTATTTTTGTTTTAGATAATGCATTATGCCTTTTGAAAGTGTGGGGTTTCATGACTGCTCTTTTAAATGGTTTTTTATCTGCCTTCACAAGGTATCATGTGTTACAGTAATTTGAACAGTTATAAAATGGCTGTTACAAGTGATTAATAAATATCGACTTCTCTCCAAGTTGTACTTTATTTATATCTGCTTCACGGTGTGAGGAAAAGCCCTCAATCCTGCTCCTGTAGAAGTCAGTGGGAGTTCTGCTATTGACTAAATTGGGCATAGAATAGGGGGCTAATTCATTAAGTATGTAAATTACTTTGGTCACCTCAGTTGACAGGTGTTATGTAAGTGCAAAGTATTTATTTATTAACCTCTAAAACTATCTGTAATTTCTGTTGGATACATCACTAATTAATTGTAAGAAATCTTTTTTTTTTAAATTGGAGATATACCAATCTCCTAGAACTGGAAGGGACCTTGAAAGGTCATCGAGTCCAGCCCCCTGCCTTTACTAGCAGGACCAATTTTTGCCCCAGATCCCTAAGTGGCCCCCTCAAGGATTGAACTCACAACCCTGGGTTTAGCAGGCCAATGCTCAAACCACTGAGCTATCCCTCCTCTGAGCTATCCCTCATCTCACCTGTTTAAAAAAAATGTAGACTTTTGTGATTTGTGCGGTGTGGCAAGCAAGCATTTCCTTTCTCTGTGTGTGAATACTTCATATGTCATTTTTGTTTTTTATTCAATCTGAACTGGTCAGCACTTGACAATTGCTGACATGGAGGGGAGCCTTTAATTACACTATCAGTTGCACAGATGGGTGCTTCTTGTTCAGAGCTTTCAAAACTAGAAAAATGTTCAGTTATTGCCTTGCACTACATAAGGACATCAAAAAAGGTCTAAAAGCTATCTACTAGTCTTCTGCTACAGGCAATTAGGATAAAGCTGAATCCATCCCAGATCACACAGTAATAAATATTTTAGCTGTCCCATAAGCATCTATTGATATTCAGACCTATCTTCTGGCAAATAAAACAATCAGGGCTAGATTTCTGTTTAAAACCAGGCAACTTTGAGTTTCCATGCTTGGATTTGTATCTCTCCGTCTCTGGAGAAGATAGTGGTCTGACTGGAAACCAGATTACAGTGCTATATGAAATAGTGGCACGTTGCATATAGAACAGAGGGCTACATTGACAACTTGCCAGGATCCCCTGGGCTATGCCAGATTTGTCTAATGTGGAGCAGATTGCTGCCAGCCTCATATTTAGTCAGAGGGGAGCCTCAGAAGGCTACAGATCTTGGCATATGATGCTCCATCTGAATCTGCACATCTTGATGGACCTCTGCATGTTGGAACTGTAGTCTCACTGCTTGTCCTTCCAGTGGTCGCAGGTTGCATTGGAGAACAGCACAGACCATATTTTTCCTATAATTGTCTTCTTTTTCCCATTCGTCCAGCCACCCCAGGTATAGAGTAAAACCACTTCATTTCCCAAGCTAATCAAATAGGTTTTCCTTAGAGAGATTGGCAACCCCCAGCACTCACAAACTCTCAGACATATTGTCTACTCCACTCATTTTACAGTATAGAAGATTTTACTTTGAGAATGTGTGAGTCAAGAAAGCTGAAGTTTGGCTTCTTATATGAGCCCTGAGTACAAAACAAACTCCTTTTGTATTATATTTTTAAAGCATACTTTATAGCAGCATTGATTTCTCCAATAATACATTTTAAATGGATGTTCCGCAATCACATACTTAGTTCTTTTTCATCTCTGGATGTAAAAAGAAAAGGTGCTAAAATAATACACTAGAATTATCTCCATGATATAGGACTGGAAAATGTCCTCTGCATAATGTGTGAAGAGGTTTCTGTCCTCAGAGTACATCCTAATGTCAGCTAAGATGATGACAATGTACTGCAAATTGGTGGGAAAAAATGATGCTCTAGCATTTCAGAGTTTGAGTAACCTGAAGAAGACTAATTACAGGCCTAACCCTGCTCAGCTTCCTCCTTATGTGAATAGTAGTCCCACTAACTTCAGTGTCCATTACTCACATGGAGAAGGCATGCAGGATTTGGCCATATATGAATAATGGAAACCCTATTTAGCACCACAAGGCATCTCATCATCACTGGTACTCTTGAAAATGGGATAATCACAGACTAGAAGATGTAGTGTCTTTTGAAGGAAATGATCTTATGTAACTATCTGTTCAGTGTTGAATTTAAAAATGATCTAACACTCTCTCCAGCAGCTAGGTTATTGCTTTCTTTGTCAGCAGACATATTTACTGTTGTCCACAATACTAAACTGACAGAAAACCCAGTCAGTGAGTCTGTGTTTTGGGTTTTGGTTCCAGGGTGCGGTGGGTTTTTTTTTAATTGCTCATTTTGTTTGATGTAGGGCCATATGGAAGTGAGCTGCTCATAATATTGACCAGAAATTGATATGCATTGGGATCACAATGGCCGAAGATCCCAGCTCTGCAGCAAACTGACTGTTTGGGAGGAAGGTTGGTCTGCTGTGGACAGGTCACAATAAACACCTATAATTGTTCACGCTGGGGAGGAGAGCTTTATATGAATGATTCTCTGCTTTGTCCTATCACTCCCTCTCTTCCCTTCCTCCTACCCCTGCTGAGGCCTTAGAATCATAGAAGATTAGGGTTGGAAGGGACCTCAGAAGGTCATCTAGTCCAACCTCCTGCTCAAAGCAGGACCAATCCCCAGACAGATTTTTACCCCAGTTCCCTAAATGGCCCCCTCAAGGATTGAACTCACAACCCTGGGTTTAGCAGGCCAATGCTCAAACCACTGTGCTATCCCTCCCTTACACTTGAATAACCACAAGAATGAAGATGAACATGTTTCAAGTGCAGGCTAATGTCAGTTTTAGTTGTAAAAAGCATACAAATAATTACCCCAAAGTTCAGACTCATGCCAGGATCACAGGCCAATGGATGGGAGCCCTCTCCTGCCCTCTATTGTTGGAAAGTCACTTATCCCCCTCCCCTCTCCTCCTACTGTTTTCTTGGGAGGCAAGAGAGAATGACGGCCCCTTTCCTTTCCCCGACTCATAAGTACAAAGCTGTTATCCAAGGAGATGTTTTTGTCTTCACATCATGTGGAATCTTCTCCATCTGTCAAGTGGGGAATAACCAATCCCCATGTCACATCATCATGGAATGTACAGAGTGATCAGCACAGTCATAGACAGGTGTGCAGTGTAATTTCTCAGTTGAGTGGGAGGGACTGTTGTCCAGTGGTTAGAGTTGGAATCTGGGAATCAGAGATGCTGAATTCTGTTCCTGACTCTGCTGCTGACTCACTGTATGACCTCTGCAGAATCACTTCAACATTCTGTGCCTCTCTTTCTCTTGTGAACTGGGTATAACTGTGTTTAAAGTACGTCCTAGCTGGGTTGTGAAGGGTAATAGTGGTAAAGTGGTAAAGTACCTCTCACCCCAAACTTTGTGGAGCTGTTTGGAGGGAGAGTTTTAAATCATATCCCTTTTTTGGTTTTACTGTCCTTAGCCCAGTGGCAGAGCCCATGGAGCTATGGGAGAGCAAGCTGGATTCTATTCTATATCATGCATCATCAGTTTTCAGCCAGGTTCTGGTTACAGGATCCTTAGCATTAGTAATGATGTAAGCAACAGAAATGACCCAGCTTAATTTCTTAGATCCTATAGTGAGCGGGAACATAGGAACAAATCCTTTGACTTGTGAATTGCATATATTGGCCATGGACTCACTGAGGGGAGAAAACATGGGGGCCCACTGTGCTAGTTTTATGGTCTTTGGGTATGTCTGCACTGCAATCGGGAGGTGTGATTGTCGCACACATAGGCATACCCATAGCTTTGATCAAGTTAGCTCGCTAAAAATAGAGTATAGCCACCGCGGCAGCATGTTTAGCCAACCAAATACAGCCCTGCCCACAAGCCTGGCTACGTACTTGGGGCAGCTAGCCCTTGCTGCTGCTTGTGACACCATGGGTACGCTGCTCTATTTACACGTGTTGCAGTTACACCTCCCATTGCAGTGTAGATATTCCCTTTCCTCTATTTCGCTTGCTATAATTGTGCTGTGCATATAAGTGGGTCCAGAAAGAGAGAAAGAGAGAAAGACTCCCTCTTTAAAAGCAAAGAAACCAAAAGAGTAAATGAATAATAATAAATGCCCCTCAGGGCCCCTTTATGATTCTTTTAGGGAATCCCACCTTTAGGAGGAAAAGATGAAAATAGGAACTCCAAAAGAGAGAAGCAAGGGAAAGCTCAGATCATTTTTCACTGCCAGGACTGCAGTGTACAATTCATCTGCAGGCATTATTACCTGGTGAAAAAATTTGTTTTGCAACTGAGCCTGAGTCCTCATAAATCATTAATGCCTGGCTAAGCACAGTATGAGCATTACAAATATACTGAGAATAAGGATACATTCTGATATAGCCTTGTATCCAATACTAATGCCTGCTAGTTATTTAGTAATACAAAGGGGTCTCAACAAGGAAGATCAATGAATCAATGGAGCTTCCTGACTTCCTCCTTTCTTCCTTCTCTTTTCTCCCTGCCTTGTCTCACTTTGATTCAGAAACTGAGCTACATAACAAAAAGGACTATTCAGGGCAGTCTAATGGGTCAGAGGGGAGAGGGGGGAATTATAACCTCAAAATTGCAGAGGCAAAATAGAAGCCTTTCTGCTTCTTCTCAGGGTTTATATTGTTATGAGCCAAACTTGTGGAACCAAAGACCTCGCTCACTTAGGCCTATTCAGGCAAAACACCCATTGGCGCGCTGGATTTTCAGCAGGGGTTTTGACTGAACAAGGCCTGCAGGGTTCAGGCCCAACTCAGACTTTGGCCCATGTTTTAGAGTCCATCATCAAATGTTTGCCACAAGCAAAAGCTTAAAACTTCTCTAGATAAGAGGGAACACTTTCATCCCCATTTAAGTTTTGCATTTGCTTGAGCAATAGTATTATGTTTTAGAATGTGTTAAAAATAGTCCATGGTGTAGCACCCACAGGACAGAGTGGTATATTTTCCTCTATTATAGATCTGACACAAGCCTACTGTTATTTCTGTGCCCTCTCTAATGATCTGCTTGCTCTCTGGAGGATGCTGACCCATTTCAGCGCATAGTAATTAGCCTTTCAGACACTACTGTGTTTCCATTAAATAGATATAAATGTGCAAGGTGACATTTGTTTACTTAGTCCTGAAAAATGTTCACCACAGATGTTGGGGTTTGGTTGGATTTCAGTTTGCTTTTTAATGTAGCAGTTGAGTATTTGCATGCTTTTTTGTTCTGTTGGATAACTGAGGCATCTCTAAAATGACGCTTGATGAATTTCATTTTGGAGGCAGAAGAAACATGACTGCAGCATAAGATTATTTGGTCCTGATTCTCTTTTACACTAAGGCCCCTTTATATCACTTTGCAATATAGTGGACATAAATACAATTACACCCCTTTAAGATGCCTTTACACTGCAAAGGGGGCTTGCATGTGAATGAGAATTGGACCCTTTAGATGTAAAGATTTGATGTTGTTTGAGGAAATGAAGATGTTGACCTATTGCAAATATGTATATGTGTGTGTGTGTGCACGTGTGTATATATGTATGTGTGTATATATATATATAATGTGCATATATAGATATATGTATATATAAAACACATTAATATTAAAGTCAGTTTTATCATCTTGATCACTGTCTTCAACCCCACTACTCCCCCTCAACTTAACTGTATGTTATTTGTCCTGATAATTATTCTGGTCTCCAACCTTAGTGAAAGGCTTTCACCTAAATGATCCAACAGGCGTATAGAACATCTAGGTTGCTTAATAGTTCACATTCACATATGAAGACATGTGGCATGCTGTTATTTCATTCTCTCAGTACCGAGAGACTGTGTGAGAGGAGGCATCATGCGAGGTAGGTGCTTACTGCAGGACAGAAATACTTTCAGAGGTTATTTTTGTCATTGTGAATCTCTTGTGATGTGCGAAAGTCGATTGTTGCTGTAAATTAAGCTATCAAAGGCTACAGATTAAAAATGCTGAAATGGTGAAAATCCTCTGAGTGTAAAAAATGGGAAATAGTAAAAAAGCCAAGAATTCTGTTAAAAGATTAGCTTAATATATTACATTGTCACCTATATTCTTATGTTCTTATATTGTAAAGATATTTTATGAGCTGCATTGATAATCCTGGTTAAACTTTAATACAATATAGTATAACATAATACTTATAATTAATAGTATTGTATTTTGTTGACTGAGAAACTTCACACATTCTTAGTATGTTTGAGTTTAAGATATGCTGGTTTTGGTTTTATTCTTTTGACACATATCCAGTTCATATTACATCAAAATGCCATGTTTTTACTTAATATTATTCCAATACATTCAAAAGTTAGTTGCATTTGGAGAAAAATTATGTAGTTCTCACATTCTGTTATAAGAAATTATATTCAACTTTTCTGTGATGATGCGTTATCTGTGTGTCTGATTTGCTGATGCTCGAATTTTTAAATTTTTGTTTTTAACCCCTACAAGTTTAGGATTTTTAAAAATTATTTAGACCTACTGGTTCCTGCTTTTTTTTTTTAATACCCAGTTTGTTTATTATTTCTTTGACTGTCAGTGTTGAGCCAGTCTTGCCAACAAACAATATCAAGTGTTTCCTATTTCTCTACTTCTTTACAAGAAAAAAATAAATAAAAACTCTTAATGGGAACCCTGGCACTGTCTGTCTTCTCTGTTCTGCAGAAATGTTGAAGGAGTTGAACCAGCAACGCAGAGCGAAAGAGTTTACAGACCTGAAAATTATTGTTGAAGGCAAAGAGTTTGAAGTCCACCAAAATGTTCTAGCTTCCTGCAGCTTGTATTTCAAGGACCTGATTAAAAGGTTTGCCTTCCTTCCAGCTGTGATCTGGTCTGTTCTTTTGTAGGGCGCATTTGTGTCGCTTTTTTCTTCCCCTCTCTTGCAGGTTTATGAAGATTGAATCTCCTGTCACAGAGCCAGTAGCCATTCTTTCCACCTCCTTTGAATGTATTTTCAAACCGAGACTCAGATCCATTTGTTACACATCTGACTCATACAATGTAATTATTTCTGATCAGTAATGGCCTATTTTGGCTGAAGAAGGTGTTCCATCACTAAGAATTCCAAGCTTAAAACAGAACTATTAGTAGTAATCCAGACCACATGATAGAACTATTGCTATCAATATTTTAAAGGGATTCCATTACATAGTACAAAACTTTATCCTTCAGGCTACAGTGAGCCATAAGCTTTCCTGTGAATGATGCTGAAACTTCATAACAATAAAGTATTTAGACAATATTAACCCCTTCAGCCCTGAAATCTTTGTTACATGCCATGTGTGGCACTTAGGAGAAAGGAGCATTAATATTTATAAAAAATATTATTTGGGGCCTTTTTAAAGGCAAAAAGTCAATTGACAAATTTTCATAGGAAAAATTGGAAAGAGACAATGTTAGATAAAAATATAACTCAGTCTGCATGTTAGACTAAGAGGAGTTTTTCTTAAGCAAACACTGCTTTAGCTTAGAGTAGATGTAATATGTACATTTCTAAACCTCATGCCTCTGCCTTTGCATCCCCCCCTCAGTTTCTAGCTGATTGATTCTAAACAGTGCATGATAATCTTTTTTTTCCATTACATTGATTTTTCAATTTGTATGCTTCATATACTCGATAGGAATAAATTGGTACTTTCATATTATTAGTAAGTTAGAGTAGCAAGAAGGGAGGAATTAAAAAAAAAAAACTACCACCAGGATAACTTTCATTTTTCTCTCAATCATCAGCAAATTAATGCAGCTGCTGATTTTGCCTTGCAGTATTTTCCTAAGCAGACTGAGCCTGGACTGTGCTAAAAAATGGAATTACAGAACATTTTGCTTGCTTTCAAATTCTGTATTTAAATTTTACCAACTAACACAATAGTGATGGTATTTTATTTCAGGATGGCATATTGGCTGATATCTCCTTTTCAATGTATTATGTCCTTTTGCACAAAGCTGTTTTTCTAATTGTGCATATATATTACATTACTATGATATAATTGTGCTTGACTGCCTTATCAATTATTCATAAAAAATATGTTGGCCCGGTAGCTTGTTATTTTCCCTCTGTAAACCTAATGATTGCTAGCTCTAGCTATGATGTATCTCTTTTCTGTCCTTTTTCTCCTGTCTGCTCATTATCACTTGCTAGTTAAGGCTACAGTATATGCCTCTCACCGAGATAAGGTATGCAGTCTATAGGGAAAGGAGATCTTAGACATCCTTTATAGAAACCCAGTAATTGACTGGCCAAGGTGTGACATTTGGATTTGACTGTGAAGATGTTGGTTCATCTACAAAAGTCATCAGGCACCATCTATTTCTAGAGAGAATCTGGGAAGGAGTGTAATTTAGTTGTCGAATGGAGATGAACCATAGACTGAATGCTGATTTAACAGAGCAATCATTTACAAAAAAAAAGTCTTAAATGCAGTTCTCTGAAAAGTGACTCTGCAAAAGTGGAATCCTGGAGTTCCACACTTGTTTCTCTGTGACTCACATCAGACTCACTCAGTTTCCGACTGAAAAGGGTGGGTGTTTATTCCCCCTGAACTGCAGGCTCTGAAAACTCAACCAGGAATTTGAAAGTCAGCTTGTGTTCTTCTCCTTCTCACACATCGGCAGCAGTAGTAAGCATTCTCAGGTCAAATTCTGACCTCAGCTAGACTGGCTCAGCCCCACTGTCTTCAATATATGGCCTCGCTCTCACTCATGTAACCTCGATGAATGCTTATGGGGCCACACAGGTGGATCCAAGGCAGCAACATTTTTATTACTGGTGATGACACTTGAATAGGGAGGAACCCCGCTTGATGCCAGGCTGAGTTTTCAGGCTGTCTGGTGGGGAAAATAGGAAAAATAAATGTTCACCTGCTGAGTGTGCAAATTTGTGCTAGAGTCTTTGAGAGACCTTAAACCTGAGACCCTGAGGTGCCATTTTAAAGATGCACTTTTCAGGGAACTACACTGGAAAGCCCAATCCTGCAATGACCCCGTGGAAGTTAATGGGAGTTGAGGACACTTAACTTGCAAGAGGCCATCAGCACCTTGTGGGAGCATGCCCTTAGTAGTATAAAATCATGATAGTTCACAGTGACAGTATATTTATAAATATAGCATGTTTAGAATGTTCTCTTGATAATGGTCATGTGTTGCTAACAGCTCCTTTGAGGAAAGATGAAACGCAGATCACACGGAAACCTTAATATGATTTATATTGCACTCTTTCTATTATCATAAAAATAAAAACAGACAGTTGGATTAAGTGGCTGAAGAATAAGTAAATATCTTTGTACTTCCTAAATATTTATATAAAGGACATTGAGTTCAGTGGTACAATAGATATAAGATCTGATTCCGCTCCAGCTGAAGTCAACAAGAGTTTGGTCCCTGACTTCAGTGGGAACAGGATCATCCCTGTAAAGATGCTCTGGGTGTGTGTCTACATGTCATCATGTATATACATGTTTGCAAAATACCTTTCAGTGTACTTGCATCATATATCCTGCACTGTGGACAAACGACTGCCCTAACACATCTGATTATCTGTATCTGATACCACTGAGTGTTGTAGGTGAATATCTGAAGGCAGAATAGCAAGTGACACCCCAAATGAGTAAAACCGGATGGTTAGAAAATAATTAATGCCAATTACAATGTCTTTAAAGGATAAATCCAGCACTCAGATTCAGTGTACCGCATTGTAATGAAAATGACACAGTCAGATTTGACTGACCCAAAACTGAATATACATTTTAAAACAAACATTAATTTATCTATATGCCATTAAAATATTTATATTTTCAAATAAAAACATATTGTTCTCCTGATCCTAGAAGATCTGTTGGTTCTTAAAAATGGCGTGATCCTGTAAGGTGCTGAGCCCACTAGCCCCACACCAGCAAAGCACTTAAATACATGAGTAGTCCCATTGACAATGTACTTACAATTAAACACAAGCTTATATGCTTTGTTGGGTGAAAACCAGAGTGCACCAGACCAAGCCCAAATTGTGCTTTCAGCCAATATTTAAAAAAAAAAAAAAAAAGACTCCTACGCTGAACATCCCAACAATAACAAGTCAATGAATTGGGCTTCTTCACTGTCTGGCATTCTTTCCCCATCCTGCTGCTATACCTATATGCTTCATTCCTACAAGCAGGAAGCATATTGAAATGTGTCTGAACTCTGCTCCAGGTTTCTTGTACCCTCCATGCTCACAAGAATGAAGCAGACAGGCAAAGCAGAAGGATTGGGTGAGATGTGTGTGCCCTCAAACCAAAGCACAGCTGGCAGGCCTAATTATATTACTATCATTCTTATGCCCCTTTACTTTGTAGCTTTCTTAAACATCAGACTCTTAGAACAGACTTACTACTCTTTATGTTAAATTTGTAAGGAGTTTTTTTTCTTGGTGACTCTTTTGGTTAATGTTTAGAACGTTCCTCGTGAGAGAGATGTATTTCATTACCTGATCTTATCACTTGCTCCTAGAGCTGGTGATAAGATAGACCGCATGTTCAGCCCTTGTTGGAGGGAGTCCTCTGGCTAATCAGGTGGCATTACTCAAGATCCTATTCAGAGTTGGCTAACAGGAGGTTACTGCAGTAGATTACCTTGAGGAGGGGGTGAATGTTAAACAAGGGTGAGAGGTGGAGAAACAGGAGGATCCCCTGTAACCTAAAAAATATCCACATATCTTGTATATGTGCATTGGAGTTGGCCCCTAACAGATACCCCAAGCTGAATTATTTCCAATTACGGAAGCGAGGTTGAAATAAAGACCAGAATCTGAATCTGAGTTTTGTGGCTCTAGCTCAACCCATATGTGTATGCTATAAGTGTGTATATGTCAGATACACCTGTGATCATCTCTACATGACTAGAGATAGACCAGAATCCAAACAGCCCTCCCTCCAACTTTGATTCCCCCCCCCATATATTTTTATCGGGGGATAGAGGGCATGTTTCAAAATCCAAATCTTAATTTTTGCATTGGGCTCCATCTCTATAATAGGCCAAACCAAAACCCCATACCCAAGCATCCCTCCCCTCCCAACTTTGGCAAGGTTGTCCACATTCCAGAACCGGATTTTACAGCTTCATTTGTAACTAGAATTCCTTGTTTTGATTGTGTGTGTCTGGAAGAAAGGAATGGAAAATCCCATGAAGTGGTATAATGTTTTTAAACTGCATCCTAAGTAAACAAATACAGCTGCCGTATAAATGGCAAAGTGAACTTCACCGGAGCTCTTTAATTAGCTTTTTTTTTTTCCTAAACCCCAAGTCCTGGAATCCTTACCAAATTCACATTGATAGGAAGTTCTTGGCTTAAAATCCCTTTCTGGGCCCAAATACTGGCTCTTATAAGCAAACCTCAGCGTTGTATTTCTTTGTGAGGCAGCAGTACAGAGAAGTTCAAATAGTATTCTGTACCTTTTAACTGTTCAAGATTTGCTTTTAATGATGCTCTTAACTTTGTAGCCCCAAGGGCTGGCTAATTCCAGTAGCGTACAGCATAAAATACACACAGCAGGAGATTAGATCACAAAGCCAAGAATTCTGATGGAACATAATCTGGCAACACTCTGGTCCTATTTCTTTTCCAAAGGAGCAAAGTCACTTTAGTTCATGACCAAATTGTTTTTCCAGGATAGCCTGCTTCTTTTCTCTGTTGTTTTGTTTTTCTAAAATGGGGTAGCGGGTCCTCTTTTTATATCTGGGACCTGGGTGCTAAGGCTTTCACCCTTGTAAATCCAGTGTGACTTCACTGAAGTCATGAGAGTTACTCTGGATTCACACCATTGTAAAAGAAGGCAGAATTTGGATGCAAGACAGAGAAATCTGCCTCTCTCCATTTGAAACAGTCTGACAAAACTGCAAAAGCATTCAGGTGTCTGGAAAACAGATTGTCTGGTTTGTGTTTACCTCATGAGAAGTCAAAAATGAGAAATAGCAGATGAAAGAAAAATCCACTCTTAGCAATCCCTTCCTGTTTTGCTTCTTATCAAGAACTTTTGCTTTTAACCCCAGTTGAGAAGTCGGGAGCATATCTGCATCTGCCTCTTTCAGCTTCCCTGTAAAGATAAAACATTTGTGAAAGTAAATCCTTGCTTTATTTTATTTTATTTTATTTTATTTTGAAAGAGGAGGAGAAGGTCTTGAAAATCAGATACGTTTTTCAGGTGCAATCAGAGATGTACTGTACATAGAGGGATATCATCAGTTGTTTCTGTTAAACTATTCATGGGGCCTATGAAAAAGGGAAGTTTAATGGAAAGTACAAAGTGTTCTGTTCTTTTGCTGCGAAGGTGCAAGTAATGCTATAAATGCCTTTCCTCTTAAACAAGTAACTCATAGCTACAGTATGTTGGGCTTGAAATACTGCCATGGGAAGTAGATTTATGTTCCTACAAGTGGCAGCCATTTTTGTCATTGCTGTTCTCCTGCCGTTTGTATTTTGTTAAGCAGCAGCAACACTCACACCCTAATGTCACAGCTGGCCGCTAGCGTTTGATACTACGCAGCTGCCAGGCTCTGAAAAACATGTTTTCACTGAGCAGAAGTTCACATGCTTCACTATAAACGAACTGCAGGTTACAAATACTTAACTGTGCTTCTGAACCAAAGGGCCAAGGAACTGACACAGAGTCCAGAGCAGACATTTCAGTGTGACTGTATTCAGCCAAGCAAACGCAGTCGTGGATTGGTGGGGTGACAGGCTTGCTCTGGATGCTTGCTCTGCATTGGGAGACAGATAAATTCATTCTGTTTTGAAAGACAAAACCTGGCAAGTGCGGCAGGGCAGGTCCATCTTGAAGCTCAGGCTATGGCGCGGAAATCAAGCCTCTGCCTCAGGACAGTTCCAGCCTGCAGAGGTACCATGCGGAATCACTTAACCTCAGCCTTCTCCCTCTCTTTGGTAGGCAGAGGCTTCTCACTCACGTAATTTCTAGACAGAACTACAAATCCTACAAATCTTATCCAAGAAATGACAGACTAATCACTCCCTTGCCCTCGCTCTGGCTAGACTTATCTGTGAGCCACATTGCTGTCATGCAGCCGCTCGGAAGACGCTGATTCGTGTGACTTACATCTCAGGGCCCAGTCTGAGCTTGGCTGTGTTGTGGACTTGCAATTTACGGGCAAAGGGGAAGAGTTATGTTACAAGAGCCAGTTAAAGCTAAATGGATCAAAAACAGATAGGCAAAAACTGCACAGTCCAGGGACTGGAACTAGGCTCTTCAACTCTGTGGTTTTCGGCCACCCCCCAAAAGCTTGTCTTGCCTTAAAATGAAAATAATCAAATATGATGGTTCAGGGTGCTAGAGGGTAGCTGTAGGGGGTCAAGGATGAGTCTGACCCTGCCTATCCCACCTGTGTTTACAACACTGCACAAGTGCATTTTGAGGTGGGATTTATTTATTTATTTTTGCCTTTCTTTAACATCCGGCATTGGCCACTGCTGGATTAGGATACTGAATTTATGTTAATGATATGATCAGCTTTTGCCAAATCCTTTGTTCCTGTTGCACTAACCACTGATGGGCAAAATGTGCAGAGCAGTTCTTGAAGGTTTGCTATAGGTAACAAATCCACAGTACCAATAATAGGAGATATGTGAAAACACACTACCAGTTACGTGGTATAATACCTTTCACTTACATATTTTTTAAAAGTGGTACATGCCTTGTCTAAGGGTTTGCCTTTACAGGGACACTCAGAAAAGTGAATTAAGCTAAACCGGATTAAGGCCACTTTAATTTTGAATTAGAGTGCCCACACAAGGATCTAATGCAGTTTAACTAATTCACTTTAAATTCACACATTTAGTTAATACAGATTAACTTTCCTGAATGTCCCCATGTAGACAAGCCTTAACTGTATTACAAAAATGTAACTGTAAGACCCTATATCAAAGAGCTAGCACCTTGCAAAATTCATTCTAATCCTTGAAATGCCAATTAGGACCTTAGGGCTACTACCTTAATATAAATACATAATCGTAATAGTTAATAAATAAATATTTAATTATCCCCCCCCCAGCATTGAAAGGGAGCCTTAGATATACCTACAGAAACACTTGTGTAAATTTCACCACATCCAGTTAAATAAATTTGTTGTTATTTGTATAATGCCAACTGTGTAGTAAGCTGTTTTATTATTGTGCAGTAAATATGGTCAGAAGAGATCAGATCTGAGTGGGATGAGGGGAACCTTTAGTTTTTTCAAGAATTAACTGTTGTCGGTCACGACATTTATTTTTAATTCTTCTTCCTTCGTCTAAAATCCCCAAAGCAAAAATTTAGTTCCTCAATATATTTTGCTGTCTTCTGTTCAAATGAGGGTTTTGCAAGTATGTTGGTGCCCAGACTCTTAATACTGTGGCCCAGTTTTTCATTACTCTACAAGCAGGTCCTTAGAGGGACTCACTTTGTCCCCCGACTCTAGCAAGAGTCCAGAGACAGCAAATGTTGCTCTTCCAAGAGCCATTGGCTCATTCTCTTGCCACTTGTTTAAGCTGACCTCTTGAAGCTTGTCTGTTTCTTTCTCAAGTCTCAGCAGGGAGGCAGATTTGTATTTCAGTCTGTGATCTCAGCTACTATAGCATTACACCCTTCAACTGAGCCTGGCCTTGCTTTTTTGAAGCAGCCTGCATAGAGCAATTAGATTGTGTTCCGTCTTTGAATAGCCTTAAAACCATATTTGATATTTGCCTCCTTTGTTCGTTTGTTTTGTTCTGGCCATGTCTCTTGTTAACAAAAGCGTTTCTTGTTAATCCTATAGTTTGTCTTGGTCTAAAATGATGATTTGTCTGATTTGTGGATGGTGCATTAGGAGAAAATGCCCGATACACAAACAGGTTTACACTCATGGAACTCCACTGACTTTACTGGGGATTGAACAGCTGCAAACTGAGAGCGTTTGGCCCCTGGTATGCTAAACCAGCCTTGCCAAATTCTTTTTGCCTGGAGCAAGTAATAACATTATCTGCATCAATGTCATGGTAAAGGGTGGACAAGTAGATTTTGTGCCTGGTCAGGTAAATTTTCATGATGAATTTGCAAGGCTGTGTTTAAACACTAATTTATTTAATCTCATGATTTTGCTAGTTCTTTACCCTAATCACAGTATAGCATCGTTACAGTACGTATTTTTCTTGTCTCATGAGACAGATGAATAGTATCTGAGGCTCCAGATAATATTTATCTCTGAGATAGCATAAAGAAGGCAGAGATTTGCAAGTTAGTACATTTTGATATCGATAAAATAATTCCAAAAGAGAAGCCATGCTAGGGTATAATTTATTTTAAAAAAATCCTATTTAATAGAACATCCACTGCTTTATGGCACATGTATTGCAATGATGTTGCTCTATAAATGTCCCTTGTTGTCATCATTTATATGACTGATTATCTTGCAGCTGTATAAACTCTAGTAACTCAGTAAATAACATGTGACCACAGTGTGTACGTGCATCTTGGGGTCTGTGTTGTGTAAGTCCATGTTGTTGTGTTTGTGTATCTGTACATTTATATCTCATGATGAACCTATAATTATACAGAATCGTAAATCAAGCTCTTAGGCATGAAACATTGCTTTCCATGCAGAGTACAATATCTGTTCTCTACTTAACTAGAGGTAAGCTATAGATGTCATTAAGCTTCTTTTTTGTTTATCCCAAGATAAACAGACATGTGACTTTAAACCATTTAATAATTTTGATGATGAAAAGTCAAAGAGTGGACAGTTAGGATGCAGCAATGCTGCACTTTGTTCTTATTTGCCTGGCATTTCAGGTACCTCCAGGATTATGTTCCACAGTAAACAAGATATTCTGCCTAAATTGTGTAGACTTGAACAAAAGTTTTTAATGAGCACATAGCTAACAGACTCTTCAGCCGCATGAGAAGCTGCCAATCCCAGTCTAGTGTTCTCTATTTGGTAATCAAAACAATTTGACAGAGATAAAAAGAAGTAGCTGTTCTTGGTTTAAGTGCTTCATCTCATATTCTAATCTTGGATTTCCTGTTTCCTTTAGACCCAGACAAACTGTCCAGGGAATGAAGCAATTTAATTTCTGATTTTTTTTATCTCGTTGGCAGAGGTAGCAAATGTTTTGCTCTAGAGAAATGAGAACACAAATATTTGCTCTTATATTAATTATGTCCCTCACTATGAAACCAAAACCAATAAGAACAGCATGTCACAGTACATTTAGGAGGTGGAGCAGAAGCTGGAAGTTCATTAGGTAGTTGGATAGAGAAGACAGCAATCCTAGGGCCATATACTATGGTCTGTGTGTGCAACTTCCAGCCACACCAATGGCATCAGGGGGGCAATGTCATGGCTCTCCGATGCAGGTGTCAACATATGTTGTAAAGAATAGAATGCACGTTCCACCGCCCTCTGAATAGAATCAAAACTGCTCATTTGTTTGGGCCACAAGCCCTATTATGTTAATAGAAATCTTCTTTAGCACAAACCATAGAGGCATGTGCTTTTCAAGTACAGGGGTATCTGAGTTCTATTGCCATTAAATTCCAAGTGGCCAAGATGTGCAGGATAATGATCAATAGGGAGGTCAAAGATGCCCACAATAGCTGAATCTATCTGATAGAAATCAATTTAATTTTATTGTCTGCTTAATTTTGTTTGTTGAATTGTGATGGGCCCTGGACAGAAACAGAGAACGAGGCAGACTCTAACCACTGCGTGTTGGCGGGGTACAATACCAAAAATGTCTTTATTTTTAGATTAATCTTTTATTCGGTGCCCATTTTCGTAGGGCGAAGCTGTGATGTATGACATGCCTTTGAGGTTGCACCCCATGTAGTCATACTGCTTCAGACGTGAAGAGATGTCACTGAAAGGTCTATTAGTCTCCCTGTTCACATACAGCATGATGAGGCAGTGTGGGATAAAGTTGAACCAACTGTTCCTAGTCAGAAATGTATATTTACATAAAGGGTTTTGCATTATTCATGTGCATTCCTTGCAGGCGGCTCCATTTTGAATATTTTGAATTTGTTTTATGCAGTGTTGTAGCCGTGTTGGTCCTAGAGTATTAGAGACAAGATGGGTGAGGTTAGTCTCTCTGAATTTGCTTTGACTTTTATTGTGACTATAGCTTGTAAACAGTGAGAAAACTGGTTTCTCCACTGCTCATAGGTAGCTTTTCACATTTGAAGTGAAACTGAGTAAGACTGTAGCCAACTCTAAGAGACAATCAGACCATTAGTCAATCAAAACAGTGTTGCAAGCCAGTTAGAGGCAACAGTATCGTTGTCTGTAAATTGATGAAGTGAAATACTAGGAGAACTCCGTATATAAGGGTACTTCAGCTGGAGTCTAAATGCTGCTTTGACACTCAAAGCATCTCGTTATAAAATTTTTCATACTGCATCACAGACAGGTTATGTTAAAAAAGAACCTCTTGATAAAAATGATGCAGTGAAGTTATTTTATATAATACACCAAGTGCATTATCTCATGAATAGAATTTATATATATATATATATACATATATATATAATACATATATATATATATATATATGTATGTATTAAACTTTATTCAGGAGATGATGAAGAACTCAGTTATGTCTGTACTAAGCATGAAACACTAGTGCTGATGTTTGTCTATGTGTGCTGGATCTCAGGAAATGCATTTCAAGGACAAAATTACCGGTAATACCAAGAAGTCAGAGAGAGAGAGCGGGGTGTGTGTGTGTGTGTGTGTAAGTAAAAATTTTCCAGAGCACAATCTTGAACATTGCAAGCAAGGATTTTTTCCCCCTTCTAATATTAATCCTGTTTTACTGGTGTACATTTCTATTAGCTTCCTTATATAGATTAACTCAATGAAAGGGCCAATAACTTTGTTCTTTGGGTTCCAATTTATAACTGAGATGTCCTTTGCATTAAAAGTCTCCCTGTGCCTATGACCTCTCCAGTTTAAGATATTACATTGAAAGTTGTAGCTGAGATCAGTGGACAGAGCATGCCCAAGGACCCTGGTTTAGTTAGGTAGATCTAATGATCCCAAACAGTAAGAAAATGTTTTTTTTATTTAGTAACTCTGCATTATCAGTGCAGAACTAATATGTGGGTTGCTTATCTCTTCATTACATTTTGTTTTCACATTTTTTAGGTCTACAATCACCCCATGGGAGGCTATATGATTTGTAAATCTGAAAAAATTCCCTGAGAGCTACAATATTGTTAAGCTGTAAAAGAACTCTCTTAGCTTGTTTAAATATAGACCTAATCTAACCTTTTTTGCTGCTTAGCCCAAGATGCATCTTTTTAAAGTTCTATTCTAAATCACTTCCTAATTTTAATGAGTTTATATATCAGGAATTGCCGTCTTTTTACTCTAGCTGTTCTCAGAGATTGCAGCAATGATAAAGTAAAGTCTAAAATTGTTTATTACACATTATTCTTTAGAAGCAAAACTTTTTGCCCCCAGTGGCTGTTGGGAGAGTTATTGATTTTCTGTCACAATGTGAAATGTTTGACCTTTATAATATGAGCAATGATTAGAAGGCCCATAAAATGACATTGTTCCATTTAAACTTTAGAGTTCACAGAGCAAATAGCAAAATGTGCCTTGTTTAACTATGTCCGTGGACCTAAAACATACATTACCCAGCTTCAGGCTAGAATAAAATGCTAAGGAGACAGTCTCTCTGATGTCCAAAATGCATTGTGTATGTGCATGTTCTTATTTATATCTATAATGAGCTTCCATTAACATGTACTGCGTGTGCATGTGTTGATTTGTGTGCACTTTTTTCAGTTACAGACAAATTCTCCTCAATAGAAGTTTTGCTGTTGACCTCTCTCAGAACAATGTTAGACCATTAGGGTCTCATCCTGCACCCACTGAAGTGAGTGACAAAACTCCCATTGACTATAATCCTGCAGGATCAGACCCCTTGTGCACAAGTGTATATATATGCACATACGTTTTTTTCACTTGGTCAACTGTGTAAGCACTCACAGCAGGGCTAAATTCTCCTCTTGATTATACTTGTGCAACTTCCTGACTTCACTGGGGTTGCACCAATATAACTGAGAGGAGAATATGGCCCACTTTTGTACATTTACGAAGTCTGCTAGGTGCACAGAGGATCTTTATATCCTGGTGCATATAAAATAAGAAACACGGGAACCACTTTAAGAATATCATTATACAATACATCAGCGTTAGAAAGGAAATACCTAAGAAAAATTCTATTATAAAACCATTTCACTAAATTGGACCCCAGAATCCCATTTCAAACCACACTAATACTCTGTGATGTCTCCAGTCATAAGTCTGTCTCCACACATGTTTCTCTTTCTCTGTTTCTTTGAAAACTCTCTGTTGATCCCTGAGGACCTGCTTTAGACAATAATCCTTCTGGTTTCCAGGCCGAGTAAATCTACAGAGCCCAGGTCATCAGCTTGGAAGCCATGGAGGCTTCTTATTTTATTTGGTTGGCCGAACCAGGCCTGTTTTCAGTATGCATCCCAAGTAAGTGATGCCTCTGAACCAGTGGTGGGCCCCCTGCAGCTCCCAGTGGCAGCTGTTTGCCGTTCCCAGCCAGTGGGGGCTGCGGGAATGGAGAACCACGGCCACTGAGAGCTGCAGGCGTCAGTGTAAACAAACTGTCTCACAGCCCACCAGTGGATTACCCTGACAGGCCGTGTGCGGGCCACAGGTTGGGCCCACCGCTGCCCTAAGCTGTGCCCCTGTTGCCCAAGCACCACAACATGCTACTTTTAAAGCATCAGAGGCAGACACTGACACAACTGAGTTTCCATTTCTGGCTGGTTTAGTAATATGAATAATCTCTATTGCTTTGTATTATACTTGCCATAAGTGGCTTTTGTGATTGAACACCTTAGCTTTGTTTTGGTATTTAATCAATTGCAGCAGCCATTTATTGCTTGGTGTATTACAAAGGAAAAGAGATTATAACTTAATTATTCTAAAGAATGACAGGCTGGAGTCGTTGCTTAAATTGGTATTTTCTTTATTCTAATGTCAGTGGCAGGCTACTGGTTTTGCACTGTCTGGCCTGTTCACTGCTGCATTCACAGTCGGAAACTGCACATGATTAGTCACCCGAAGAGCCTTGTTACCATGTCAGTGCACGCAATCACCCCAACAACATTTGCCAGCACAAATGGAATTAATACCATAGACAAATATTTGCTTGCAACAGGCCTGCCTATCGTGCAAGGACTCAATCCTGCCATTGCCGAATGCCGTACAATCCCATTTAAATTAGTGAGCTCTCTGGCCCAGATTGTTAGAGGTATTTAGGTGCAGTAATGTCTAACTGATTTAGGGTCCTAAATCTCATTTTCCAAAAGGGATTTAGGCACTTAGGAGTCTGAATTCCATCAGAATGCCGAAATCCCTTTTTGAAAATGAAATTTAGGCTCCTAAATCAGTTAGGTGTTGCACTGCTCAGCACACCAGTACCAGAATACTTATAGAAATGTGAGCATCTATGCCCAAACATTGAATAACATTAACCAAACCGGCCTGATGAACTCATGTCAAACTGTTACTTGAGGCAATTAATGGTAGAACAAGAGAACTTTTTACCTCAAGGTACTTCCCATACCATGGAATCACTTTGATGCATGGCATCCGAAGTACCTTGTGGTCCAAGGTTCTCTTGCTCTACCATTGGATAGGTTCCCTATCTATACAGACCTAGAGATTGGGTACAGGGGATTGTGAGAGAGAGAGACTGGATTATGGGCTTCCTCTCAGAGCCCAACCAATCTTTACTTCTCTATCTTGTCCCAAGAGGAATTGTAGCCTGAGCAAAATACTGCTTACATGCATGACAGTTCTGAGAGCGTACAGAACTCCTGTTAAAAAGTCAGGGTTTAGGACAATGGGTGCAGTACAAGCAACCTGCTTAACGTACATGCTTATGCATCTGCTTTTGGAATATGGCATCTCCCACAGGCTATGTCTACACAAAGGCCGGATTTGGGAGATGTGGATTTAATTTCCTGCTCTTACACAGATTTCCTGCATGGGCAAGTCATTTCGTTTCTCTGGGCATATCTACATAGGGTGACCAGATGTCCGGATTTTATAGGGACAGTCCCGATTTTTGGGTCTTTTTCTTATGCAGGCTCCTATTACCCCCACCCCCATCCCGATTTTTCACACTTGCTGTCTGGTCACCCTATATCTACACAGTATTTTGGAGTGAGCCTCACAGACAGGCTAGCAGGGCTTGCACTAGTACTCTCAAAATAGCTGTGTACACAGTGCTTTCCAAGTTCCAGTTCAGGCTGGAGCTCAGGCTAGGGAGGGGGGTGGGGTTCAGAGCCTGAGCTCCAGCCTGAGCTGCATCTTCAAAGTGCTCTCTCTACCGCAATTTTTACAGGGTTAGCACAAGCCCTGTTAGCCCAAGTCTGTTGACCTGATCTGGGAGGCATGATCCAAAATGCTGTGTAGACGTACCCTCTGTAGTTCAGTTCCCCATCTGTAAAATGAGAATAACAGTACTTCGCTCCCTGGCCAGGGTGCTGTGAGGATATAAAGATTGTGAGGTGCTGAATATTTGTGGTAATTGAGGCCATATAAGTACCTTAAATAGAAATATGAAGCAAATTTAAGACTCCAGTCCTGCAAAGACTTATGCATAGACTTAATTTTACTCACTATCAGTACCATTGTATTAAATAAGACTATTCACATACATAAGCTTTTGTAGGGTCAGGGCCTAAATGTGGCTTGTTCTACTACCTGAAACCATTGACTAACTCAGAGGTATTAAAAAAGTGACAGGGCATGCCTCAAATTTACAGGACCCCCAAGTTGCTTTGTGGATTTTTTGTATGTGTGTTTGTGGGGAGAGGGGCAGAATCAGACTATGAATTTCTACAAGGGAAAGAAAATCTGGCCTTGTGTCCTCTGGTTCCAGGGCTGACCATAAGCTTCTTCACAGCATTGTGAACCTTGAACATGTAGGTTCCCAAGCAGTTGCTGGAAGTGATTCTTGCTTGTATTTAAAGCCGGCCCTGGCCAGTGGATAGTAATGTGACCATTTATTATGAAGAGTTTGGTGGTCTCTATGATGCACCTTGGTGCTGGTCGTGCGGTGGTTTTCACGAGAACTGTAGCAGTGATGGAGTGAGCGGACTTTGATTGTCTGGTCATTAGGAGAAATGAATGTTTCTGTAAGAAGATGCTGAATGGCTCTAACCACTAAAGGAGTTTATTTTCTTACTTTAACAGATTTTCCCCCCATTCTTGACATTACCAAATTTATTATCATTTTTGTCTTTCAGGTGTTACCTGTCCTTAGTGTTGCAGCTACACCAGCCAACCATGCATTAGGAACTGGGCCCTTATTTTAATACATTACTATTATTTTTTGTCCCATAGTTTCACAAGCACTAATGCACACTTCAAATGCAGGAGATATTTTGATCCCCAAATTGTTTAGCACTTTATGCAGGAAAAATCGTAGGCCACAGTCATGAAACTTCCTAGAGGATGGCTGCTGGCTTCCTGTGGCAGAGCTGGTTATTGTTTTCCCACCCCCCTCCCTTCTTTGCTCTAACCATTTTGTCTGTCTATCTTGTCTTGTATTCAGTTTTCAAAGCAATGCCATGAGGGGCTTCCTTTTTTAGTGCCTACAAGGGAACAATATATTTTTAGAACAAAAACATACATATTGTTACATTAACATTCATTGAGGAATCAAGAAAAAAAAAAACCCAAACAGTTTTTAAAAACTTACTATTATTATGGCTGATAGAAAAGGTCCTTAAATAGATCTCAAAATGCGCATGACATTTAAAATATTGTTCCATGTACTGAATGGGGATATGCTCTTGAAAAACTAGGTGACCTTTTCTCTTGAAATTTAGGAGTGTTTTTGCCTTACTATGTCATATTATGCACAAAAGATGAAATATTAACTCTGAATGTTAAAATGTATTGTTTCCCTTTGAAAGCTAATCCGAGTCCTCATTCTCATTAATGTTGGCTCATTCTTTTCTTTTTCTTTCTTTCTTTCTTCCTTTTTGTTTTTGCAACCTTCTTTTGCATGAAAATGCAGAGTAGCAATAAACTGATTTTTTTTTGTAAAACTTGCTTTAAGACTCTTCTCTTTCAGATCCAGTTAAAGTCTTTAAGTTCAGTTATTGTAAAGTACAATACTCTTCAATTCCTTAAAAATATGGAGAAAGTTAATTAATCAATTTTCTAGCCCTCGCTAATTGGTAAACAACAACAAAAGGGGGATGGCATAATGTCCTGTAAGAATGTCCTTGTCTGCTGTTACCAGGTCACCACGAGACAGTAGCAGAGGCGGGGAGAAGCTGGAATTGGCCATGTCAAACCTCACTGCAGAAGTCCTGGAATTACTACTGGAGTTTGTTTATACAGGTTCTTTGATCATAGATTCTGCCAACGCAAAAACTCTTCTGGAGGCTGCCAGCAAGTTCCAGTTTCATACTTTCTGTAAAGTCTGTGTGTCATTTCTAGGTAAGTGTCATTCCCATTCCATCTTGTGAGTTCATAGGCCTTAGGACTTTTTTTTTTTTAATTCCGTAGTTCTCCTAGGAAATGCAAGATTAAATGTTATTTGAAACACAATACAACTTCATTTGTTTGAACTGAGATCTGAACGTAAAATGTTCCCATTGCTGCAGCACTAAACTGATTTACAGTCAGTAAAGTTGTTTGTGCAGCTGAAAAAAAAATCCAACTGCATTCACATCTTGGATAGATTTTTTGTTCTTGGTATCAGCATCCCATTTAATTTGACAAAGGTTGCACTTTATGCAGACACTGAGTTCTAAAATGCAAATGCATGTCCCATTAATATGGTCATTACAGTAGATTATAGAAGCTATGTCACACTAGGCTTGTTATAACAGTAGATGAATATGGACTCCCCATTAAGGGTCAGAGTCTGCCATTTTCCTGCACCCCTGAAAAACAGATTCTAAGGGTCAAGTGAAAAATCCTTGTGGCCACTGAAGTAATAGTCCTGACACTCTCGAAAGTCTTGTAAATGAGATACCTCTTAACCACAACAGGAAGAATGGTCACACTTTTATATTATGGTTCCATTAATAAATGATTAATAGATATTATAGTCAATGGTTATATGTTGATATAGAGTCTCAACAGGAAGATAGGTTACCTATAACCATGCCTTATAACCATCTATAACACCTTGTACTGGCGTGCCCATAACTACCTATAACACATGGTACTCATTTATGTGACATGCATATAAGATCTATTAATGTTTTGTTAACCCTGTACAAACCATTTATAAATAGAATCTTATTAATATAAAGTTTTACCCAGACGTTGTGTTGCTTTCAATATACACCATATCAAGACTTTTTTTCACGCCCTTGTTCTCCCCTTCCCTAAAACATATCTCTTAACTCTTCCTCATTGCAAGATATGTCATTCCCTTTGGAACCAAAATTTACCTCTGTCCCACATGAACCTGGAGTCATCTCAAGAGTTTGTCATTGTAAATTGACATCAGAAATGCAGAGTCTTGAAGATGAGCATTTAGAAAATGTTATACATGTTCAAAAATCAAAATCCAACCTTGGGTTTGGTTCATCACTGTGTTACTGCCCAGTGCTACGCTGACCTGACTGACTGCAGTGGGGCTACACAAGTGTAAAACTGGAGCAATGCAGTAATGAATCAGGCCATTATTTCAAGCTCCCTCTTTCAATAAATTTTGTTGTCACTTGTTTAAAAATATAAAATTCTTGTTTAAAATGAGTGTGCTATGGTAGGTTGAAAACTGTCTCTCTCAGGCCCAGTTTGTTGGTTGTGAACCTTGAGTATAGGTTCTTGTACTGACATTGCTTTTCTGTAGCTTCCCTCCAGTACCTTTTTAAATGAATATATCTTACAGCTTTCAGTGATCACTAGATGTATTTAAGTACATTATCACTAAAGAAAGATTCAGCCAGAAAACCAAAATACATTTATTTCACTAAATCAGTGTGAGATTTCCCTCTTCCAATATTTAATAGTTGAATTCAGTGAACCATGTTATAGTATGAACTAGGAGAGTTGGCTATAAGTTTAGTGATATATGGGGAGTCACCAGAGTTTTAGACTTTCATTTGGAGAATGAATACAATTCATTTGGAGAATGAATTTATAGCTTTGACTGAATTGAGCTTCAGATATAGCGGAGTCTTTGCCATATAAATGTTTAAGAAGGGTATTTTGTTTTGGGCAATGCATGAACCAAGTATATCATAGCACAAAAATAGCTTTTCAAATGTCCCGTAGGATTCACTGATCTAGATACTAGTTACCTCCCTCTGAATTTGTCAGACAGGGAAATGGACCCCACTCAACAATCTCATTTCTTAACTGTTCACTGCCAGGGCTATCTCCAGCTTTTTTCTCGCTTTCTGCTCTATACTTAGTGTTCTGCTTTTGTCAACAGCATGCTCAATGCCAACTGTTTCCAGTTATGTTCTGACTAATGCAACAAAGCCTACAAGTGATAGTAGGTTCCAGATGATGGCTGGCTAAATGCTAGTAAACTGATCAGAAATGGCATGGAATATCCAAGACATTTCCTCCTCTTCCTCCAGTCTTATGGCTTCAGGGTTGCTTTTTTCCAGTGCATCCTTTTTCTCTAAAGAATCTAGCATCAAAAGAACCATATTATAGCACATAAGCTCTTCCTTGGTACACAAACAGGTACCAGTAGTACAGTAATAGATTTTAACTTAATCCATACCATGTGTAGCCAAGGCAAGTGCAACAAGCAAATCAACTGATCTATTGGGCTCTTTTCTTGCAACTCTTCAGTGTTTTACTTTGATGACCCGTTGAACTGATCCTTTGGCATTCCCAGTCAAAGTCTAGCATGGATCACTTTCCCTTCAGCCTTATTTGTGATCCTAGATTTGCAATAAAAAAATCAGGTATTAGTTATAGGAGCGCCCCAGAGCCTAAGAACGTGTATATCATTGCATATATGGAGCTAGCTAATAGGCATCCTTGCTGAAGTTGGATACCACCAGTTATCAACTCCCAGTTGTCTCAAAGACCTGGGATTTGTAATTATCCCCCAGTAGAAGACAACTAAACCTGCAGAATTGGAAAATTGCCCTCCCTTTTGGACATAATGGCTTCAAGCACAGAGTATATTTCCTGTGCTGTGTTTGCTAGTGGTTAATGATAACAAGGATTAAAGATTTTTCTTACAGTGCCTGGTGCATGAACAAGCATTCTGGTGCATGGACAAAGAGAAAGGATGAGTTTCTTGTTCTGTTTCAGTGTTGCAGAGGAAACTGGATTATAAACAATTCCTAAAAGCCACCCTGGTTTGGTTAGTCTGTGCACCCAGGGAAGAAAAAGGTTTGGGGCATGTGAACCAAACCAGAATTCAGGAGATATATCAGTATCACAATTGGGGTGTGTGAGGAGTGGGCTTCTGTCACAGCAGTGAACTAAACAGAGGGATTCTGGGCAGGGCCAGCTCCAGGCACCAGCTAAGGAAGCAGGTGCTTGGGGCGGCCAATGGAAAGGGGCGGCACGTCTGGGTCTTCAGCGGCAATTCGATGGCGGGTCCCTCAGACCCTCTCTTCCTCTTTGAGCTGCCACCAAAGTGCCTCTGAAGAGGAGGAGAGGGAGTGAATTGCTGCAGTAGAATGAAGCGGCTCGATTGAGCTGCCGCCGAAGTGCCGCCAGTCAGCTTTATTTTTATTTTTTTTGCTTCGCTGCTTGGGGTGGCAAAAAAGCTGGAGCCAGCCCTGATTCTGGGACTTACAGTACAGTCTGGAACCGGAGGCTGATCACAAAGCATATTGAGTATATAAGGGCCTCCTTTCCTCAGTCTGAGAGAGATGGTGGACCTGCTGCAGTGGGGGGTCTGTCTGTCAAGGAGGCAACTAGGGAAGAGCAGAATCTCTGATTTTTTTCTGAGAGAAGAACAAGTTTCCAAAAGAAGCCTGGGAGGAAGCAGTGAGAGGCGCATTTGGGAGCCCTATATGAAGAGAGGTCCACCCAGACCCTGCCCAAGAAGGTGTTCTGATTGTCTTCGTCTACTCCAAATGGGGAATTTTGGGGTCAGCTGGAGAACCAGACCACGCAGCCAGTGAGGAAACTGAGGAATCAGACAGTTTGAAAATGAGAAAGTGAGACCCTCACAAGGGCTTTGTCATCTTTTGGAGAATCATTAAATCCAGAAGCTTATAGATATGACCAGACAGTATGCCACTAGAGGCTTGTGTGAACAAGCAAGGATGGACTCCCATTAACTAAATGGATCACAGCCTGTAACAGAGAGGTGTGTTTGTTCTGATTTTAGTAATGCCTAACTCATATGCTCCATCCTCCCTAAATTAAAAAGACAATATTCAACACAAACAGATGGGATCTTGCACTAATTATTGACCTCCTGTTACATTGGTACCACAGTTCTGCCAAGTAATCTTTCATGCATACTACCAATCTCTGCCTATATCCCTGCTCAGGTATCCACTCCATCCCCAGATACTTGGGATAAAAGATGGACTTTGCAGCATGCCTGAAAGGTTAACAAATACAGACTCTGGCAGATAAACATAGGGAACGAATTCCAAAGTCAAAGCATAAGTAGAGAATGCCCTGCCAGCTCAAGTGCCTCCATTGATCTCAGTTGCAGCAGTCTGGCAAGGGTTAGAGAGGTGATCTTGTATTTAACCAGGTCTCAGACCATTTAGGAATTTGTAGGTTAAAACTGACATTATTAAATTACACCCAGAAATCTGTTGGCAGCTATCCTGGAGCACTGGTGTAGTGTGCTCTCTGCTTAACAGTTGAATAATCTAGGGGTGGAGCCCCATGTGGAGTGCAATTCAAGTCTAGTCTTGAGGTGACAAAGGCTTGGATAATTGTAGCAAGGTCTGCATCAGAGGGAAAATGGAGCACTCTCTCATTCAGTCATAGATGGAGCAAAGTGTTCTCCAGCCTTTCTTTGTTCCCTAGGCATCCAGAAGTATTTCAAGATCTAATCAGACACCTATATGATGAACTACAGATGCAAGTAGTTGGTGAACCCTTTCCATTAAAGATACTGAGATAATTTTTGCCAATTGCTTCCCCCAACATGATTATCCCTCAACTGCTTCCCCCACTAACATTATTTCAGTCTTACCCCAGTTGAACTGCATCCGGCTGGCCTACATCCGAGCTCTTATCTCAGAAAGGCACCGACTCATTTGTTCCACTGTACCAGCCATGTTAGAATTTATGAAGTGTCATCAACCTGTTGAATATATCGCAGCCCACCTTTCTTCACAAACCTTCTTGAAGGCCTTATGTACAGGTGGGAAAGGATGATGAAATAGAGCCCTTGGCATGCCACGAAAAGGTTTCTCGGGGAAGAACAGCAATTGTCCAACTCTACCCTCTGGTCCTTCTAAAAAAGGAAAGACTGGGCCACTGAGAAAGATCTGTCCACATCTACAAGGGGTTAAAGATAAGTAAAATACCAGGTTCAGATCTAGAAAAGTCAGCACAGATATTTGATCATCATCTCCCATTCAGAGAAGATCAGCTGCAGACAGTGCAGTTGTCCCATATCCAAGCCTGTTACCCGATAAACAGAAATCTGAGAACTCAAAAACCCCACTTGCAAAGGTGTTGAAGTAGGATATCTGCTCTCATATGAGTAAAGGCTTATTCCGCCAGATGTTTTCCATTATGCAGAATAAAAGATGTGTGTAGGGCTATGCCCTGGTGGTCTGGCTGGGGCTTTTCTTTTAAAAATTACAAGACTGATGTGACTCCAGTGTCAGACTTGCTTTTTGGCTTTGGTTTTCCAAGTACTGGTGGTGATAAGAATTTAGATTTCTATCACCTGCTTACTTTATCCACCTAGTTTTAAACAGGTTTGTGTGTGTATATGTGGGCTTGTCTACCCATTAAAGTTAATCCAAAGTAAGGCAGGGTGTGAGTTTAATGCTGAGAAGCTATTGCTGATTAACTCCATGTATGCACACACTTTTCCAGAACAAAAATGCTGCATTTTTGGAATATTTTTAATATTTTCTGAAACTCAGCAAGGGTGCAGTCTTGGAGCCCAGGATCCAGCCTAAGCAGGAACATCTACAGTGCTATTTTTAGTCCCACAGCCTGAGCCCCGCAAGCCATGACCTTGGTGCCATGGGTTTTTCTTTGCAGTGTAGACATACTTTTTTAGGCTTTCTGCCTTGAATCTTAATAAAATGTATTCTGCTAATGCCTTGGCCTCTTGCACCCTATTGGTGGGGTTTTTTTTCAGAGTATCTGAAAAGCAAAAAGGACAGCAAAGTGTAGAGCATAGCTCATCCTTAACATGCTACTACACACTGTGCAGTTCCTTGTTTGCCAGGAAGCAGATAATGCCGTCTCCTCTGTGCATGATTTGCTTTGAAATACCACTACACAACATTTAACAGAAACCATTAGTATAATCTGTGTTTTGCATAAGGAATGTCATCACATTCTACAGTAACAAAGTTCCTGTGGGGAAATTTTTTTATTATTATTTGAAGTGGCTTAGTAGCTAAGCAGGACATACATTATCATGAAGCAACTGTAGCATCCTCAAAAATGTCCTCAGAGCCGTTTGAGTTTATTCTTAAAGCACCTGCACTAGGGTTTACTTCTTTGCTGTTTCTTAAAGGAACATGGTAGGGATTAGAATTAGCAGTGGTCTCACTACTTGAGTCCTACTAGAGAGGAGGTCCTTGGTAATAAGGTTATGCCAACAGTTTCTCCCAATCACACCACTAGAGTACACACCAAAAAACAAGCCCAGAAAATACCCTCCACCCAGTTAAAGATTTAAAAATGCAGATCTAAAGAAACTGCATTTGGTAGACTTTTTTCTTTTAATGGTGACTCATTGGAATAACCTGGGTGCTATTCAAAGTGAACCAGAGTTATTTATGTTCATAGCATCTATTTATCAGTGAAATAATGCCATTTTTATTCATTCATTTATAATTTATTTGCTCCTTTTAGAAAAACAATTGACTGCCAGCAACTGCTTAGGAATATTAGCCATGGCTGAAGCTATGCAGTGCAGTGAACTATACAACATGGCCAAAGCATATGCCCTACAAATTTTCCCAGAGGTGGCCAATCAAGAGGAGATCCTTAATATCTCAAAAGACGACTTCATTTCCTACATGTCCAATGACAGCCTGAACACCAAAGCAGAAGAGCTGGTGTACGAAACAGTGATAAAATGGATTAAGAAGGATGCTGCACTCAGAGCTCAGGTAAAAATAATCTGAGAAACTACTCTTTCCTCCATTCTCATAAATACCTCTTTAAAGTAGAAACTATCCCCATGCAATTTTAAATGTGAAGATGAATAAAAGATAGGATTGTGGAGGTAAAAAAGCAGCAAGCGACTCCAGGTTATGCACAAATTGTATGCCATTTCAGAATCTGATTCCCCCTATCTGATTGTTTAGAATTAAAAGCTTCTCATTTGCTACACATATATTAGAAACATAGACTCTTTGAATTGTTGGCTGCAGACTTGGTCAAAGATAAATCTTTAAGGTTTATAATTGCATGATTTGTTACCTCAGGAAAGGGATAGATTTTTGGGAAGGCATGCACATTCAGTAACAGTAGGAAGCAAAAATCCTCAGTAAATCACAATTTTTTTGGTGCTGAATGCTAATAGCATGACCAACTTATAAGTACACTATGTATAAAAAATTATACTGTACCTTTACTGGCTATTCAGATACCCCCTCTGGTGGTATATAAATATTTATTAGGGTTAGCTTGTCTGCACTATTTGTCTGAGTTATGCAGTTGCCCTTAACTTGTGAAGTTAAATGTATTACCTTGCCTAGCACTATTTCCAGATAAGTGTTATTAATAGTGACTGGTTTTGAGGACAATAAAGGCAAAACATGGGCCTTGAGATAGACGAATTACATTGGTGACACTTAAAAACCTGACACTCTCCTTAGATATAACTAAATAAGATTTGCAGTGAGCTGATATTGGTAGCTAACTGTGGTAATAAGGGGATGTCCGAGTACCTAAATTGATTGTTGGTTTGAACCCCAATGTTAGTATTGGGTCAGAATGTTCCCTCTTGCAGATGGGCTCTGTCCAGGCCCGCTCAGAAGGGAGAATGCCTCCCCCATGTTATTGTCGCTTCCCCAATACCCTGCTGAGCTTCCATTTCGGCGGGGAGAGAGAGGCCAAAGCAGACGCTTGGCCATTTCTGGCTATCAGGCTCTGGGTTCTAGGCAGTCAGCGCTGGTGGTTGGAGTGGTGGTTGAGAACAGGTACCAAGAGCCAAAGCTGGGCCATATATATTATTATGATTATCGCAAAACATTTATACGGTGCCACTGATTTACTGAAATGGGCCCCTTCTCAGCTCCCACTGGCCCTGGGAAATGTGCAGTACTGTTAGTGTATTTCTCTGCTTGTTTAAAGTTTGATGAAGACAGTCCGTTCTGAGCTGCTCCTGTACTGAAACAGAACTTAATGGAAACTATGGGGTTATTCTCGAGGGCAGTAGTGGAAAGAACCTTGCAGAATGAATCTGTTTCTCTGTCACAAACAGCGGGTGTCAATCACCATGCAATCTAGGTTATGTTTTCAAGATTGCTGGTTTAAATATTTCTTTCTGCCTCCTGCTGTGCTGATGTTATGAATTTGTTTTTTAAGTGGTGGTTTTGGTTTTCCTTCTCACTGCTGCCACTGCCACCGCTACCTCCTCTTCTTTCACTTTCATGTTGAAGCAATTGGAGTGGGGTTTTTTCCAAGTTACATTCCTCTTTCTCCTGCTTCTGAAGTGCTTTCATAGCTTTATTTGTTCCTCCAAATTTCTCACTGTGGTGTTTGATTTCCTATGTTTTTCTTTCAATTTTTTATATGTATCTACAGGGAGATGAGTGTTTTGAATAAATTAATGTTAAAGGTACCAATAGCTGGATGCTTTCATGTCCAGTCCTATTGCTAAGCCCAGTTTTAAAGGTGGCAGGCTGTCTGCTCTAACTTTTTCTGACCTTTCTATATCCTGCTGTATTATATATAAGGCTCTTAGTCAGATGCTTATTTTCTGAAAGCAGAAGCTCTTGCTTTTTAGATTTACCATGAAACACCCTCTCGTTAAAATTTTATAATGGCATCTGCATTTTCAGAGCTCAGAAACAAATTACTCTGGGGATGGATGTAAAGTCAGACTAACCAGTCTTCTGTCTGATAAAGATGATCTGTAGAAATTTTGATGACACCTCCTTCCAGCATGAGAAATACCGAGCCCAGTCCTACCAGATGTGCAGTCCCTGAATTCATTGGGAGTCCAGGGTGCTCAACACCTTACAGAATCAGACCCTCCATTTCTGCTGAATCTGTCAGGGCGATGCGTGGTGTTCATTGAACACTTCTCACATTTGAATGGATGTGTCAAGCTGTCTGGAGTGGCTCATGACCCTGAGTGCCAACCACAGGGCAGACAGTTACAAACCAGGGCACAAACCCCAGACAGGTTGTTTTATACTTTGATTTCACCAACCAAGCATCAGGTATCAAGTTCTGAAGCACTAAAACAGCCTTAACATGGAGTCTCAGGGCTAGTCTACACTTACCAGCCGGGTCGACGCGGTGAGTTCGACTTCTCGGAGTTCGAACTATCACGTCTAATCTGGACACGATAGTTCGAACTCCGGAAGCGCCGCGGTCGACTCCGGTACTCCACCACTGCAAAAGGCGGTGGCGGAGTCGACCTTGGAGCCGCGGACTTTGATTCCGCGGCGTCTGGATGGGTGAGTAGTTCGAACTAGGGTACTTCAAATTCAGCTACGCTATTCACGTAGCTGAATTTGCGTACCCTAGTTCGACCCCGCTTCTTAGTGTGGACCAGCCCTTAGACAGTCCCCTTGGAAGCTCCAGTCTATCTTGCCACAGAGTTCAAGCTGATGGGATGAGTTCATGTGCACATTTCCTCTTCATTGAGGGTGACGAGGGCCACTAACAAAGTCTTTTGTCCTCTGATGTTCCACAGTGGTGTGTCTGGTGTATATGAGCCTTTTTTTTTTTGGTTGGGCAGGAGGAGATAATACCTCCTGTGGCAAACTAGTATTTCACACTTGGTAGTGCTTCTCTCTTGACTGGAAGTTTACAATTTCAGAGAAAACACTTTTATAGTTATAGAGCAAACACTTAAATATTATCTTATAACATGGGATACAGCTATTAGAAGTGAGCTCAATCCATGCAGCAACTTACAAGTCTAAACACTAAACATGTTTTTATAAATCTAATACCGGTTTTATCAATATTAACCCACAGGTGAGCCAGACTAATTCAGCTATGTATTTGTCAGTGTTCAGTTGAAGCTTAGGGACTTGGCATGAGCTGGCACCTGGTCTGCCAGCATCACAGGATGCTGTAACTTAATTCAGGGTATAATGGGATTGATTCACCCAGGCTCTGTTGCTGCAGTCGTCTTGGTGCAGGGAACCAGTGGGTGCAAGGCACCACAGCAACTGCTCCAGTAATCAGCCAGCAAAGCCACAAAAGTGGGAGGGTCCATGACCCGAGAGACCAGTTAATATGCTGGTTCAGGGCAGCCTCCGGGCAGCCTCTGCTAGTGGGGGTCCTGTGGAGCTCCAGCTACAAATTAAAATTCCGCTGGAAGGTACAGTACAACCCTCACTGCCGTCCTTGACCAAGGGTGAATCCTTGCAGGGGTACAGCTGGTCAGGGCTCTGCAGTTTAATGGTGGAGAGTATGGAGGGCACGCTCTTTAAACCACTATATTCTGTCGTGTATTGTATATGGATGGTGTGTCAGATGTGTGCATGGGGCTTTTTGAAAATACATTAAGACAAGGTCTTTGCCCAGAAGCGCTTGCTGTGTAATTCATAAAGTTGACATAGTGAGTAAAGGCATCGACACATGGGAAGGCAGGTGTCGTGGTTACAGAGTGAGCTGTGGTTTAGATCCATTTTTCTCCTTCTAAAGTGCATGGAACCCTGTGGATGAACCACTCTGAGCCTGGATCTCTGGGCTGCAATTCCCCTGTTTCCCAAGCATGTTAATCCTGTAGGCCCAGCTCTGTTTGGCACTTGTAAGCCCTTTCCCTAGGGAGCTCAAAACAAAGCATTATTATTCACTCACAGGTACATAGCAGGCAGAGCAAAGACTAAAACAACAAAAGGCCTATATGCCTGGTTCTTACCTGCACCTCATTCTTTCCTTGCGAGTGCTGGGTGAGTTCTGCTTAGCCCAGACAGCCCTGCTCCTGGACTGCGGGGAGCAGGCTACCTGCTGCATCTTCTCCCTCTCTATGTGTCTCTGTCAGCATCTCCCCCGAGGCAGCTGCTGGCAGCCCACTCAAGCCCCCTTCCTTTCTAGGCTGGGGGGGTCTTTAATGGTTTAGTATCCCCTTCAAGCTTAGACTGAGGGATGGAAATCATAAACCTAGCCAGAGTGGTTGAAGGCTGGCCAGGGGCATTCCCCAATTAATAGTTCTCCGCATTGTTCCCTTAAGGAGCCTTATTTCTGTGGGTACGTCTTCACTACCCGCCGTATCGGCGGGTAGCAATCGATTTCTCAGGGATCGATATATCGCGTCTCATCTAGACACGATATATCGATCCCCGAATGAGCTCCTGTTGATTCCGGAACTCCACCAACCCAAACGGCGGTAGTGGAGTCGACATGGGGAGCCGCGGACGTCGATCCCGCGCCGTGAGGGCGGTAGGTAATTCGATCTAAGATACTTCGACTTCAGCTACGTTGTTCACATAGCTGAAGTTGCGTATCTTAGATCGATTTCCCCCCGTAGTGTAGACCAGCCTTGTCATTGTCTTGTTCCTGTTTGTTCCCCTTCCCTTCCCTCCCCCCCCCCCCCTCCGAACAGCCTCCTTTGATTGAACTCCATGCGGTCAGGCAGGATAATCTCAACCTGGTGAACTGAGATGATATTTATAAAAAAAACAAAATTACACATAGCCCTTCATTCTCCACAGCAGGGAGTAAGTAGGGTGACAGCTCCAGGGAGGAAAAGCTCTTTGGAAAGCTGCTATTGCTTGTGCACTACCTTGGTTGTAATTACCAGAGTCCTCATATTATGTTAGCTTCTTCGGGGGAGGTGTATTTTCAAAAGCACAAATGGGATTTAGTCCCCTGTTCTCACTGCAAGAGAATGAGGATCGGGTGCCTAACAGTTCTTTGTGCCACTGAAAATCTACTCCTTGGGTATCAAATTCTTTTTAGTGTTGTTAATCCTCTTAAGGCCAGGCTCAAAGTGGCAGTGGGGGGCTCCTGAATGGACATGGGCTGTGGAAAGCAAGGTGAAAGGATATACCCTCGCCAGTTTTAATTCTGATAAGTGTGCCATTTAGGAGTCTTACGGTGCTATATAAAAGAGCTGTACTGCTTTACAGAAAACAGCATCTGAGATGTGCTACAAAGGGAGAGTAACAGAGCTTTCAAAGGTTACCGATCCATCTACATAAGACAGGTAGTGAGCTCAAATAATGAAATATTTATTAAACTAATATTTGGTCAATAACTGTACCCCAGTGCTTTGGAACGGTATGCCAACTGCATATGGCAACATTTACGTAACTCTTTCAGCCCTGCTAGTAATGCAGTTGCATAAAATCAATCTAACTGAGAGAAATGGCATCTGATGTCAGGTTCCTGAATGGTTAGGTAATTCCCTGTGGCAGTGAAAGCAGACCACTGGTTGTAGGGATTCCTTTTATTTGTCACTCGATGGAAATCCCGCAATAGACTGACACATCTAGAAAAACTGGATTTGCTGGTTTTCTATTTATTTCTCTTCCAGACTGATTGAGGAGATGGTAGGGTTTATCGTGGTAGTTATTCCTTTTAACCTTAGTTTACCTCTGGGGAGATCATACAAAATACGTATTGCATAATGAGGCACTGTCATCTGAAAAGCATCATGGTATAGTGGTCGGAGCACAGGCAGGGCTTAGTGCCAGAAACTCTTGTGCTCTAATCCTAGCTTAGCCATAGTCTCAGGGTGGCCTTGAGTAAGCCAGTTTACCTAGCTCCACTTTCCTCTCTGTGAAATGTATGTGTGTGGGGTGGGGTGGCGGGGGGTAGAATACCCATCACATGGAGTGCTGATAGGATATACTAGATACTGGGCCAGATCCTCACCTAGTGCAAACCAATGTTGCTGGGCTAACAGTGAATGGATTTATGTCAATATACTCAAGTTGGAGATCTGGCCCAATATCTATTCAAGATCTAAAGTAGTAAATGTATTATCTGACCAGAGTGCCATGTTCTATGTCACCTTTCTCTGTGCTCCATACAGACCTGATAGTGTGCCCTTTTAAAAAAAACACTGTTTAACATCAAAATATCCACTTATAAAATGAAATGTCTTACCCATAAAAAAATTAATGAGCTGTCTATGAACTTGTGTCCTCAGAGCAAGCTCTGTCTAAATAGTATCTTAATGGCACCTGAGAACCAGAGATTTGTAGACAAATTGAAGGCAATTTAGAGAAGAACAAAACAAATGATTAAAGGACTAGAGGAATTGATTTTGAAGGACGGATTAAAAGGATTGAATATGCTTGACTTGGTCTAACAACAGCTAAAGGGGGATAACTGTCTACAAGTATTTGAAGAGGAAAGGAGAGGAATTACCTAGGGTGGTCCAAGGGAGCATAACTACTGCAGGGGCAATGGGATAAAATTGAGGCAAAGCAAAGGCAGGCTGAATGAACACCACGCACCCCAGTAAGTTTAGTAGCTAGCAGTGATGGAAAGGGAAGACAATGCGGAGAAGGAAAAGTGGCATTATGTCAAACGTTATAAATGCCAGTGAACTCCCTTTTGACAATTAAAGAGAATGGCAATAAAATGACTTTGGTTAGGATGCAGAGAATGACAAAGAAGAGACAGTGCATTTCTGGAAGGAAGAAAAATGGGCAGCTCTCAAGGTGTTTGGATACCATAGTCGTGGAGAATTTTAAATACCCAGATAACACATATAGTCAAACCTGCAGCATCAGAAAGGTTCCATAGTTATGAAGAAGGCCAGCTTAATGATCCAGAAAGTATCAAATACACTGTGAACCTTTTCCTTAGCAATGGGCAGAAAATGATAGGAAAACTCAAAATGATGACATTCAGTACCAGGAAGCTACTTAAATTCATCATAGTAAGAAATGAATTCACTGAACAATGCAGTTCACAGGTGTTAGGCTTCAGGAAAGCAAATATGGGCTAAGTATGAAATGAAGGTTGGGATTTTCAAAAGAGCTGATCGGAGTTAGGCACCCAACTTCTTTTAAAATTTAATGAAATTTGAGTGCTTAGCACCTTTGGAAACCCCATCCCTAGTGACTCCAATAATAGCAGAATGCATTGAAAGCCTCCCCTTTGGAAAGCAGAAGAGTCCTAATGGATGCCATAATTGCAGTGTAACAAACTCCAATTTCTCTGAAAGTGAAGAGTGCAAGGAATGAGATGTAATCATTGTGTCTTCACATAGTGACAGACTGCTCAGAGATCTGCGGTTTAAATAAGTCCTTTTCTAGGGGGCCAAACAAATAAGAATTCACAGAACCAATGCAGGCTTGGAGAGAGAAGAATAACAAGAGTGGAGGAAACAGAAGGGTGAGTTAATACTAGTCCCAGGGGTCCAGGGGAATAATAAAAAAACCACATCAAGAGAAGAAGTGATACAAGAGAGAAAACAGGTCCACTAATTAATAAAGCAGGGTAAAGGTGGAGTTCTCGGTTACTCACTAATGGCTGGTATACGGCACTCTTTTTTTTTTAAAGGGATACCATCAATCTAGTTTATCTAATTTAAAAAAAAAAGTTGAAAGTAGCTTTGGGAGCTGCACCTGTCCTGAAATCCCCTCAGTTTTTTGTGGCTTTACCAACACATCTTCCCACTTTTAACAGTGTGTTTCTTTCTTCTGTTGCTGAGGAAACTGAATGACACAGGCCTCAATCCTGCAAGCACATACACATGCAGAGTAGCTGTACAGGAGAGTACTTGTATTGCAAGTAGTCATACTTATGTCAGTGGCAGAATCATGAACTCCTGACTCCCAAGTCATCCGGTCCAAACATTAGGCCACACTCCCTGCTTTTCTGAATGGAAAGGGAAATGAAGTTCAGGATTGCATTAGAAATAGGAAAAAAATCTTTTTATGTGTGTATCACTATGCTGTATGTGTCAGGAGTGATCTTCCTTTTCAAAGCACATTATAAACACCATTTAATCTTGACAGCATGCCTTTGTGGTACATATGTGTGTGTGTACAGGTGTATACGTGGGTGTATATTTATAACCGGAACAAATGAAATGCCAATCACTGGTGGTTGTATCATTTGTTACTTTCTGAGGACATTTATTTTGGTAGAGTTTAGTCAGCAGAATAAGACGTTTGTGATAAGATTCTTTTATTAAAATGTCTGAGTGTGAAATAAATTCGGAGTGTAATGAATTAATTATTCATCATCCTGTGTGCTTAAATATAACCTCATCACATTACATCTAGAAATACATGTTCACATGCTGCTCCGTGAACTGTTTGGAGAACAGGATAGCAGCTCCTTTTCTGCAACACTGATGACATTATGGTGTTTAGTCAGCTGTGCTGCCATAAAGATGTCATGTTAAAACTTCATTTCAAGAAGTGAGGCGGGTGCTATTTTCCTCTTGCTGTGCATGGGATTTCTACATGTAGTTCCCTCCCACTGAGTCACTGTGTGAGTCCGGGGCCTGGGAACCAGACTTCATTCCAAATGTTCATCTCATTATGTTATAAGGTTTCCAGCTATAATGATACTCAAGCTTTATAGTTAGTGGATTTTCAGTTCAAAGAAATTGAACCAATGCAAACTAAACAGTAATAAATAGCAGACAAATGCTGTGCACACCAGAGAGTGGAGATTTGATCTGGACTTGTCCTAACACTTATAAATATGGAAGAGATTATTAGAAAGGACGCCTGCCCTTGAGGTACCCATGGGCAATATGCATTGAAGTGGTTGCCCTGATCACCAGGTAGCACTATGGTGCCTCAAAAACAAAGCTCTGCTTTGTTCTAGTGAAGCTTCGAATCAGCAACTGGTGCTGCTGTCTCAGGAACTCTGTTTAAACTTTCCAAAAACAGGCAGTTCCCCATTGTTATTGCACTTGGACACCTGTAGTTTGCAAAGGCTTTTTGGTGTCCTGTAGGGAGTTCTAGTTCAGAAGATCATGGAGGATTTCCAGCAGCAGCAGGAAGGTGGGGACAGGACTCTTGCCTGGCACTAACCCACAGTGCCTTGTCTCTCTGCCACTGGAAACTTGTTGATTTCTAGCATTCATTGCCAGTGCAGCTCAACATGCAGTTCATCATCTGACCGCCAGTCCAGGAACTAAGGGATAACCTCTGCTTTCTAAAAATGTGTGCCCCCTATAGGTCTCAGTGTGTTATCGTTGGTGTAGCATTGCTGCCACCTCAGAGTCATCTCATAATTGTTTAACAGTACCGCTGAGGTTTTGCCGCAGCTGTCAGATTAGAATTTTTTATTTTGTCTCTAAAATCCAGTTGAATTTGAACCCAGTCTCAGTGTGAGAGGGCAGAGAAATCTTTTTAAGGCTGTGGTGTATTAATCTTCTTAGTCTCTCTGATGAATTGAATGTATTCCTAGTTTAGTTTTAAAATGTTAAAAAATAGTCTCTTAGAATTATGCATAAACAGCTGAAACAGCAGTTTGTTGGACTAAAAACCTATCTTAATATGGATAATCTTACTTCTGTATTTGTACTTCTAGCTAAAATATGTTTCTTTAGGCAGCTAGCACAAAGGGTCTTTTGTATGAAAGAATAGTAAAACAGAGAGAGAGAGAGATGAGCTATAAGACATCAGGGAAACATTATTTTGACCTCTCTGGGCATTACTTCAAAAATGTCAAAAATCTTGATAGCTTTCCAGTGTAATATTTAAAGAGCAGGAAATTTGATTCTGCAACAGTAAACATATTTCCTAAAACTAGCAGTATACTATTGTGACAATAGCCCAAGCAGAAGCACAGTGATAGTCATTTAAAGATACCTATGAGGGTTTTACTAGCTTGGGGATTTCAGAGTAAAAAATTAAAAGTGATACTGAAGAGAGTTTTGAAAGTCAGATGGCATGCTAAAGCCCACTTTCTAGAAACTGCTAATGATACAGATATAATTCCTAGGGGAAGAAAGGTCACAAAAAGTTTAATGAAGTAAACATCCTCATTCAGGCCAACAAGCAGAAATGTAAATAGCATTAAAATATTCTGTGATCCAATTGGAGAGCTGTTCTGACTGCAGAGGCAGAGAAAACATATGCAGAAGTTAAGTGGATAAACTATGTGCGGTTAGATATATGGATGAGACATCTCGAATCAGCAAGAAATAATCTTGATGGTACAACAGGCAGCACCATCACTCTGAGTCGGTACTGACCCAGTAATATTTTACACTTACATAACAATTTATATCTTCACTGTGCTGTGAAAACTGTAACCAGTGAATATCCCATTGTAGTACTGGGGGCTTTATGATGTCAGAGGTGCCATCCTTTCAGAGGAGATCTTAAACACACATCATGACCATGTGTGGGTATTAAAGGTCCCACAGGATAGGGCCATTAACCACAAAGGATTGGCCAAATTCCAGATTGGGTTATTGCTTTCTGCCTACTAGGAGCCCAGTGACATATGCGCAGCACTGCTCAGTATGATCTGATTGGTATAACCCTGAGCTATCCCACTGCATGCCACCTTATGGTTTGTTTCTCTCGCTCACTGTGTCACATCTAAATTTAGATTGTAAACTCTATGGGGCAGGAACCCTGCTTGTTTTGCAACATAAAGGCATTTTGTCCTGGGTTTTATAAATCCTCGGGAACTCAGGCTATGTGAAGAAGCTGCTGGCCAGCTGAGCTAATAAAATCGATAGCAGTCTGGTAAATGTATGTGTGCCTCAGGAGCCAACCCACACCAAGTCTGTCTACTCCTTCCCTCATAGCCAGTCCCCCTTACTCGTTAGTTGTCAAGCCAGCTCTCCCTCCCACCCCCATGGAGAGCAAACTCTACAAAGAGTCAGTGAGGGGGTCTAGCCTTTCATCCCCAACTGTCTGTGATTCTATAAGCCATATCCTCAGCTGGAATCAATCAGAATAGCTCCATTGATGTCAATGGAGCCACACCAGTTGAAGAGCTGTCCTGTCTGTTCCCATACTCATGCCTCATTCATTCTTCCTATGGCAGTGATTGAATTTAAATGGTGAACTCCTTGAAATGGAGCCTTCTCTAAACAATGGGCTAAATGCTCAAGGGTCTGAGCCGTGGTCTGCCTTTTACCACCTGAAAAAAATAAATTAACAGATTCATAGAATTTAAGGCCAGAAAAGACCATTATCATATCATAATCTAGTCTGACCTCCTGCATAGAATTACACCAACTGATTGCAGATGCAAATCTGAATATTTGCATCTCTGACTACCCAATTTGCACTTGCATTCAGAGTGTGAGAAATGAATGCTCTAAAAAATATGTAGCCACAGTAGAATTACAGGCACAAACTGTAAGCCCATACTTGCAACCACAAAATTGGAGGCTGCTCTTTGAAAGTTTTGCCGTGTACATTTTGAAAGGTGCCCTTCGTGTCTATTGTACTATTTTATTATTATTAATAATGATATTAATAATGTAAAGGGGAACCATAGAAGTTTTATATGTGTACAAGGAGCAAGGGAAGGAGAAAGAAAAGGAAGAAGAGCAAATGGGATGGTAAGAAGGTTGAAATGCTTAATAGTACTTATTCCAATCTTCAGTAAAAAGGATAATTTAATACAATCATAGCTAACGAGCCTATGAAGCAGTCACAAGGCAGAATCAGAAAGGAAAAGGCTACAGAATCCCTAGACCACTTGGATGTACTTAAATCAGCAAAGCCAAATGAAACTCGCCATCGACTATAGTGCTTAAAGGAGCTAGTGCGAAAAGCCACTGGTTTATAAAAGCCTCTACCATCCTCTAGAGACAGTGAGATTATACATACCCTACAAATCCCTTGGTAAAAAACAATAAGATTACACATGCCCTTAATGCTGGCAGCGATGAAGTGTGTGCTCTCTTTCTCACACACACATACAGCTGTATTTCTGTAGCTGTTTGGGTGGGGAAAGAATAAGAGTGAAATGTGTCATTAGCTTTGCTATGTGACATTAGCTTTCATGCTGATGAGAGAGAGCGACATGTTCTAATTATTATTAGCCTTCACAATGAGCCACAAGCTCAGACAGAGAAAGAGAGGGAGAGAAACACAGTTACAGTTTCTCACTAATCTAATTAAGGAAAGGTGGGCGAAAGAGAGAGTGTGCTTTGCTAATTCAGCAGCCGTTGCCTCATTTATTCTAGGAGGCATGGGGGAAGAATGCAGTATCTCTGCGGGTGGAGTAAGGAGAATTGCCTCTTGTTGCTGGAGGGGAGCTCTCCCCTAAATGCCAATTTAAGCTAAACATGGAGACATCCTGGTGTCTAACCCCAGGTTCTCATTTAATGACATGAGTATTTGCTTGCGTTTTGTCTTACTTGGCAGTATGGCTGCTTCCTGCACATGGCCTATTGGAGAGGCAGAAGGGGAAGCTTTCTGATGAACCAGGATGCTTAGGAGGATTGTTTGGCCTGCCTTAGCTGTAGATGTGTGCATATTCCAATTTCTCCATTACTTAAACTATTAGTTAGCTATTCCTTTTAGTTCATTACAGCATGGGATTAGCATCCCCATTAGAGACTCACTGGCTAAACTTTGATGTCCCCATCAATATCCTCATTATTCCTGGTGTCCTGATTCTGCATTTCATCTTGGCTCCTCTGTAAGGTTAAACGCCCCCAGACTTCTTAAAAAAGGCACTTCCTGAAATCGGAGCTTTGCCTCCCACTGCCATATGTTGACTGTGTTCCCTCTCCCACAAGTTAGCATCATTTTAATGGCATTAAAATGTCTGCAGCCAAGTCCCTGACATTTGTGACTCTAAGGAAAGGGCAGAACTTTTTTTTCCCCTCTGCAATAAATTTTAGTAGAGGAAAGAGTCACGGAAGCATCTTTTATTTCACTGTATGGAACAGTGGCAGATGGCAGGGCTCAGATTCTTACCTGTGCCCAGTTTCTCAACTGATCTTCTGCCAGGCAAAATTTAGGGGCACAAGTGAGGTCATTGAGTCTCCCTGATCCTGGGGCTGCTTCTGTGGGGCCAGCCTAGAGTTTGGTGTAGATTAGAGTAGTCCCAAGGCTGCTTCCCACACAAGTGGCCTTGACCCCCAAGCATACAGATAGGAATTGCTACAGAGCAGCCTGTTAAGACCGCACCTCCTGCCTGCCTCTCCCACCTTTGACTTGCCCCCTATGTTGCAGGCTGTAGGACAGGTGGCATAGAACCAGGTATAGATGACTCTATACTCATTGAGGATGCCTCCCACCCCAGAAGGAGAAACCCTGTTGTTTTCTACTCCCTTTACACCACTTCCTTGATACAAGTGGAGCAGCGTGATGGTCAGGATTGAACCCAAAGGGTCCTTCCTGGAAGCTTTTGGCCTTATGCAAATGCATCTCCCAAATCTCATGTATTAAGGAAGTCTCATGAATTAGCAGTTAGAACAAGGTAGTCAGCATTTGCTTCTGGTCATCTTTCTGTCACTCTGACGTTGGGCAAGTCACTCTAAGCATTTTGCCTTGGCTTCCCCATCTGTAAAACCTGCCTGCCTCCTGGCGTATGGTGAGGCTGACGATAATTAGTGTGTGCACAACGTTTTGAGCTCTTCTGACAGAAAGGTGCTACAGAAGTGTAAAGTGTTATTACTGTGTTATTTATTATAGTTGTGAAGTTCAGAGGTGTTACTGTTATGCAAACACACACTCATCTCTCCTCAGAAAACTGGACATTTCAGACTGCCAAGCACTTCCATGTCTGTTACACTCTGTTAAATGAAGTGATTGGATTTTGTGAAAACCTGTATTCTTCTCTCTGCCAGACTGAACCCATTTCAGTCACATCACATGCTCATTTTAACTTAGTTTATATCATCACGGTGAGATGGCTCCAAGCGCAAACTCCTACTGGAAAGAGATAATTGCATGTCCTACCAAACTGATGCCTCTGTTTTAAATTTATTATAGGGAAATGGGAACAGGTAGAAGATGTTCCTGTGATGAGTATGATTGCTTACCACCTAGCAGGGTGGAACCAATTGTGCGCACTAGAACTTGAGAAATATTTCTAACCAACAACTGCTCACTCATCTTTCCCTTTCTCCATCCTTGTAGCTCTACATTCTTCCTCCACTGCAGCTGTGACCTGATTCCCAGACACTAGAGGCACTCACACACTAAAAAAAATGAGGAGTCCTTGTGGCACCTTAGAGACTAACAAATGTATTTGGACATAAGCTTTCGTGGGCTAGAACCCACTTCATCAGTTGCATGAAGTGAAAAATACAGGAGCAAGTATAAATACATGAAAGGATGGGGGTTGCTTTACCAAGTGTGAGGTCAGTCTAACGAGATAAATCAGTTAACAGCAGGATACCAAGGGAGGAAAAATAACTTTTGAAATGGTAAGAGAGTGGCCCATTACAGACAGTTGACAAGAAGGTGTGAGTAACAGTAGGGAGAAATTAGAATTGGGGAAATTAAGTTTAGGTTTTGTAATGACCCAACCACTCCCAGTCCTTATTCAGGCCTAATCTGATGGTATCCAGTTTGCAAATTAATTCCAGTTCTGCAGCTTCACATTGGAGTTTGTTTTTGAAGTTTTTTTGTTGAAGAATTGCCACTTTTAGGTCTGTTATTGAGTGACCAGAGAGAAATGTTCTCCTACTGGTTTTTGAATGTTATGATTCTTGATGTCAGATTTGTGTCCATTTATTCTTTTGCATAGAGACTGTCTGGTTTGGCCAATGTACATGGCAGAAGGGCATTGCTGGCACATGATGGCATATATCACATTGGTAGATGTGCAGGTGAACGAGCCCCAGATGGTGTGGCTGATGTGATTAGGTCCTATGATGTTGTCCCTAGAATAGATATGTGGGCAGAGTTGGCACCGGGGTTTGTAGCAGGGTTTGGTTCCTGGGTTGGTGTTTTTGTTGTGTGGTGTGTAGTTGCTGGTGAGTATTTGCTTCAGGTTGAGGGGCTGTCTGTAGGCGAGGAATGGCCTGTCTCCCAAGGTCTGTGAGAGTGAGGGGTCATCCTTCAGGATAGGTTGTAGATCCTTGATGATGCGCTGAAGAGGTTTTAGTTGGGGGCTGAAGGTGACGGCTAGTGGCGTTCTGTTACTTTCTTTGTTGGGCCTGTCTTGTAGTAGGTGACTTCTCGGTACCCTTCTGGCTCTGTCAGTCTGTTTCTTCACTTCACCAGGTGGGTATTGTAGTTTTAAGAACGCTTGATAAAGATTCTGTAGATGTTTGTCTCTGTCTGAGGGATCGGAGCAAATGCAGTTGTATGTTAGAGCTTGGCTGTAGACAATGGATCGTGTGATATGCTCTGGATGAAAGCTGGAGGCATGTAGGTAAGTATAGTGGTCAGTAGGTTTCCGGTATAGGGTGGTGTTTATGTGACCATCGCTTATTAGTACTGTAGTGTCTAGGAAGTGGACCTCTTGTGTGGACTGGTCCAGGCTGAGGTTGATGGTAGGGTGGAAATCATTGAAATCTTGGTGGAATTCCTCAATGGCCTCCTTCTCATGTGTCCAGATGATGAAGATGTCATCGATATAGTGCAAGTAGAGTAGGGGCATAAGGGAACGAGAGTTGAGGAAGCATTGTTGTAAGTCAGCCATAAAAATGTTGGCATACTGTGGGGCCATGCAGGTACCCATAGCAGTGCTGCTGACTTGAAGGTATAAATTGTCCCCAAATCTGAAATAGTTGTGGGTGAGGACAAAGTCACAAAGTTCAGCTACCAGGTTTGCTGTGATGGTATCGGGGATGCTATTCCTGATGGTTTGTAGTCCATCTTTGTGTGGAATATTGATGTAAAAAGCTTCTACATCCATAGTGGTCAGGATGGTGTTTTCTGGAAGATCATCAAAGGATTGTAGTTTCCTCAGGAAGTCATTGGTGTCTTGAAGATAGCTGGGAGTGCTGGTAGCATAGGGCCTGAGGAGAGAGTCTACATAGCCAGATAATCCTGCTGTCAGAGTGCCAATGCCTGAGATGATGGGGTGTCCAGGATTCCCAGGTTTATGGGTTTTGGGTAGAAGGTAGAATACCCCTAGTCGGGGCTCTAGGGGTGAGTCAGTGTAGATTTGTTCCTGTGCTTCTTTAGGAAGTTTTTTGAGCAGATGATGCAGTTTCTTTTGGTAATCCTCAGTGGGGTCAGAGGATAATGGCCTGTAGAATGTGGTGTCAGAGAGTTGTTGAGCAGCCTTTTGTTCATATTCCAACCTATTAATGATGACTACAGCACCTCCTTTGTCAGCCCCTTTGATTATAATGTCAGAGTTGTTTCTGAGGCTGTGGATGGTGTTATGTTCTGCATGGCTGAGGTTATAGGGCAAGTGATGCTGCTTTTCCAGAATTTCAGCTCATGCACATCGACGGAAGCAATCTATTTAGAAATCCAGTTTGTTCATCACTAAGGTGATGAACATGGTCTAAACAACTAAACAGACAGATGGATTCCAGAAAGTAATGAACACCTGCAGCTCAGTGGAAGTTTTGGGTGTTAAGCACTGCTCAGGCTCAACCCCTTAATCTTAAAGATTTCCTTGAATCTTGGCCCCAATCCCAATTTGGGCCTTTGGGTGCTCTGATAATATAAATGTTTACTAGTAACACTCATCTTTGCTGCTTTGAATAGGCACCTTTCTTTTACTGTCCTTCTAAATATGTAGCTATAGTTAGTTCTTATTGTCCTGATATGTTCCCTATACCCAGCTCCATAAGTGCATTCTCCAGCTCTTCTGTCTCTCACTATGAAGTATTCTGTGATATGCTGTAAGATAAACAATGATTTAAAATCAGTTCTCAGTGAATGGACTCTTCATTTATCTCTTGCAATTTTCATTTTTGTGGTTTTATTTTCCTTTAAGCAATAACCAGCGACAGACAGCTTCATTTCTTCCAATGTCCTTTGCACTACAAGGTTTATTTTATTTATATAGAAGATGGGGTGTAGTGTCAGTATTTGCGTAGCATCCACAGCAATCTGATTTCTAGGAAAACTTTGAAGTTCGTGATTTGTTTCACCAACAAATAAATCCTACTAATTAAAAGATAGTTAACAAATTGGATGGTGTTTTTCAGGCTCCATCATAGAGGCTATTCAAACCCAAGCAGCTCATCTGCTTTTGTTTCACACAAAATGCTAGAAAAGCCATTTGTTTTCAATGTAGCAACCCGTCTTACATTTCAAGGTGAATTCAGGAAGCTAGGAAGATTAATGCCTGTCTCCTGTGCATAAGGTGTTATATTGAGCATAAATTGAGAATCTGCTTTTACAACAAAATCTCTGTATAACAAGAATTGTCAGCTTTTGAAGATTGTTTTTGTCTCTGTATTGGACCCTCCCTCCCCCCACCCCCCCAAAAAAAACAAACCTTCAGAGTGGAGCATCTAAGGATTGTGTTGCCTTCGTGCTACCTGAACAATAGTGAAGGTTTGGGGAGTATATGCAGGATCCATGAAAATCAGAACTGTGTACAGCAAAGCTCAGGTACTAAGGGCAGCTCAAAGTATAATATATTCCCATGTTGGGTAATAAGGGGAAGTGTTTGTGATGCGGGAGGAGGAAGTGCCAAATGGTTGAAATCGAGCACTAAGGCTGCCATGTGTTCTTTCTCCAGTATGCTGCGGAGTTGCTGGCAGTGGTCCGCCTCCCCTTCATCCATCCCAGTTATCTGCTAAATGTTGTTGACAATGAGGAGTTGATAAAGTCTTCAGAGGCCTGCCGGGATCTAGTGAACGAAGCAAAACGTTATCACATGCTCCCACATGCCCGACAAGAGATGCAGACACCAAGAACCCGGCCCAGGCTATCAGCAGGTAAAGCAAAGCTGGCTTCAGAGAAAAAGCTCTCTGATCTGACACTTCCTGCAGTCCAAGACTGAACGGTTCAGACTGTCTGTAGTTTGCATAGGAAGGGAGGAGTGAGTGTCATTCCTCTTCCATTCACCACCTTTCGCGAGCACAGGATTGGGAACCAGGGAGTCCAGAGTTCTAATTCAAGTTCCGACTCTGTCTCCTTCTGTGTAGGGTGACCATACATCCCGTTTTGGCCAAGACAGCCCCTTTTTTAAGCCCTGTCCTGGCTGTCCTGACTCTTTGGGCAAAAGTGGCCATTTGCTCTTGCCCAAACTGATCAAGTTGGCTGGCGAGAGCAAACAGGACAAATGCCCACTTTTGTCAAAAAAGTGGGATGCAAAGGAATGTGCTGGGGGTGGGTGTGTTGGGGGGCAAGCGGCAATGGCAGCCCCATGCAGTGGGGAGGCAGGCAGGGCTGGGGCAAGCAGCGATGCCAACTCCAGCCTCATGCAGGGGGGAAGGCAGGGCTCAGGAGAGCAGCGATCTGCCAGCCCCAGCCTTTGGGAACTCTGGTCACCCTATCTAGTATGTGCATTGCTGCTCACCCAAGCCCTGCCTTCCCCTGCGCAAGGAAGGGGACTCAGGCAAGCAGCTCGGGCCAGCCCTGTGGGCGGGAGGGGGGGAGGAGGTGTAGGTCTCAGGCCAGCCACTCGCAGTGTCCTGTTTTCTCTTTGAGAAATATGATCACCCTTCTTCTGTGGCATTTAGGCAAGTCACTTAAGGTCCAAAAAGCTTCCCCTCTTTTGGCTTACTCTACTTTTGGGAAGCCCAACTTTTTGGGCACATGCACCAAAATGATCAAAGTAGGGTGTCTAAAGCTAAGCATTTGAATCCATATTTAGGCACCTAAATGAGTGATCTGATTTTCAGGAATGATCAACTTCAGTGGCAGGGTGCTCAGCACCTGTGAAAATAGGGCTCTGAGTACAGTAACTCCTCACTTAAAGTCGTCTCGGTTAACCTTGTTTCGTTGTGACCTTGCTGATCAATTAGGGAACATACTAGTTTAAAGTTGCGCAATGCTCCCTTATAACATTGTTTAGCAGCCGTCTGCTTTGTCCACTGCTTGCAGGAAGAGCAGCCCGGTGGAGCTAGTGGGGGCTTGCAACCAGGGTGGACCAGCAGCCCGTCTATCAGCTCCCCACTCCCCTAAGTTCCCTGTGCAGCAGCCGCCCACTAGGCTAGTAATTGCCAGGCAGTGCAGCTGTCCCTCCCCTCACTGCCATGTGCTGCTCCTGCCCTCTTCCTTGGAGCTGCTCCCAGGAGCCTCCTGCTGGCTGTGCGGGGGAGTGAGAGGAGGACTAATGTCAGGGTGTCCCCCTCCCCTCTGCTCCCGCACCCCGCTCACCCCATCTTCCATACACAACAGGGCTCAGGATGTAGGGAGCTTCCTGACAGCAGCTGCCGTCTCAGCTTGCTGATCTACTTAAAAAGGCAGTGTACTGAGAGTGGGGGCAGCGTACTTAAAGGAGTAATGCGCATGTCTCTCTCACACACACGGTGTGTGTCTCTGTCTGCCATGCTGTCTCCCCTCCCTCCATTCGTGTTGCCTTGTAGAGTGTGAGGCTACATTAACAGCAATGTGCTAACCCTTGAGGTAACCCTTGAGGGCTCAGCCGATTGCCAGTTCATCATTTAGCAGTAAGGCATTCCCTGGGAAATATCCCACCCTCTTCCACCCTCTAACTTCACCACCTCAACCAAACGTCACAATCATCATTGCTGTGTACGGTATTAAATTGTTTGTTTAAAACTTATACTGTGTGTCTGTATATATATATATATATTGTCTTTTGTCTGATGAAAATTTTTTCCCTGGAACCTAACCCCCCCACCCCACCCCCATTTACATTAATTCTTATGGGGAAATTGGATTTGTTTAACATTGTTTCACTTAAAGTCACATATTTCAGGAACATAACTACAACGTTAAGGGAGGAGTTACTGTATTTAAAGTTGGGCTCCCACACCTAGACAACACTTCTAAAAATGTGGTCTTTGTCTTCTCTGCCTCAGCTTTTTCAGGACAATAATATTTTCTTACCTTCCTCTCAGGGTATTGTGGGGATCAGTTGATTAATTATTGTAAAGCAGTTTTCACTTTCACAGCACTATGTAGATGTATTCTTATTTCAATACCACAAGTCTTACAATATCAGATCAGGCTGTTTGTCGCATTCAAATCAAAAGGATCACACAAGATATATTATGTTTAAAACACGCACACACACACACACACAATCTATGAAAAAAGCGTTGCTTCAAGAAGCTTTCCACATGGGGCATACATGTGTTTTTTATCTAGCAAAAATAAAGAAGAAGCAATTCTCCAGTGTAATAAATCAATCTGTATCAAGGTAGTGTTAGAAAATTTCTAAATACTTGTTACTCTGGAAGTTAGTACAAATAGTATGGATCAAACAACTGCTACAAATAAGAATCAGAGGTGTAAGAACTATGTGAAACTTTCCTGTGTGTTTTGCTTGGTGCTTCTTCCGAGCAAGTACAATGACAAGGCTAAGCAGACTTCCTGATGTACACGGCTATTGAAGCTAGTACGGTATATGTAATGTATATCGAGCCTCATCACTTGCAGCTTGTGGAGACTGCCTAATCAAAGCACTTTTCAGATGACTTTCAATAACAATTCACACTAAAAAGTCTTTCGCTGAAGACGGCTAATGGTGCGATGTTTGAAGATTTTTGAAAAATGCTTATTTTATCTTTGTAAATAAAATTATAGATGTAATGCAAACCTTTTACAGAAGCTTGTTGATGAGGGGAAAGTAATTCTTCTGGGATAAGGGAGGGTGATTATATTTTTTTAGGTCAGAGTCTAATTATATAGAACCATTTATTTTGCATATTGTCTACGTTTATGGATGCACAAAGGATCTCCAAACGCCCTTTGTGGGTCTGCTGCAGGGTGTGAGATGCCCTCTCAAGGTCATTTATTATCAGCACATTATCTTTAGCACATCAGATTACATTTTCTGGTATGTACTAAAAATAATGATCTCTCATTACTAAGGAGTATTTGTTTAAAACTGTATAGTATTTTAGGTTCATAGCTTAATAAGAGAGTAAACTTGTTTGAAGAATACTTAAATGTGAAAACTCAAAAATCCAGATGATGGAGGACAACAATCCAATATTCTGGTGAATAGTACTTTGCACCAGGGCCTGCTGTTTCTGCTATTACACTGAGCACTAAATCCAAAATATCTCAAGCACTCGACAGTGAGTGTTTCAGGCCAGAGGGTGTCAAGCAGTTAAAATGTGATGTACCATAGGAATCCGGTATAGGGGCAGATCCTGAGAGTCTTGCTCAGATTTACCTCAGACCAAGCACTGAGTAAACTGTGAGTTAAAACCTCAGTAGATGGGCCCCTGTAACTACCCTTCACACCAGCAGGGGATGTGGCCCAGTGTACACCTAAGATTAAAGGTTTTGGAAATCTCCGTCTGCGCAGGTAAATCTAAATCAACGAGCTCTTTAAGGAATGGACTGCCTCATCACTGTGTGTTTGTACAGCATGTACCACCGTGGGGACCTGATCCAGGACTGAGGTGCCTGCGCACAACTGTAATGCACATATAACAATAATAATTAATAACTAGGCAAAGTTTGTTTGGGATAATGTAACCCACACACCTCTGGTGTGGTGTTCTGTCCCATCTAGTGACACCACTTAAAGAGAGAGATTATGAGTCTGCTCTGTAGCCAAAGCTACGAGCCCGCTGGCTTTTAGTTCATGTGGTAAAGGCTCATGCACTAAGTTCCAGAGGTCTCAGGTTCAGTCCCACCCGCCGATGACCAGGGTCTGTTGGTGTTACGTAAGCACACAAGAGTACTTTGAAAAAGGGCCCCTTTGAAGGAGTGGATGGAAAACAAACTTAAATGTTGAAGAAATGCAGCCAAGAGGGATAAAGCCTAAAAGTTTTCAATGCATCAGTCTTTGGTGTGAGGATACATTAATCAAGGACAAAGCCAGGTGGCAGTTTACATGCTTAAGATCAAATCCTGATCCCAGTGAAGTCATTGTCCATCTTTTGATATAGAGGCCTTTATATTATCTTTCCCTATTATGTGGGGGTGGGGTTGTATCCAAATACGACTGGTTCCAACCCTCTTTATTAAATCCTGTTATGTTTAAATTGTATCTCCTCACTCCCCATTATCACTATGTCCTTTTCACCTTCTCCCCACCCTCCTCCAGTTTTATCATTCAGCCTACAATATTTTTTCATAGGTGAGCCTTTAATAAGCTGCAACAATATTCAAGAAACCAAATTATAAATGATAGGCTAGCTGCAGACTATTGGAGACCAAAAAAAGACTTGTTTTTCTAAGTATATTTTTAATGGGCCTAGAGAAATGGATTGACTGCAAAGTGCTTTTAGATAGGTTACCTTCCCGGTGAGAGATGATGCTTTCTTAGAATGTATTTTGGTTAATTGCATCCTAGGTGTGGCCGAGGTAATAGTCCTAGTGGGAGGTCGTCAGATGATTGGCATGAACCAACGAGCTTTAACGGCGGTCACTTGCTTAAATCCTCAAAACAATAAATGGTACCCATTGGCCAGCCTGCCTTTCTATGATCGGGAGTTTTTCAGTGTAGTCAGCGCTGGAGACAACATCTATCTTTCAGGTAAGTAGCATACACATTGGGAGCAGAAAAGCACTGGCTCCTCACAATCTGTATTGTACAGTGTAAGCGGGAAGGAATGGTTGCCAGTTTAATTCAACCACCCCTCGGGGAAAGGAAAAAGCAAACAAATATGCTTTTATCACTCTCCATTTCACTTCAGCTCCAATTTCCTCCCAGAGCAGTCAGCAGCACATTTTGCAGTTATATAGAGAATAGGTTGGACAACCATCAAACCTGTGAAAGAGGTTTCCAGGTTGTCGTAACATAGTTTAAAACAGTGGCTGAAGTTGGGTCTAAATGGTGGGTTGCTGCATTCAAGATTGACTGAGCTGCTGAATATGTGACCTACACTTAAAATATTTGCTTACAAGAGTGTTGTTGAAATCTTTCTTTTGATAGTAGACTGTAGACCTATAATCTTGTTAGGTTCAATGCTCCTGAAGCAACGCTCCTGAAAAGGGTTTATCTAAAAGAGTTGACGACTTCAATTTGTGCTTGAAGTATAAAGGTGTCTGTATTCAATCATATGGTACATTTCCTTGGATTGGGGAAAAAAGCAACCTCCAGTAGGTAATTGTAAGGATCCCCCTAGTGGTCCCTGAGTGTAAGTTTGATTATCTGAGAACAGAAAGAATCTCAGGCAAGGAGTGGTTTGCGTGGTTTTGAATTCCCCCATCACTTCTCCTTATGCTGATTAGAGAGATGTTAGAAACCACCGGAGCTGAATAAAAACTTATTGCTACCAATTTAGCCAAATCTCTTTGTTTTCCTACCGGTGTTAAGTTCCCCAGTGGAGGTCTTTGTGCAATGCCGGCCATTTTGTTAACCTAGTTTCTATTAGGAATCCTATTAGGAATCCACATTGCAGACTGTGTAATAACTAGAGTTGTGCAAAAGATTAATAATGAAATCCAACCCCCCAAAGTTTATTAGATCCCTTTCTTGTGAACCTGGTGGATCTGGGCCAGTTTATTGTACTGGGTGGAAACCATGTAAAAGTCAGGAGCCTCACATGGTTTCAGTGCAAAACTTGCTGAGTACCACTGGGTTTTTTTGCTTTGCTCAGATGTGAAACACAAAGCAAATATAAAAGTAAAATAAAATAAAACCACCTGAAACTGCTGTGTTCCACAGTGGATAACACAGGAGGTTTAATGAAATATCCTTTGGTAAAGCATTACTGAGGAAGAAGCATGGTATTGTCATTAAGGCATAGAACTGAGACTCTGGGTTCTGTTCCTGGCTCAATCACTGACTCCTGGTGTGGTCTTAGATAAATCACTTTGCCTTTCTGTACTTCAGTTTCCTATTCTGTAAAACAAGTATAATAATACTTACCCACTTTATGAGGTGTTGGAAAGTGAAACACTTTGGGACCTTTGACTAGAAAGAGCTACAGAAATATCCAGTATTAGTATACTGCTTGATCATTTTAATTTCTTTGGCAGTGCCTATAAGACTTGCTCTGCACTGTAACACAAAACCAAACTAAACATGGAAGTGAAGTCTGAAAATTAGGAGTTAAACCTTAAAATCCCCTAATTCTACTTTATGTGTACAAAACATGTTGTTTCTATTCCTTGCCACTTAACTGAATTAAGCATTCTGGGTTTCAGAGTGGACAGTGTCTAGCAAGCCAGTCAGTCTCTGCCACGACACCTTCTTACAAGTGTGTGGTAATTTAATAGATTGGAACATATTTATTGTTGGATGTGTATATTCCTTTATGCACATGTCCTTCTTAGTCTGACATCTTGATATCCTCATGTCATCTTAAAAAAACAAAACTTTGAGATGCATGAATAAATGACACAGATCTGCTTCATAGGAACAGTAAAAGCAGCAAAGAGTCCTGTGGCACCTTATAGACTAACAGACGTTTTGCAGCATGAGCTTTCGTGGGTGAATACCCACTTCGTCGGATGCAAGAACGTTCTTCGTTCTTGCATCCGACAAAGTGGGCATTCACCCATGAAAGCTCATGCTGCAAAACGTCTGTTAGTCTATAAGGTGCCACAGGATTCTTTGCTGCTTTTACAGATCCAGACTAACACGGCTACCCCTCTGATACTTCATAGGAACAGATGCTCCCTATTGAGGGTGATTTATTTTAATTACTCAAATGTCATTTGAAGAGCTTTTACTTGGTAACTGGCTTAGATTGCAACATACAGTGAACTACCTGCATCCAAATTCTCACTTAATTCTCTCCTTTTCTCACCCATGCCTTGTTGGCAGGTGGCATGGAGTCTGGTGTCACGCTGTCTGATGTCTGGTGTTACATGTCCTTACTTGATAACTGGAATCTCGTATCCCGCATGACAGTCCCAAGGTGTCGACACAACAGCCTGGTGTACGATGGGAAAATTTATACCATTGGAGGCGTTGGTGTGGCAGGCAATGTTGATCATGTGGAAAGGTAAGGGTCTCCTCCTAAAGAAATTATTTGACATGTGATGTAAAAGCACACTGTTGACTCAAATTAGCTCCAAAATTTTGATTTGGTCAAAACAAGCTTTTACAGAAGATAAGAAAAATAGAAATATTTACCCTTTTTTTAAAAGTTCCAGTGAAAAAAAAATTTATTAAAACAAATATGTAGTAGCTTGTGGTGTGGGAACTGGAGGGGAGACATATCAAATTCATCTCATATAGGCATCCATTACATGGGAACACTTTTCAATCCGTATTGAGTTGTGCTGGATGGAGCACGGTGGGAACCAGATTTTTCATTTAATTTTTGAATGCTTGACTTTGTAAACTTAATGCTCTTTTAACATAGTTTTCTTTATGTAATTATATATAATAATATATAAATATTGCATATAAAAACTAAGTTAAAAGAAAATATTAAGGTTGCAAAGTCAAGCACGCAAACGTTAGGAAATCCTAGAATTAAGGTTGCCTGTGCAATTTTCATTTGCCCTCCTTGTGTATATGCATTATGATTAGAGCTATGCGAATAACTGATTTTTCAATATACTGGCAGGTCCAAAAAAAGCCTGCCCAATTTTTTAACGTGGGCAAAACAAAGTATTTCTCTCTAGCTGCATTCTCCGAAAAGACTGAACCATTTTGTCTAGAATTTTCCACACACAAAAAATCACCATGAGGCAGACACCCAGCATAGAAAATTCATCCCAAATGGTTAATGTCTGGTAAAGTTGAAGCTGAAAAAAGGTCTTAGTATGGGAAGTATCAGGCAACCTTAATAATAGGTGGGGCAGCCCCTCCTATCATGTAATAATAATAATAATAATCTGCAACCTTAAACCTACCTCTTTGTGCTGTAGGATCATACTGTAATTGCATGATTACCTACTGTTTTTCTCAGCATGGATCATGAGTAGGGTTCAAACCCAGTTCCTTCAGCTCCACATTACAGATTTTTTTGAGCATGAGCTAATGATTAAGTAGGAGCAGAAGAACGATGTTGCCCTCTATCTTGACCAACTTCTAGAGGCATGCACTCTTTGTAGTGGGTAATACAGCTATTTGTGAAATGTATCGCAATCTCTGGGCAGGTCTACACTGGGGGGGATCGATCTAAGATACACAACTTCAGCTACGTGAATAGCGTAGCTGAAGTTGAAGTACCTTAGATCGAATTACTTACCGTCCTCACAGCGCGGGATCGATGTCCGCGGCTCCCCATGTCGACTCCGCTACCGCCGTTCGCATTGGTGGAGTTCCGGAGTCGACAGGAGCGCGTTCGGGGATCGATATATCGCGTCTAGATGAGACGCGATATATCGATCCCCGAGAAATCGATTGCTACCCGCCGATCCGGCCGGTAGTGAAGATGTACCCTCTGACTCTACAACAGTATTAGTGACGGATAGCACAGCTAAGTAGGCATTCATTCGGAAAGACACTGGGGTCTTGGTACTACTATTGCAAAGGCCTAGGTTCTGTTCTCAGGTCTGCCAGAAGTAACTGTGTACAACCTCTCAGCAAAACAAGAGAATCAGATGTGTTTGCCATGAGCTCCTGGCTCCTAGACCAGTGCGCCTTCCCCTAGGCAAAAGAGGATGTGAGTAGTGTGGAGCTTGGTCTCTGTCTTCACATTTTAACATTGTACCTGAGATGTGGCACACACATAACAGGGCTACCAAATGTGTGTGTCGTACAAGGTGTGTGACACTTTGCATGTCTGCGAGTAAACCTTTCCATGCAGTGTTTGCAATCCCATCATTGCAGAGGTGAAATGAACAAAAATGAAACTGACTTTGTTCATTGTCTCAGTGAATGAGAGAACACAGAAAGTAAACAAGCAGCATAAATAGTGAAGAGTAAATGGATTTTGCTAGCATTGTGCATGCTGTACACTCCAAGCTGATGATGAGTGGGCCCAGGGGGACTAAAACTGTTTCATGGGTTTGCAAAATTTCTTCAAATTTCCAAACCTCTTCTCCTGTAATTTAAAGTCATGTTTGTTTTTTTTTACAAGGGAAGTGTAGGGGTGTTTGTTTTTTTAAAATCCTCTTTTAGATAAAGAGGAATGACAGCGATGCAAGCAAGTGTCCTGTGTGCACTAGTAGACTGTATTTAGTTTTGATTAGAGTATGTCTTTTTGCCTAGTCTGTTTCTTGCTCTGCTCTGATTCTCATGTTCTCTCTTAAACAGACCATCAACAAAAAAAAAGAACAGTTTGTATTTCCAAAACCAGTGACTGTGTAGGCTTAGAATTAGGCAAAGCCGGTCCTTCCCCTTCCTAATACTAATAGTAGTACTAATAGTTAGTCCTGCCACAAGTGCAGGGGGCTGGACTAGATGACCTCTCGAGGTCCCTTCCAGTTCTATGATTCTGTGATTCCCCAGACCCCCTGTCCCTCAAGATCAGCCTCCAGCCCCCAAAATAAGTCTTATGACTCTTGGAATTATCGTCACATGTCTCATCATATTTGGTATTTTTCTTAAGTCCCCAGCTCCCAGAGTCATACGATTGCATTAGAATCTGAGCTTACATTTTAAAGGTGAGGAGCACATGTCATAGCTCCATTGAATTTCTAGCCCTTGTGGTTGTGGAGAAAAACTTGAAAACATGCACCCTACTGGCTCAGAAGCCAGAAGGCTAATAAGAGAACCCCTAATGTATTTTTTAATCTCATGATTTTAAGGCAATTCTCATGATTTGGAACTCTTGGGGTTGGAAGCACTGCAAGAATGAACTTAACCTGAGACCACGTGGTGCCTGCACATTGTGATCTCACAGAGACACACACGTTCTGATGAAAGATTTTGTGGCTCCGGCCCCAACAAGCCTTAAACTGAGCATGCTAGAATATTTACAGTTTAAAAAAACAAGGCTAGTGTAGGCCTGTTATGCATGCTTATCTAGTAGAATAGTAGGCTTTCTCCATATCATTTCAATGCATTCTGCCTCTGCGGGGGTAGGTAAGCCCTTGTGATGGGGATTTGTTAAACTCGCAATTATAATTAATCTGCTATTTTCGATAAAAGTGACTTATGAGAAGCAACGGTTGAACAGAGTGCATGCCTAGATTGTGTGTCCCTTCTGGGTTATGCTGGGAGATCAGAAGTTTTTAAAAATTAAAGTGAAGTAGAGGGATTAAAGAGTGTGTTAGTTTCATTACTTAAATCATTTGTGGGCACGTGTGTTACGCGTTCGGTTTTGGAATTGACATTCTGGGCTTTTAACAGTAGAAAAGTGAGGAGAGAAAAAGTTCACCTTAAAAACTGCAACCCACAGACTGACATTATTCAAACAGAAACATCTCCCAATTGCCCCAACATTCTAATTTTAGCAGGTACTCAGGAAATTGAAGGCAGATGGAATAATTGTTCCAAGTCTTATGAGCAATGAGGCATTTTGAATTTGGGTCATCTCTTTCAGGAGAATCAGTAATGTTCAGAACAATGTTAATTTAATTGCTCAATTTTCTGATGTCACATGCACAATTAAAATCCAACTCGGAACTTCCCAATTCCTTACTTGTGTGGGGGGGTTTGTGGTTATGACCTACACTAATAGAGAGATTACATTTTCCACTATAGTGTGGATTGGACATTGCTTTTTGAATGTGCCAGTTTGCTTTGGATGGGGCACAGAAATACAGTCTCAGGAGACCATCTATGCCTTTAGATCATTTATTATCCAGACTAGATAGTATTACGTACAAAACACTGCATTACAAGAAATGTTGAAGTTGCAAAGTCAAACACTCAGAAATTAGGAAGTTCCAGAATTAAGATTGTCTGTGCAATTTTTAGTCAGCCCCTTTGTGAGTATACATTATGATACTGTTATGAGGTGGGGCCAAGATTTCATTCTTTGTCTTCTAATATATCTTTCAAGAGCCAAGCGGGTGCCACTAGGATGGGCAACCTTCTTAAAACCTAAATAGATACATAAATAGACAGATATGTGTAATGCATCCTTATTATTTATTAATTTATTGAAATAACGTGTACATGCCAGCTGAGCTGAATCATAGACTCACTCTGTGAAATGGATGTTTTAAGCACATCGACTCATCTTCTGTGGGATTGGATTGTTGGGCTATGTTTTTGGAAGAAGGTTGTTAAGGAAATAGCAGTGACACTACAGTTCTCTATCGAGCCCCTCTGGCAATTTTGTGTGTAACAGGAAATAAGTCCCTAGATGTTTAAGGTGAGAGATTTGCACACCAACCTGTCTGCTTCTGTTACTCCTGAGGGAATTCTGCACCAAAATATTAAAGATTATGCGCACAGTATTTTAAAATTCTGCAAATTTTATTTGTCAGTAAATAAATGGGGCTCCAGCATGGCAGTGGGGAGCATAGACCACTGGCTGCATTGAGGTGGGAGATCACCCTGAAGCCCCCACCTCCCTCAGTACAGGGACTCAGCAGTGAGGCTGCACCTGACCCTGACACAGCACAAGGGCCGGGCCTGCCCCAGAAACACCCCAGGGCCCTGCCCCTCTGCACCAGGTGCACCAGGTGTGGGTAGGTAGGGTCCAAGTGTGGAGGGGCTTAGTGTAGGGGAGACCCAGGTGTGGGGTGAGAGGTTTCTGTGTTGGGCAATCTGGCTGTGGGGGGGCTCAATGGGAGATCTGAATGCACAGGGGCTCATTGAGGGGTTTCGGGTGCAGGGGCAATGGGACACTGCAGGGGATCCAGGTGACGGTGGTTGGGGCTCAGCAGGGGCAGTAGCATAGCTAGGTGGGGAGCAGAGGGAGCACCTGCTCCCCCGAGCCCAGAATTCCCCAAGTGGCGCCTTTTCCACTCGTCCGTGATTTCGGTGGCGCGCCGCTCCATCTTTCGGTGTCCTTGCGCATGCGCCGCTCCATCTTTCAGCAGCATATCGGCACATGCGCAGGGCCGCCGAAATGCCGCCAAAGGACATGCGCCTTTTTTCTCCGCCGCTCCCTCTCGGCAGCAACCCTGGCTACGCCGCTGAGCGGGGCGGGGGCCTGGGTGTGGGGAGAAGAGGCTTGATGTGGGTGTCTGAGTGTGGGGGGCTCGTCGGAGGGGTCTAGATTAGGGGGGCAGGACTTCTTAGGGTGAGGATTCAATGGGCCTGCTTAATGGGGGAGCCCCAGCTTCTGCTGAGGGGACACCGCATGTCGGACTCCCGCTTCCCCCCGCAATTTCCCTATCCCCTGTTCTTCACCATCCCCCTCCCCTCACTCCAACATTCCCCTGCCCTATTCCACCCCCTTCCTTCCCCACTGCCTCTTCCCCTCACCCCTTCGCCTCCCTTCTCTCATTTCCCCCACCCCTTGCTTACCCAGCCACACTGCCAGCACTCACTGTTGCACAGAAAACAGGAAGGCTCCCAGCACACAAAAGGAGAGCACAGCTGACACTGGAGGCAGCGTTTAGCTGCAGAGTCAGTGGAGCCTAGATGCAGCCTCCTTCCTTCAGCTGGGCAGCTCTGCGCTTGCAGAAATGGGGGGGGGCCAGTGGCACATAACTGTTTGCCCCCCCCCCATGCCTCACCTCTGTTTGGGGGGGGAAGTCCCCCCAAAAAACTGCATCAATGGTTATCCCCCACACAAACATATGTGGCTTTCCTGCCATTTTCTGCAAGGAAGTACAGGAATTCTGCAGGGGGTAAGGAGGGGGCATTTTCTGCCAGTGCGCAATCCCGCAGAATCCCCCCAGGAGTATTCTGTGCTTGTGTACAAATAACGGATGGAAGAATGAAGAGGATCTGTGAACTAGATTTCTAGATAATGGATGGGGCTTCTTACTACTTGAGAGCTGAAACAGCAGCATATGCTGACTGTATATATGGCTAAATGTTTATGGATTTTGATACTTCATAGTAATTATACTTCATAGTAACTACTTAGTAGTAGTAACATAGTAAGTATGTTATTCTGATACAGGGCCTCTAGATTTATCTAAAATTGGCTGACTACTTTGATTTATATGTGCACATGGAATACAGTTTAAAAAATTAAATATAAAAATAATTTGTAATTGTCTCTTTACACACTGTTTCAGAACCTACTGTTATATTGATGTCTTAACAAAATTACATCTAAAATCTTGTCCAAGAATAGTTCATTAAGATCCTCAGAACAGTCAGAAGGAAATGAAAAAGGCAAAACCATTAATATGATTTTAAACATCATGTGAGCCATCTGGAGTGCAGATCGATACTACACAATGAAGCTTTATTTTGAATTGCATCCTTCCTGAAAATTGTATTCCAAAGTTAAATAATGTACAAGGTAGTGAAGGGTTGGTGGTCTATAAACTACTGATAATGATAGCATAAAGACTTTATAATGTGAATAAATTAAAGCATTCAGTCATAAGGCTGTTTAACCTTAGAAGGAGAGAAATTAAGAGGCCAAGGAAAAGTGGGGGAAACGTGTTTTCAGATGAGGTATGAAAAGAGTTGGAGAGTTCATAAGGCAGAGAGCTGCTCCAAACGACAGAAGTTGCAGTGGAAAAGCCTGTCTTGCCATTAATGCTGAGATTTTGGGAAAGGGAAGAGAACGAAAGCACATGCTAAATGAGATGAGTGAGGTGAGAGAAAGATCAGTCCTACGAGGGAAAGCTGAGGAATGCAGAATTTTCAAAACAAGGAGGGTTATTTTTATTTTGCAGGTCTAGTCCATAAAATGGAATGAGGTCAATAGACCCACAGTGTTTGGGGAGGCCCGCCACCAGAGAATGGTGTGGACAGGCTTGGAAACAGGGAAGCAGGAGCTAGCATTGGCATAGTAGAGAGCCAGAAGTACTGTGAGCACCTTTGCAGAGGGAAACCTTTGGGTGGATGGGATCCCGTAATTTAAGTCTTAATTTACTGCTGTAAACAGCAGAGTCAAATGAGAGGTCTGAGTCAAGGAAAGAGTTCAAGGTGGATATTTTTTAGGTTAATTCTCTTGGCTGTAAGCAGTTGAATAGAGTGTCAGAAGATACTCACCACTATTGTAAAAGTGGCAGTTAAAGATGGAGATAACAAGAACGAAAGGAAGAATATAAATAGAAAAGAGCAGAAAGCCAAGGGATGAACTGGTTGTGATTTTTCTCTGCACAAGAAAGTTGCATTGATTTAGCTTTATTCTGTTTTTAAACCAATGTAGTTATTCTGGTGCAAATCCCTGTGTGGACACTTTAGGAGTTGACTGGAGTTAAACCAGAATGATCTGATGTTTGGAAAACATGCCAGAGAGAGACTTAAGAAGCTCAAACTACTTAGTCTGCACGCTCGGACTGGGAGGCTCACTCCCCGATGTTGTGTAGACATACCCTGGCAGACTGAGAGATGTGTCACAAAGGGAGAATATCACTAGGAATAAATATGTCAGTTTCAGAAAGAGATTCTGAAGACCAGGAATCTAGAGTATTTGTATGTTATAAGTATCCATCCTGTTATCAGGAGCCAAAGCTCTAAATGGGTGATGAAGGCTTGTGTGTTTGCCATCCACATTCCATATTCCTCTGTTGAAACTAATTTATGATTTGCTCTCTTGTTGTCAGCAAAAAGAACGAGGAGTGCTTGTGGCACCTTAGAGACTAACAATTATTTGAGCATAGCCTTCTTGGGCTAAAACCTACTTCATCAGATGCATCCAGTGGAAAATACAGTAGGAAGATATATATACTACCATTTAGGCAACTATTATATGACTGAATGTACCATTACATGGAAATATTGAACCATGTTGTTTTCCACTGTCTCCAAGGCTCATTTTACTGGAGCTCTTTGGATCACTGCCACATTATATAAAAAAATAGATGTCTGATCTTATGACATTGTCTAAAATGAATCTTAATCCATTGTTTATTAACTGCACATCCTTATGGTCAATGGCTTAATTAAATCAGATACTGATGACCTTAAAACTAATTTAGTGCTCTAATGAATATTCTTTTCTGTTGCGCTACATGTTAAAAATGGATGCAATGAGGAAATCTTATTCCAGTAGCAAACTCCCCATTAACATTTGCAATATCCTGCAATGAAGTGTAGTAGTAGCTTGATACATACAGTGGCAATTAAATGAAGGCAATTTACACATGCACAAAATGTGCATTAATGGCTAGTTAACTAGAGTATAAAGAGCTATCATGTTGCATTATGTTTGATGATGTGATGAGCTTCACAAGCTAAACAATTTAAGTATATTAACAATTCCTTGCCTCTGGTTGCTGTTGGATATCACCACACTGATTTGCAAGAATAATCTTACTGTATTCCAATTAGTAGAAATTAATTAGTGGAAGTCATCTTGACAAAGGTGTCCTAAGTTTCTTTAGCCCAAGCTATAATTAGGCTTGAGAGGCATATGAAGAAATAGATCTGGTTTTCTCTGTGCCTGTATCATTATCTTCTTTAAAGGATAGAAAGAGGCATTAATGGCATTATCTACCAAGACAGTTGGATTGCTTTGGTATTAGACGGTATGTTTTCAGGTCTGTTTTATCTATCTGTCTATCTCTCAGTCTGTTTTATCTGTCATGCATTTACAACACATCCATCACTGTATTATCTGGACTTATTCCTATTGCTTTTGTTTTAGGTATGACACAATCACCAATCAGTGGGAGACAATAGCTCCTCTGCCAAAGGCCGTGCATTCTGCAGCTGCCACTGTTTGTGGTGGCAAGATCTACGTGTTTGGCGGGGTGAATGAAGCTGGTCGAGCCGCTGGAGTCCTGCAGTCATATGTCCCTCAGACTAATGCATGGAGTTTTATAGAGTCTCCAATGATAGGCAAGTGATCAGCATTTTACAATTTAAAAAAGAAATAAATGTCATGATATAAATGTCTGTACCACAAAATAAGTAAACCAAAGAGGCTCAATGTAAATATGTCTTTAATATAAGGCTGAGGAAAAGGTGTTTGTAATAGCAATGTTGGGCAGGGTTGGCAGCAGTATGTAGTAGATTAACCTGGAGATGCAGTGGTCTGGATCCTTCACTCAAGGCAAATGACACTCATTAATACCCTGGGATATTTAGCTAGAAGGGGTGGGTTCAAGGTCGGGACAGAAAGGAAAGTAACACAGATATGGATACCCTATACATTATACAGTGCATTAAAATTTTGTTATGCCATCAAATGTCACTTCATGCCTAGAACAATGCCATTAATTTAATGTATTATTATTACTGTTGTTGAAATTCCTCTTGCCCAAAGGAAGTGAAGGTCTTTTTTGCAGTAACTCATAGATGTTATTCAATGGAATTCACCCTGCAGGATAGAAAATCCACAAGACAGGTGGACTTAGGTGCCAAGCAGTTTGGGTGTCGGGACTTAGGTGGCTTTGTGCATGTCCACCGCAGAAATTCAGGCCCCTAGGGGACTTTATCATAGGTGCTTACAGCATTAGGTGGCATCCAAGTAGGGGTTTTGAGGATCTAAATTTTGCACCTAAGCACCTAAAATGGCATTTAGACACTTGCATCCCTTTACAGAGCTAGCCCTAAGTGACTTAGAAGCCTAATGTCTGTACTGGAGCTGGAAGATATAATTTCCAGCTCAAATAGACATACACACATTAGCAATGATCAAGCTAACATACAGATGGACTAGCTGCCCTGAGTATGATCCCATCTGAGATCCTATGTATGTATTAGAATAGATAACCCCTCCCACCACTCATGTCACTGTGGATAGACTTCTATTTTTTTGCACACTAGCTCCATCAGAGCTAGCACAGGTATGTCTATGAAGGCTGAAAAATTACACCTCCAGCTCCAGTGTAGACATACCCTAAGATCCATTCTCAAAAGTGACATAGGCACATAGGAGTCTAAATAGCATTGACTTTCAATGGGACTTCGTTTCCTAAGGCCCAGATCCTCAAACGTATTTAGGCGTCTAACTCCCATTGAAATCAATACTTTAGGCACCTAACTCCCAAGCGCCGGAACACCTTTGAGGATCCAGTCCTAAATTGCTTTTGAACACGGAACTCTTTTGAAACTTCAAACCAAGGGTGCCTTGCCTAAAGATTTTAAAGTCAATGTTAGATAGGATGCAACAGTAGGGTGCAGCACTACAATGACATGTATCAGAGGGGTAGCCGTGTTAGTCTGGATCTGTAAAAACAGCAAAGAGTCCTGTGGCACCTCATAGACCAACAGACGTATTGGAGCATGAGCTTTCGTGGGTGAATACGACGAAGTGGGTATTCACCCACGAAAGCTCATGCTCCAATACGTCTGTTAGTCTATAAGGTGCCACAGGACTCTTTGCTGCTTTTACAATGACATGGTTATTCAGGTTAGGCCTGAGCACATATGGATGTCCAAAAATAAACTACTTTTCCCCCTTTCTGTATATTAATTATTATTATTTTATTTATGTCTTTATTTATTTACTACATCCCTATTTCAGGCATCGTGGAAGAAGCAAGTTTTGGGGAGTCAGTTTTTGCCTATAAAATCTGTGTTTATAGCTTCCCCTGTGGATATAGCATTGCTCTTTTCCTTTTCCCTGGCTGTTCTTTGTGTCCAGTCTAATGTAACATGACATGCATATGATGTAGCATGAAGCACCCAGCAGGAGAGCATCAACCACCAACAATCATATTTATGTATTACAGCAATGCTAACAAACCTATTTCCTGGCTTTTTCCATCACATGGACACAATGGCTGCTGTTCCTATAATCGACTGAGTGACATTATGAGGTTTTTCTGTGCTCAGAGCATACTGCAAAAATGAATATATTATGCAAAAAAGTATTCTTTTTCCTTACCAAAATAGTACAAGTGCCACAGGAGCTGAGAATTCATTCCCTGGACTCGTTATATTGTCTAGCAGGTGTCAAGGCCGTGCGTGCTTGGAAAAATCATCCAAAAATATCCCAAGATGGGTACATCATACATTTTCAAATAAATTGTATTATTTCCCAACAAAAAATACATCAAAATCATCAATGGGGGTGGGGGATAGTATTTGTGCTCTTTTTGAGAAAATGTAAGTAATGCGTTAACAATATTCTGAAAGTGTGTAACATGCTGTGATTTTTATTGGGAAATAAATACTACCAAATTATTTGCAAATTTATAAAGTCATTTAACACAAGAGACTGAAAAAATTGCTCCCCTACTGGAGGACATCTGTGATAGTGATACTATGCTTGATCTTAACCAAAAGGCCCTGAGATTATTGAAAATATACTTTATTTTTGCAACTGCGAAGTAGTAGTAGTAGTAACCATATTGATAAAATGTCCTCCCACTAAAGCTCGGGGGACACTGTACAGAATGACATTCCACATTCAATATGATGAACCTTTAAAAACAAAGAGAAAAACAAAACCAGAGCGAATGGGACTTGGTGGCCTTTTTATAAAAGGAAAATGGAATTAATTCCAGCAGAGATCATATTTCATGCCCAAAATAAAAATGTGGTGCTCTCTTGACCTCAGATAAGATAATGTGCTCTTTAAATAAGTGTTATATGTGCTCAGATTCCCAGAATACAAGCCGCTCTTGAATGTAACCAGGACCAACCCAGTAAAGGGCTTTTCCACAACTAGTAATACTAATTTAAAACCAGTCTCTGATTCTAAGGTAATCAATGACAAGAATGCAGAGAGGGCAAGTATAGAATCATAGAACTGGAAGAGATCATCTAGTCCAGTTCCCTGCACTCATAGCAGGAATAAGTATTATCTGAACCACCCCTGACAGGGGTTTGTCTAACTGCTCTTAAAAATCTCCAGTGATGGAGATTCCACAACCTCCCTAGGCAATTTATTCCCGTGCTTATCCACCCTGACAGGAAGTTTTTCCTAATGTCCAACCCAAACCTCCCTTGCTGCAATTTAAGCCCACTGCTTCTTGTCCTGTCCTCAGAGGTTAAGAACAATTTTTCTCTCTCCTCCTTGTAACAAACTTTTATGTACTTGGAAACTATTATCATGTCCCCTCTCAGTCTTCTCTGTTCCAGACTAAACAAATCCAGTTTTTTCAATCTTCCCTCATAGGTCATGTTTTCTAGACCTTTGATCATTTTTGTTGCCCTTCTCTGGACTTTCTCCAATTAATTCCTTAAATGTGAAGCCCAGAACTGAACCCAATATTCCAGCTGAGGCCTAATCAGCACAGAGTAGAGTAGAAGAATTACTTCTTGTGTCTTGCTTACAACACTTCTGCTAATACATCCCAGAATGATGTTTGGGCTTTTTGGCAACAGTGTTACACTGTTGACACATATTTAGCTTGTGGTCCATTACAACTCCCAGATCCATTTCTGCAGTCCTCCTTCCTAGGCAGTCATTTCCCATTTTGTATGTGTGCAACTGATCGTTACTTCCTAAGTGAAGTACTTTGCATTTGTCTTTATTGAATTTCATCCTATTTCTCCAGTTTGTCCAGATCATTTTGAATTATAATCCTATCCTCCAAAGCACTTGCAACCCCGCCAGCTTGGTATCATCTGCAAACTTTATAAGTGTACTCTCTATGCCATTATCTAAATCATTGATGAAGAAACTAAACAGAACCGGATCGAGAACTGATCCCTGCGGGACCCCACTCGTTATGCCCTTCCAGCATGACTGTGAACCACTGATAATTACTCTCTGGGAATTGTATGACATATGGTAGCTCATACTTGTAAGTTCATCACTTCCAGAAAGTTGTGTGCTAACCTATCCAAAGCCAACCTTGGCACGAATGTTGGGATTTTAGGGGAATAATTTGTTTTAAATTATCTCAATGCTAGTGAAACAAGCTGGAGACCAAACTCCTCCCTCCATAGAACAGATATAGCATAGGCAGCAATATTGTGAGCTCTTCACACAGCCCTGCCAATCTGCCTCCAATCTGTGCCACTTAGATTTCTCCTAGGAATAAGAAGGTAGTCCCAGCTCTACATTCATGTAATCGCTGGCTTCTCTGCTGAGCCTGCCAGTAAGTGTACCAAATGAGATACTTGTGCACTAGGATTGAAACATGTTTCCCATACGTCACGAAACAGTTATCAGGCAGTAATAACTTTTTGATGACTGCAGACCTGGAAATATACTCAGTGGAGTCTGTAAGGCTCTGCCTACACTGCGGTTAGACACTCTGTGGCTGACCCATGCCTTCTGACTCGAGCTCGTGGTGCTTGGGCCAAGGGGCCATTTAATTGTGGTGCAGACGTTCAGGCTTGGGCTGCAGACCGAGCTCTGGGACCCTCTCACCTCGCAGGGTCCTAGAACTAAGGCTCCAGTCCAAACCTGAACATCTATACTGCGATTAAACAGCCCCTTAGCCTGAGTCCCGTGAGCCCAAATAAGTGGCCTGGGCAAGCCACAGGGTTTTAATTGCAAAGTAGACATATCCTTTGTGGACTTGAGATTATGTTGATTGGCAGGATTCTGTAGTTAAACAGTCTCACATCTCTTCTTCCCAGTTGCTAACATCTAACAAAGCTGCTACTTAGTAACAATTCTGGTAACTATAGTGCCACAAAATCAACCAAGCATTCATACTTGCACTGCTTATGTTTTCATTTCTTGCTATGCTGTCCTTACAGTGCTGAAGAAAATGTATTTCACGCACAACTTCCTAAGGCTTGTCTTTTTTAACAAGACCGCTGTAGACATGCTGAAGTCAGTGATTGTAAATAAGCATAATTATCTTGTCACTTTGTGTTTTAGTTCACTTTGTGTCTAATGCTAGGGCACTGAAATGTACCCTTTTAAGCAATATCAAATAACCAGTTGCCTACATTAACTCAGCTATAAGTTTTGATTTGTGTTTCTGAATGGGTTTTCCATTTAAAGCTACCCACACAGTTTATATGCAAAATAGGAGTTTTATTTACTTATCACCATAGTTAAATTTTAAAATCTGGTGAGTGCTGTGGGGAAGCACAGGTCAGGGACCCATGAACATTTCTGGTATCTATTCTAAATCTGATTTCTTCTACCATGTCCATCTCTGGATCATTAGGTTCCCCCCTAGACTTCAGCTCAGACTCTCGCATGGAAGCAAGGGGTGGTGACTTTAGGACTTGCTTCTGGCAAGTGTCCACCCTCTGTTTCCCTAGCTGCCTCACTGGTGGAGTTCCCCCTCTGCTCTTAAGGTGGGTAGCTCTCCCCTGACTAAGGAAGTTCTCCCCAGACTGGTGGATGAGGATGGGCCTCCTCTGGCTGTTGAGTGAGAGAACAGGGCTGCAGGCTCCTTCCCATTGCCAGCTATTTGGACTGGGCAGGCAAACACTGGCAGGAAGGGATAGGGGCTGCAGGATTGCCATTCAGTGCAGCTGCAGCTTGGCTTCCTTTCCTTGCATTTAGGATGATGTCATGGGACTACATCTGATGCCTCACGTGTTCTTGAAAGTGCTTGTGAGGGCAGGTGCATAGAAACACAGAAAGGGATTACCCAGTAGCAACTGCCCTGGCAATAGCTGGTGCAACCTGTCAGCTCAGTCCCAGCCTCTGAAAGGGCTGAAACTGTCAACAGGATGAGCCCACCTTAACATTTCCAGTCAGGCCCTATCAAATAATTCCATCCCCCCAACTCCTGTGTCAGATTCTTATTACCATGATCACACCATTATAAACAGAGCTGGTCTAAGGATTTGAGGGGCTATGCCCAAGCTCAGTGGTTTCCTCAACACACAGACAGTGTTTGGCAGGATCTTACCCCAACGCACACACCTTCCCCTTCACCCATTCTCCTGCTGCACCTGCCAACCTCCCCTGGCTGTGTCAGTTTATATCAGTTCACATTTTGCAAGAAAAGGGCTAGAAACTTATTTTTTTTTACTAAAATGGAAGCCTAAATTTTGCTTTTGTGGCTGTCTCTGCTAACCAGGGGCTTGCACAAGTCTCTACCAGCTCCTCAGTGACGTGTTGTCATGGAAACTTTCTCTTGGTGAAGATGGCAATACTCTATTAGATTCCTTTCAGTAAGGTTGGATAAGGAAAGACATTTAGGGCCTGAGAACACCAGCTATAATTTCAATTTATGTCTGGCTGTCTCTCTCAAGAGGATCTCAGGTATACAGGGTTATGTTGTTCACTCTTTTGCCTCAGAAAGGGCAGACAGGCACTAGAGGCGTTTGCATGTAGGCCAAAGATGTGCTTGGCATCCTTTTCTCCCATGGTGGGTATCACTGCACTCTGGAATGTGCTGAGACAGCGCATGGTAAACAGCAATTTAGATACTAGGGAAAGATCTGAAGCCAGGTCTCTGAGGCCTTCATCATTGCTTCATAAGGATGTCTGAGAGAATCAACCGGCTAATTATATGCCCAGCCTGAGTGTTCAGTCAGAGCACTACGGCTGTCATGAACACTTTGAAGACAATATTAACCACGTCTGTACATTTCTACTTCATAATTCTAGGGCTGATTTTGCCTTGTTTAATTTAAAGGAGTAACAATTCCTGTGATTTTCTTTTAGAAATTCAGAATCAGAGAAAGTAGAAGACTCCCTAGTCCAGGGGTGGCCAACCTGTGGCTCCTTGTATAGGCACCGAATCCGGGGCTGGAGCTAGAGGCGCCAACTTTCCAATGTGCTGGGGGGTGCTCACTGCTCAACCTCTGGCTCTGCCATAGGCCCTGCCCCCACTCCACCCTTTCCCACACCCTCCCCTGAGCCTGCTGTGCCCTCGCTCCTCCCCCACCCCGCAGAGCCTCCTGCATGCCAAGAAACAGCTGATTGGGAGGTGCGGGGAGGGAGGGAGGGAGAGGCGCTGACTGGCAGGGCTGCCGGTGGGTGGAAGGTGCTGGGAGCGGGGTGGGGAGCTGATGGGCGGCTGCTGACGTATTACTGTGGCTCTTTGGCAATGTACATTGGTAAATTCTGGCTCTTTCTCAGGCCGAGGTTGGCCACCCCTGCCTTAGTCCATCCTTCTGCCAGGGCTGGACTGTTCCAGACAGCATATTTTCTAGTGCTTCTTCCAGCTTAGTTTTAAACGTATCAAGCAATGGGTCTTCCACCTCTTCCATTGGGAAACTATGCTACACCCAACTAGATCTCCGAATTTTTTCCCAGTGTTAAACCTAAATTTTCCTTTTCTTCATTTCACTTAGCTATAATCCACATGTACCACTCTAAATAATGCCTCTCCCTCCGTGGTGTTTCAATATTTATTAAGGTCTCCGTTTACCAAAGCTGATAACATTTCAGCTCTTCTGGTCTTTCTTCACAAGTCAATCACTCCAGCCTCGTGATCTATTTTGTTGCTGTCAGTTCATCAGCATTTTCTTGGTTAGTTGGTGTCCAGGCCTGAACAAATTATTTCCGATAGTGCTTTTTGCTTTTGAAAAATACAAGAGTAATTTCCTTCATACAGAAAAAAGGTACTGTTGTGACTGAAGGCAAGAGACTTTGCCAGGGATTCATTTAAGTGCCTCTGGTGTATTACCTGTCCTCTGAAATTACAGAAAATCATGACCTACTACATAGTAAGCATAAATCCTATATTAGACAGAGAGGGAGCAAGTGCCAGTTAGCTATTTAGTTTAGATGAGCATGGAGTGTATGTTTCTTACCCCTTGTGTTAGTCCCTAGATTTGCCCACCCCTCCTCTTTAGATTTTCTGCACTGTCACCTCTGGTGCACTCTCCATTGATCCGAAGCTGGGTGTGTGCTTGGTCAGTGGTATAATACTCATTCCCATTTTCTCTTTCCCTCCCGTTCCCATGAGGGCATTGGCTTCAAGGAGCTGCAGCAGCTCCTTGCCTAATGTCTGACATCTGAGAACTGGCTGCTAATTACAATATTTGCAGTTCAGACCTCACAAGCTATGTTAAGAATCAGACTGCAGTCTCTGGGCTGCTGAGGGATGTCATCTTATCCCATTCCTGTATGTTGATTTGCTACACAAGGCATGAGTTTTTCTGCCTTAGATATGCAGGGAAAAGTGGAGAGAGACCGTTTTAAAAGCAGATTTGGTTTCCATTGACTAGTTTTCCAGTCTGTTTCATAAGCATACATATATTCACCTCATAAGGAATTCAGTGGACTATTCAGTAGGAATAATATCTGGATACAGTCATACAGTGGCGTGCCAGCATTTTTTTTTAAAATGTTTTGGCTGGTGTGATTTCAATAAGATGTTTACAATAGGGATCATTTCCGCCATTCATTTTAATACCATTTCAGGCTGTAACCAAGCACTGGCTCGGAATGCAATGTAAGATCTTTCAGCAGTTGCTGAGAGTGCAGCAGGACATTTTAGAATTCTGTCTTACTGAATATATAGTTTATTAATGTGATACTGTAGCCATAAGCCATAACAGAGAGAGCATATTGTTATTTTGAGGTTATTGGTATATGTCTCAGCTAGGCTAGATTTTTTAACCACCCAAGAAGTGCACCTGCCCAGTGATTTCCTACAAGTACAAACCACATCCTGGAATGACTTATTGCTAAAAGAATATCACTCACTGATATTAAACTCCCCCTTTATTTTGAAGAGCAACAATTGCAGTGAATAGAGTTATGCAGTGAGTTCTTTGAACAATAGTTCATAGCAAAATGATAGGGGGAAATAATAAAGCAGTGGACTTTACCTACCATTTAAAAAAAATCCTAACCTTTTTTTTTTTTTGCGTTTAAATCTCAACTAACTTTCTGTTGCAAAAACTATACATGGAATACTGGGCAGTTTCCAATTTAGATTTTATGACAGGACGTGGATTAAAGTGTCCAGATGTCTTCAAACTGCTGCTGAAAGGGTTCTTTGTGGGAAGGACAACTCTTTTCTCTTTCAGCCCCTTCCAGGGTGACCGTATTTCCCAAAGGCTGGGGCTGGCATTGCTGCTCAACCCCCCTTCCCTCCTGTACATTCCCCCGCACCCCACTTTTTTGAAAAAAGTGGGTCTTTGTCCCATTTGCTCTTGCCAGCTTGGTCTGATCAGTTTGGCAAGAGCAAACGGGGCAAATGGCCACTTTTTACCAAAAAAAGTCGGGACGGCTGGGACAGGGCTTCAAAAGGGATTGTCCTGGCTAAAACGGGACGTTTGGTCACCCTAACCCCTTCCTCCTCCCTTTTTTTTTTTTTTTTTTGGTCCTTCCCCATTTACCCATTCCCCCACTAGCCATTTAATATATAGAGTGATCCGGTTTTGTTCCTCAGTAATGTGGCCCAAGCTCTCTGTTCATGGGAGCTCAGTGACACATCTGTCATCATCATCAAAAAGGCCCAGTCAAAACATGGCTTTGGACAATTAGCATCTGGTTTCATCACTAACCTGCTAGCAAGTGACCTTTAAGTGGGGGAGGGAAATGGAGCATGTGGAGTGTTTGAATAAGGTTATCCAACCTTGAAGAGGAAAATTGAGAAAGGAAGGGGAATTGGTGCCCTCCAAGTGATGTGAGAGCTAAGGATGGATATTGGCCATCCACCTGGAGGAAACTGGAAGACCACATTTGGTTATCAAACCATGATGTCTAGGGGGAAATTACGAGTTTGGAGATAAATCAGTGGCACTTGTGGGAGTTTACTGCAGCCACGGTAATACAAAATATGTTGGTTTATATCTTTTCTGATCCCCATCTCTGTGGGGTTCCCTTATATTTTTGTAATATAAAGTCCTCACCAGAGATCAAGTTTGCTTGCTATGAACTTCTTCCTTCCTGAAACCTCTCAAATTTACTTTGTACTTACTTAGAAATTGTGGCTGAAGTTGAAAACAATAGAAGATTATGAATAGGTGAAATACTGAAAATAGTGATAGGAATCAAAGTTGATAGGCTGGTTCTCATTCTTTTACTAGAGTCAATCTGCTTGTTTAAAAAGAGAAAAATCTCACTTTTTAAATAACCAAGGGAGTTTCCTCTTTTTTGCTGATAGATAGGAATATGAAGGCAGCAATTCAGCCTCTTGAGAAGTTATTACTTCTGCCTTGAGGAAGCCCAAAATAATTTTCCTGTGAGATTTGGAAGTTTAATTCTGAGCTCTCTTTTGTGGGCTGTATACACTCTCTTGCAGAATGTTAGCCAGAGAGAGACCAGAAAAATTTGATAGTTAAATATAGAGAACAAACACACACACTTCAATTTTGAAACGGATGGGATAAGAGGTGTTAGGACAGATAAGTCTTTCTGCTATGTTATAATGGCTTAGTGGAGTTGAGAAGATATTGTTCTGTCTTCTAAGTGAATTAGTTTCTTCCCAGCTTTCTATTACATGATTATTATTTTTTAAATCACAAAGAGCGATGACATTGTCCTAAGGGTAATTTGTTTTTCGACATATCCATATAGATACTTGGTTAGCAACAGACTCCTCCTGTCTTTTTCCAGTAACTTGCCTTAGCCACTTCAGTACTTTCTACACTTGGTGACAGATTTCAGAGTAGCAGCCTTGTTAGTCTGTATCAGCAAAAACAACGAGGAGTCCTTGTGGCACCTTAGAGACTAACAAATTTATTTGGGCATAAGCTTTCGTGGGCTAGAGCCCACTTCATCAGATGCATGAAGTGAAAAATACAGGAGCAGGTATAAATATATGAAAGGATGGAGGTTGCTTTTGCATAGAGACTGTCTGGTTTGGCCAATGTACATGGCAGAGGGGCATTGCTGGCACATGATGGCATATATCACATTGGTAGATGTGCAGGTGAACGAGCCCCTGATGGTGTGGCTGATGTGATTAGGTCCTATGATGTTGTCCCTAGAATAGATATGTGGGCAGAGTTGGCACCGGGGTTTGTAGCAGGGTTTGGTTCCTGGGTTGGTGTTTTTGTTGTGTGGTGTGTAGTTGCCGGTGAGTATTTGTTTCAGGTTGGGGGGCCGGTGGGATGCTGTCTGTAGGCGAGGACTGGCCTGTCTCCTAAGGTCTGTGAGAGTGATGGATCGTCCTTCAGGATAGGTAGTAGATCCTTGATGATGCACTGAAGAGGTTTTAGTTGGGGGCTATAGGTGATGGCTAGTGGTGTACCGAGAAGTCACCTACTACAAGACAGGGCCCAACAAAGAAAGTAACAGAACGCCACTAGCCATCACCTACAGCCCCCAACTAAAACCTGAACTTAATTTCCTCATTACTAGGTTCTCCCTACTGTTACTCACACCTTCTTCTCAACTGTCTGTAATGGGCCACTCTCTTACCACTTCAAAAGTTATTTTTCCTCCCTTGGTATCCTGCTGTTAATTGATTTATCTCGTTAGACTGACCTCACACTTGGTAAAGCAACCCCCAGCCTTCCATGTATTTATACCTGCTCCTGTATTTTTCACTTTATGCATCTGATGAAGTGGGTTCCAGCCCATGAAAGCTTATGCCCAAATAAATTTGTTAGTCTCTAAGGTGCCACAAGGACTCCTCATTGTTTTTTCTACACTTGGGATGCTTTACTAACTGCACACAGACAGCTGACATGCAATGACCCCTGGAGGCTGAAACAAAAAGTTTGAGCATATGCTGTAGCCCAACTTTCTGCAGGATTCTTTCCTGCTAAAACTTGAACAATAGCATGCATCACATCACAGCCACTTACTTCCAGTGTAGTCTTTGCAAGGAAACTAACTTAGGCCCTGTTCAAGACAAGTGCATAAGCGTGTGCTTACCTTTAAGCATGCATGCAACTCACGTTGAAATAAAGTAATACTTAAAGTAAATCTACTCAAAAGTGAGGAATACAAGTTTCCTTAATTCCGTCCCGTGTGCATATGCCTTCTGATACAGATTTTAAATACATACTCATGTATTACCATAAGGCATACACACAAGAGGGCTGACTTAAGGTTTAACAGGCAACCTTAATTCTGGCATTTCCTAACTTCTGAGTGCTTTGACCTTGATGATGTTCTTTTAACATAGTTTGTGGGGTTTGTTTTGTATGTAACATTCTGTGTTTTAAAAAAATTAAAAATGCAAAGAAAAAAATTTCCCTCACTTGGAACCATATTGCCTCCCCATGCAGAGCTGAGGTCTCTAGATCCGTAGCACAGTCCTCTACCAGCTGAGCTACCTCAGTAGCTGATGCAGCATACGGCACTTGTTATCTACGTGGTGATGAGGGATGGAGACATACTTTGCTATTGATTTCCCAGCTATTTGCTGACCCATAAAGAAATGTTAAGATTTGGGACTCCTTGGTTCAATTGCAGGTTCTGTAGGAGCGTGTGGTCTAGTGGTTACAGATCCTTCAGCCTTGCCCAGTGCCACATTAATGATTTTGCCGCCCTAAAATAATTGCCGCCCCCAGCCCCATATGAACTTGGTTTAGTTTTTTTACAAATTCGTTTGAACTAAAATGAATCTAAATATCATTAAAATAATTGAACATTTACAAGTTTTATTATAAATAAAATTACAAGTACAGCAGACCCTTGCTTGAATGCACGTCTGTATATCACAATTTTGCTTATAGCGCGGGACCGCGCATGGATCCAAAACTGAGAACCACTTAATTTCTTCCTTCTGGTCATATTATTAATGTTTAGGATTCTCGCGAGTATGTTTACTAAATGGCGTCGCGCTGTCATTCGTGGTTTCAATACGTGCTATGATTGGTAGAATCACGGTGTCACTGATGCTGTGATTACAAAAATGCTGCTATTATAAATTTCCCCCCCCCCTGCAAATTTGCTGCCCTAGGCCTAGGCCTTGTCAGCCCAGGCGATAATACGCCGCTGGTCCTGCCCCTAGCCTCTCCCTCTCGCCTAGTGCAGAATGAATCTTCAGAGACTAGCTGCCAAATTCTACTGAGCAAGTGCAAACTGAGATTTTTCAGAGGCTTATAATTTGGCCAAATTTGGTTACCTTTCTCACTGGAACAACAAAAGGATTGTCCCTGACACAAAGACTGCCACTCTGCCAAATTACAAGTCCCTGCTCCAAAACATGGAGATGCTAGAACTTCTCAACTCAGAATTTGAGGAGTTTTTTAATATGTGCAGAACAACAATCTCGTTCTTGGAAACTGCTGGACCATTTTAGCGGAAATGTTAAAAAAAAATAGCCTGCGACAAACACCAGGCATGGGAGATATCAACCAGCATTGTTAAAGTTTCCCAGTGTATAAGCATATGATGTATTATAATAGGGATGTATGGAATAAGTGTGCTAGCTAAATTTCACATATTATTTATTAAAATAATGATATGGTTAACTTTATCAAGTATCATCTGATAACTCTGCAGATAACGCCTCAGTGTTAAAGCATTCCCTGGAAACTTCGACAGAAATCAGTTTAGGACATTTGGGGGGCTAACATGTCAGAAATGCTGAGCACTCACAACTCCAATTGAAGTCAGTGGCAGCTGCAGATTATGTCTGCAGGAAAGATTAAGGGAGAAATGTTAGGCCCCAGAAAATATTCTTAGATGTGTTGGGACCCACCCACAAGCAACAAAGGAAAACGAAAGATAATCTATTTTTTAATACTATTAAGAAGTGGGATTCTTTGCTCTAGGATTCGTCTGTACTGAGCCACTGCTCAGAAATGGAAAGTGAGTGAAGATTTGCAGCAATTCAGAACTCTGCAACAAGTTGATACATTAATTTCAGATACAAGAACAAAGCTTTCACTGTGGCTCAAGCAGGGTTTGGAGAGGATAATTGTAACTGTACCAGTTTAAAGGGGGGAGGAGGGGCTTGCTGGGGAATGAAGGACTGATGATGAACTTTAAAAGTGCCTTTGAGAAGTTTAGGAGAAACGAACAAAAACAAAGAAGATTTCCTCATTTTCCTTTCCCTCGCCTTGGAGGTGTAGAGAAACGTGACTTATCTCTAAATAAAGAGAATGTATAAACAAAAATGACTCCAAACCTGAGCCTAGAAACTGATCTCAGTATTGCTTTCCATTGACAGATAACAAATATGCTCCTGCAGTCACTCTCAATGGGTTCATCTTTATTCTTGGAGGAGCTTATGCAAGAGCAACCACCATCTATGACCCAGAGAAAGGCAATATTAAAGCAGGTCCCAACATGAACCACTCCAGGCAGTTCTGCAGGTGAGAAAAAACATTAAGATTGAATTACCAGTGCCTCAGTATTTTCTACTGGGGGAAAAAAATGACTACATAATAATAATAGTGAGAGTGGCAGGGGGAAGGGAGATGTGTACAATATGTTTTTATTCATCTTCATTATACATATTTAGGGATGTATTTTAATGCCCTTGTGCAGCATACTGAACATTTGTCCCTTAATATTTAAGTACCTTGATTTGCAATGTGAGACTGGGAGAGGCAGAACTCTTGGGTTCTAATCACTGACAGGCTGCATGACCTCAGGGCAAGCCATACAAATGCTCTGTGCGTCAGTTTACCTCTCTGTAAAATGAGGATGATAATGCTCAGTTCACATGGGTAAGGCTATGTTTTCTCACAGAGGTCAATCCGTGATTTCCAGACACCTCCCTGACATTTTCTGCTTCAGTCCCTGGGGCTGCGGGACTGGAGCTGGCAGCCAGCAGGGCCCTGGCAGGGTTGCAGTGACAGGCGACAGCCCCCCTCAGGGTCCCCCTGCAGGTTTGCAGCAACAGGCGACAGCCTCCTCAGGGTCTCCCGGCAGGTTTCCAGTGACAGGTGACAGCCTCCTCAGGGTTCCAGGGACCAGGGACAGCCTGGCGGGGAGGAAGGAGAGAGAACCCTGCAGCTCCCAGCCACCGTGGTAGCAAGGGAAACCATGGAGCTGCAGCAGTAAAAGTCACAGACAGGTCACAGCGTCTGTGAATTTTTGTTTCTTGCCCGTGACCTGTCCATCACGTCTACTAAAAATAACCATGACAAAATCTAAGCTATAGAAGCTACCTCTGCTGACCACCAAGGCAGCTCCTTAGCCAGGGAGCCACACTGTATCACTGCTAACATGTGCCTAAATGTTTATATATTTTTAAAACTCCTCTTGTATTTTATTTTTAGTTTCAAAATAAGGACAGAAAACACCTTAAAACCAAAAAAGCCATTTCAAATGTCAGTTCCACATTTTTTATATTTAAAAGAGTGCCCTCTTTTTGACTGCTGAGCTGAATTTTGTTCTGCAGCAAACAGATTAAAAAATCACACACCAACTTCCAGCCAATGCCAGTGTGTTCCTGCTGCTTCTGTGCTAATTACAGATTTTCATTGTTCCTCTGTATTAACCAGAGTGAAATTGAATTGAGGAGAACCCCACTGTGTTCAGACAGTAGTTAATGATATTTTTCTCTAAAGATTGTAAACCAGAAATAAAGCTTACATGAGTTGCCTCATTATCTAGGATTTAAATAAATAAAAAATGCTGATGTTATTTAACAACATAAAAATTAACCACATGTTAATGTGATCCTCCCTCAATCAGGTTCAAACAAAGCCTGGTTTGTTTGAACCTGGTTCCCAAAAACTGGGAAAAGTTTGTGCACCTCATTTTTATATTTTAACCAGAAGGTTTTTATCACTTTAATAACTAGCTCGTGTGATTGTGTATAGCATGGGAGGGGTGACTTGTGAAAAAATGTAGAGGTCAATTTAAATATCTCTTTTTTAATGACAATTTAAAATAAATTGATGCCTTTGGGACAAAATCTAATCCCATTGTAGACAATGGGACTTTTGGTATTGACCTGAGGCAAGATTTGAATGGCACAAAGGGTAGTTATATACCAAGCTTGCTTTGACAGTCAGTGGGAGTTAGACACACAAGTGGCCTTTGTGCCTATAGAAAATCTCCTACTGTATGTTTAGGGTGAACCGAATCTTTAGAGTTTCCCGAACAGCATGAAAATATGTTTAGCAACATGATCATGGTCTCATTTTCAGCCTATATTTGTACTGCTGGATATTTGGAGGCCCCCCAACCACATGCTCTGCTGCAGTCACAGATGACAGCAGCAGACAAGTGCTGGGAGCTGTGATTATCACTCTTTGCTCTGTCTTGATGGCCACCTCCCTCCACTCTGCAAAAGAGTGGGAGAAAAAAGCCTCCCCTGCTCCATAGAGCTCAGAAGTCCTCCCTTTGCAGACAGATATCCTCCCTTTCCAGTTCACTCTTCAAGGGTTTATTTTTCTCCAAGCATAAAGAATACAGAATGTGTTTCTGTGTCTGATTAAAAATTCCATATTCCTGCTTGCTTAGAATTCAGGCTGCATGCAGATAGAGCTGTGTTACAGAGTTTCTCGACAGGGTAACAGCAGCAGCACGGTGGGGCTAGCAATGATTCCAGAGAAGCTAATTTAGTACCAGCAATTCCCAACAGACACAGAAAAGCCGTTTCGGCCTCCTTCTCCAACTCTTAGCCAGTAAGATTTGTTATATGGCTCTGCCGAATGGGAACCCTTAAGAAAACTTAGATTCAAGTTGAACAGTACAACACAAACATGGTGGGGTTGGGGTTTTTTTTTCATCTTTTAAATAAATTCTGGTTCTTGGTCAGTGAAGCATAACTTCCCTGCTTAACTAGTGGGCCTGCTAACTTGTGGCACTGGTTGTGGATCCCCAGCCTATTCATTTCCTGTTACAAAGTTAGGATCAACTTCAGACACTAAAATGGGTTAGAGCACAGCTTGTTGGAGAGAAATTCCCAGGTGGCTGTGGTTATGGAGTATGGTTTCTTAATCATTGCCTACTTCTCAAGCCCACAGATTTAAAAGCTGGCCTTTCAGCATGCAATGTCCGTTTTTCTACAGCTGGGAGAAAAGTGGTAGAGAGGGAAAACCTAGGTCTTCTAGCAGATCTGGAAGCAAATGTGTGGTTGGGACTTGGGACAATGGACAGCTGATTAAAATCACAGCAATAGACTAATAATAATGATCGTTCATTTATATAGCAGTTTATATCCTGAAGGATCTCACTGTGCATTAAAGCGTAACTGATATACAAATAATGCATGGAGACCGCCTTGGCTACAACTAAAATGCAGCCACCTCTGGGTTGAAGTGTGGCAGCTGTTCAGCAGCACACAGCAACACTACACAACAGTTTAGGAACACTGGGGAAGTATAGTTAGGTAGAATATAATTAGAATATGGCCAGGGCACCAGCATTAATAATGCAGCTACAAAAAGTTCCAGCACATCTTTAATGACCGTGGATGGTCTGAACCTTGATTTTCTATCTAATTTGAAAGATAACATCTGCGGCAGCACAGGGACACCTAACAAAACCTATGGAAAACTTGGGCATTGAATCTTGAGCCTTCTAAAACATAGCGTCTTGGCTTCAAAACTATCTGTAAACATGGGCAGAGGTTGTTAGCACAGTTACCAAATTCAGAGAGAGCCTTGTGGAGATTAGCATCCATTAAACTCTAACCTCCAAGTGGATGTTCTTTGGAGGTGCCCCATCCAAGTATTAATCCACAAATTAAGTTTTGGGAAAATCTGACTAAAAAGCAAGAGCAACCGAAGGATGTTCACAAAGTGGGCTAATTTCTTACTTGTAAATACTTGAAAGAGGAAGTTTTTAAAAAGAAATTCTATGTATATTTACCTGCTAGTCTTTAATTGTCTTTTTGGATCTGTTCCAATTAAATTAGTGTGTGTGGATCTGTGCCCATTCTCAGTATCTCCACGTACTAAAAACAGTCTTGAAATGTTCAGTTAACCAGAATATGATGCACAAGGGCAAACCAATTCAGCCATTTAAAAATGTATTTTCATAACCTCAAAAATGACTAGAAAGTTTTTTTTCCAAATGTTGTGAATTTCCAGCCAAGAATGAATGTTTTTAGGCCAGTTTGTACAGGGAATGTTATAAGTCTCACAATTTATAGTAACCTGTAGACATACCATCTTGTGCTGCTGCCTTGTGTAACCCTCACAAGCTATAAAGGTTGGGCCAAGTGAGTTCTTGAATGGGAGATCTCTAAGGAACACCAGACCTAGCTGCTGTGGCCAGTGATGCTGATCATTCAGGAGGTAGGATTCTTCCCTCTGAGTTACTGCTGATACAGTGCTTCATCACGAAGCATCGGCGCTGCTGGGGCTGCTTTTTTTTGGATGAGATGTGAAAGGCCCCTAGACGTCATCGCCAAATTTCAATTTAGGCAATTGATATTCTGCCAAACGAGGGCCCTGATTATGGAAAGCACTCACCACGTGCTTACCTGCTTTTCTGAATAGAGAAAGACTTAAGTGCACCGTTAAGTGCTTTCTTGAATCAGATCCTAAATTCCACCCCTCTCAGGCTGCACTTGGATAAGATATTCATTTCCTGTCCTAAACATTATATACTTCCTATATTTTCTTAATGATCATTGGCTGTAACATAAGCACGTGATCTCAAAGAGATGAGAATTATTGTGGGTGGAATCAGACAATTGTTCACAGAAGCAGTAGAGCAAAAAACCAAGATGGCTCATGCAGTGCACACAAGTTCACACACTGATTTAAAAAACAGGGATGGAGTCCTAATGCATCACTCGTATATAGTACTTCTCTAAAGTGCACTAAGAGCCTCTGATGAAAAGTAGGTAAGTACTTCTCTTGTCCTGCGGGTGAGTAAAGAGTAAAAGAAAGGCTGAGGTCTAGGTTTACAGAAGTACTTTGGCGCCCAAGTCCCAGGGTTAGGCTTTGCTGTGATTTCACAAAACTGCCAAACTCTGTAGATGCCTGAACTCACTTGGTGCCTAAGTTCTTGCAATTACCCAGTTCTCTGGGTACCTAAGTTTCTGCCTCTGGGTGTGTGCATTGCTGCCTTCCTATCTGCCACCTAAGCCGCAGAGCGATTCACAAACCAAGGGAATACAGGCATTTAGCAGCCCAATTCACCTGCAGGGCCTGATCTGGTTGGTGTGCTCAGAGGCTGCCTGACAAAACAGCTGCGGGGGAAGAGTTCCCTCCTAACTTCTAGCCCAAGGGTTTGGGTACTCACCTGGGATGTGGGAGACCACCTAGTTCAAGTTCTCCCTCTCCTAGAGAAATGATTTGAACAGTGGTCTGTCACCTCTCGGGTACATGCCCTAATAAACTGGGCTACGAGATCTTCCGATGTGGAGGTCCCTCAGTCTCTCCTATTGAAGCTGTTCCACAGCGGATAAATACTCAGAGTAAGACTGACGCTGGAGCCTGGAAAATAGAGCACTCATCCAAGGGCCAGTCTCCCTGCTCCACGATGGCACAGCTTCAACGGGAGATGGAGGGAGCCACAGATCAAAATGTCCCATAGCTCAATATTTAGGGCACTCACCTGCAAAATGGTAGATTGTTGCTCAACCCCCTTCTCCGTATCTGGTGTGGGGAGTCTTGAACTGGAAGGTCTCCCACATCCAGCTGAGCCCCTTAACCCCTAGAGTAAAGATTACGAGGGAATGTCCCCTGGCTTCTTGCAAAAAACACATTAGGTGCCTAACTACAAAGCGTGTTCACAGTCGAGAATCACTAGCAAAACTAGGTGTCTCCCTGAACCCTGTACACAGGGGGGGCAAACTATGGCCCGCGAGCCGGATCTAGCCCATCAGGGGTTTGGATCCAGCCTGTGGGATTACCACCCCCGTGGTGCCACAGGTGCCGCGCCACTCCTAGAAGCGGCTGGCACCACATCACTGCGGCCTTGCGGGGTGGGCAGAGGGCTCTGTGCGCTGCCCTCGCCTGCAGGCACCACCCTCCACAGCTTCCATTGGCCAAGAACGGGGAACTGCGGCCAATGGGAGCTTTGGGGGACGTACCCACAGGTGAGGGCAGCTTGCGGAGCCCTCTGCCCCACCCCTTCCCCAGGGGCTGCAGGGATGTGGTGCCGGCCGCTTCTGGGAGCAGCGCGGGGCCAGGGCAGGCAGCCTGTCCTGGCTCCAGGGCACGACGCTGCCACCCCAGAGCCGCTCCAGGTAAGCAGCACCGGGCCGGAGTCTGCACCTGAACCCCTCCTGCAGCCCGCACCCCAGTGGCCCCTAACCCCTTGAGCCCCCTGCCATATTCTGCACCCCTCCCTGCACCCCAAGCCCCGCCCTGAGCCCCCTCCTGCACTCCATACTCCCTTCCGCACCCCAACCCCCTGCCCCAGCCCTACATTCATGGCCCTGCATGCAATTTCCCCACTCAGATGTGGCCCTCAGGCCAAAAAGTTTGCCCACCCCTGCTGTGCACGTAGGGTATCTCTACATTGCAATTAAACATCCGTGGCTGGCCCATGTCAGCTGACTTGGGCTCCCGGGGCTCGGCTGTGGGGCTGCAAAATTGTGGAGTAGACATTCGGACTCCAGCCCAAGCCCAAATATCTACATGGCAACTGTACAACTTGATCCCTGAGAGCCTGAGGCAGCTGACATGGGCCAGCCGTGGGTATTTAATTGCATTGTAGACATCCCCTTTGGCCCATTGGTCTGACCCAGTATGGCTGATTGTTCTTGTATGTTCTTATGGGCAGTTTTAAATAAAAGAAAATAAACGCACTTGCGTCAGGAACAGAGAGGAGAGGTTGGAACCAGTCTAGCGCACAGCCATCCACCACCCTGTCCGATTTCCAAGCAAGAGTTGTGGAAAGTATTTCACTTGAAGATGGAAAAAAATACCTCAGTTATGAACAAATTACTCTCAGCCATTTGGCATTACAGTGACTCCTCCAAGCTCAGCTGTTCTTTGACCTGGGCTGTACGCTCCGCTCGCTACACAGGCAGAGGGCTTGTTGCTTCCACAGCAAAGTTCTTCTGCTTGCAGCTGTCTTTCTCTTCAGGTTCTGACAGCGTGTAATCACTTAGTGTTAATGGCACCGAACAACAAGCTTGCAGCCTAATTATTGTGATTATTCCTTTCTTCAGACATTAGCCTCGGTTAATGTTGTTTTTACAACTGAGGGGCTGGGCGGAGAAGAGCAATATTGTTGCCCTTAGGAAGAGGGAGCGATGAACATACCGCTTTCCATTCACCTGCCTTAAAGTTTTGGACTACACTTGGATGCTCAAACTGCCTAAGGTCCCCTTGTTAATCTAGCCCTAAATCCAACATTTAGGCACCACTAGCTAGCATGCTCGGAACCCCTGCTCAGCTTCCACCAACCCTGGAGGTGCCCAGGTTTTCACTGGCAGAGGCCCCTAGGTGCCCGCTGTTTTTGCTGGTGAGCATGCATAAACCTGCCTCAGGCCTGACAGTGCCTCGTAGCTTGATACATAGCTCGGGCCTACCTTGTGTATGGAGCCTCATCCAGACAGAGGAGGAGTTGGTGGTGCTGCCTATCCTTATACCGAGAGATTGGGGCACTCATCTAGGCTGGTGAAAGGACCTGGGTTCACATCCCTACTCCAAATCAGGCAGAGCAGGGATTTGAACTTGGGTTGCCCACATCCCAGGTGAGTGCTCTAACCACCAGGCTATTGGGCATGGGGACAACCACCACCATCTCCTCCTTTTCTTTTGCAGGTTACATGTGTACTGTGTATACCTACAAATCAGGCCCCTTAGGCAAGCGAAGCAGGGGAACAGCAGGGCTTAAGTGTGAGTTAGGCACTGAGCAGCTCAGTGATTTCATGCCTTATGGTGACTTTGCACGTGCCAACTGGCAGAAACTTAGTCAGCACCACCACCATCTTCTCCATGAGAAAGGGCTGACCCGGCTTAGTTGCCTGTCTCCAGGAGAGTGTTTGGGGCTGTGAATCCCAAGCAGAGATAGGTGTCTTAATCCAGCCCAGACTAAGGGTTTGTCTACATTTGAAATGCTACAGAAGCACACCTGCTGGCTGCTGTCATGTTTTCATGTAGATGCTCACTACAGTGAAGGGAGGGGTTTCTCCCATCAGCCTAGTTAATCCACCACCCCAAGAGGCGGTAGCTAGTCAACAGAAGAATTCTTCCCCTGACCTAGCACTGTCTACACTAGGGGTTAGCTCGGTTTAACAACATCGCTCAGGGGTGTGGATTTTTTCACACCCCTGGGCAACGTAGCTGGGTCGACATAACTTTTGAGTATAGACCTGGCCTTAGGGGCCTGCCTCACTCTGTCTGAGCGGTGGGTTTTAAGCACACACATAAGGGGAGCTGTATACAACAGGTTGCCCCTCTGATTGGCATTTCCTACTAGCTAGCTTAGATGGCCCACCACTCAGTCTGTGGGCTTTTGTGTATCCCGGTCTTAAGCACCCAACTCTCCACAGGCATTTTATAGGGAGCTTGAACACCTAACTTGGGAGTGTGGATTCTGCTGGGCCTAAAGTCAGGCTTTGCAACACTGAGCCTGAACCTCCTTGGTGGAGCTAACCCTGAGATGCTTTTGGCAATTTGATGTGTAAGCTATATAGGTATTTCCCCCAGATGTATTTACTTTCTTGTTTTCAGTTGGATCCCCTTTTATTGCCTATTCATACTGCTAACCTTTCAAGGTCCCCATGTTCCTATTATTTTGTCTGTCCTCCCTGCTGGTGGTAACACCTCCCAGTAATTTGCAACTTTAATTTAATGGGCTGCTTACATACGTTTCCAAATCATTAATGATGATGTTAAATAAAACCAGACCAAAGCATCTCCCTCTGCGCCAAATATTGCCTCTTATAATTACCCCTTATTTATGATTCTTCCATCAGTTTTTTTTTAACCCATGTGGCAGTGCTCCTAGCCAAACCAATTTGAATTAATTTTTCAAGTAAGGTGTTGTACGATTACCCTAGCAAGGGCTTTAACTGAAGAATACAGATACCACAGCATCTAGTGCCAAGCCCTGAAACCACTGTCTTCTTCTGTGTCCCTTTGCACAGCTGGACCAGCAGCCCAGTACATATATGGCCAATTCCCACTTTTTTGTTTGCAAAAACATGCTGAAACTACTGTGTTCACATGCCTTCTGTACCCTGACTCTGGTCAGTATTCTGTACCCCATTGTAACAGAGTCACCCTGTGCCAGTTCACATTGGTAAACTGGTATGCCAGACTGTCTTGTGAATAGGGAGCTGTTATTTACCCTTTCACATAACAAAGGAACTAGGGGGTCACCTGATGAAATGAATAGACAGCAGGTTTAAAACAAACAAAAGGAAGTATTTCTTCACACAACACACAGTCAGCCTGTGGAACTTGTTGCCATGGGATTCTGTGAAGGCTAAAAGTATAAATGGGTTCAAGAAAGAATTAGATACATTCATGGAGGCGAGGTCCATCAATGACTAGTAGACAAAATGGTCAGAGATGCAACACCAGACTCCAGCTGTCCCTAAACTCCAAGGATCAGCGACAGGCCACTGGGCTAGGTGGCCCGTTAGTCTGAGCCAATGTGGCCATTTTTATGTTCATATTGTACCCTATTGAGCCTTTAGAAAGCAATCTTTTCTAGGGTAGAGATGAAGTCTCAGTTTGGCACAGGTCACCATTGTACAGAACTGATTGAACAGATACACGTCATTATCCCAAATGTAGCCAGCTAAGTGTGTCTTGGACTTTCTAAAGAACATAAGATACATGTTGTTGAGTTCTCATAATTCCACCGTCCTAAGTGCTTATCCATAACGGATGGTCATGCTACTAATAGCAATTATTTATTAGTAGCAGTATTACAGTCGTACTCAATCAAGTTTGGGACTCCATTTTGGTAGGCTCTGTGCAAGCGCATATTAAGCAAGCTTCCCTGCCCTGCAGTGCTTACAATTCAAGGCGCTCATCCTTCAAACAATTGTGCACTTCAGTGGCATTATTCCTTACATAAAGTTACACCTGTGTGTAAGGATTAGACCCTAAAGACAAGATGTAATGAGTCGGTGTAACTAACAAATGGATGCAGGGGCTGGGAGTGTTAGGAATATATGACTAAATAAAGGCTGGTTGGAGGGTCCTAGTTTCAGTCTTGCTCTATCTTTTCTCTTTTATTTATTTATTCATTTAGAGAGAGTAGGTGGGTGAGGTAGTATCTTTTATTGGTCCAACTTCTGCTGGTGAGAGAGGCATACGCAGAGCTCTACTTCAGGTCTGGGACAGGTACTGTCAACAGCTAAATACAAGTATGGAACAGATAAGGAGTTAATACATGTTGCAAGAGACCATTCAAGATGAAGGGGGCAGTTAATACCTCTGCAGTTATAGGACAAAGGAGGGTTAGTAGGTTACAAATTGTTATAAAAAGCCATAAATCCAGTATCTCCAGCCAGGATTTTTGGTGTCAAGCGGAGTTATGAATTTAAGTTCCCAGGCTCGTGTTTTGAAGGTGTTGTGCAGGTTTCTGTTGAGGATGAGGATTGAGAGGTCAGCTATGGAATGATCATTTTGAGAAAAAAGTATTTTGGTGTTTTTGTCTTTTATCATTTTTCTGTAGAGCCCTGGGCCCTTTAAAGCACCACCTGAGCCCCGCTGCTTTACTGTGTTATATCTGAATTCGTGTGGAGCCCCGGGCCCTTTAAATCCCCGCCGGGGAAGCCGGTCCAGTCTGGCATGGCGTGCTGGCAAGAGCCAGTACGCCGTACCGGACCGAACCCGATATAACGCGGTCTCACCTATAAGGTGGTGAGATTTTTTGGCTCCCGCGGACCGCGTTATATCAGGGTAGAGGTGTATTAGCAATCAGTAATCTCACAGTGAGTCTTTGCTTTTTTGAATATTGGTACAACACTTGCTTTATTCAAATCCTCTGGTACTTCCCCATTTCTATGTGACTTTTCAAAAATAATTACCAATGGTTCAGTAAATTCATTAGTAAATTCCCTTAAGACCCTGGGCTGTATATCAGCCAGCCCTGCTGATTTGTATATACGCATTAATCAAATGTTTCAAGTATCCCCATTTGCCTCCTTTCAGATTAACAGTTATTTTGACAAGGTCTTTATTATTTCCTACTTACTTGTGTAAGTAACTCATACTTGTCTTGTTTAAATCCTCCCCTCATCACTGTTTTCAGTTCAGCTTTGTTTTTATCTGCAGAGCCTGATTCCTACTGAAGACATTGCCAACTTCTTGTTCTTTACATTCTTCTTTTTTCAGAAGCATTTTGGTTGGTTGTTTTTTCATGTTGGCATCTTTTAGGAGTCTCCATTTGCCCCATCCTTAAATTTTAACTCTTCCTCCTTGTGCTGCAGCCCACTCTGTATGTTTCTTATTGCTTCAAAATGAGCTCGATGAAATCTGTGAATGTGCTACTTAGTGTTAAGTTCAGCAAGCCCAGTCATTGGCACAGAGCCTCTCCCTTACCCTCCTTCGTTCAGTTTGCTTTGTTTGCAATATATTTACAATTTGCAAAGTTTTAAAACAGGCTAATCTTTTTATAAACTAGGGCACCCAGCTCCCCAGAGGCTGTTCAGTATCCATAGCCATTGGTTGGCTTTGTATGCATGCTGAAATGCCTTCTGCCAGACAGCACTCACACCAGCAACCACATACAGGCAGTAAGATGTGTTTCTAAGTCTGAGAGAGGAAAATGGGGGGCGGGGAGGGTTTGGCACAGGGGGAAACGTGGTCATGACCCCAGCCTCCACAGTGAAAGAAAGAGATAACTGACCAGTGAAGGGGTTGAGTCAAGAAAGGGTTTTTATTGAGCTTGTAATCGGGAGGGCGAGGGGGGGGAAGGGGGGTGCTTCCTCCTTTACAGCTTTGGCAAAGACAGGTGGTATAAAAGAGGCATTTTGTATGCACAGGACTGGGAGCCAGAAACTTCTGAATAGCAGCTAAATTGGTTTATACACTTATATGTGGTGCATGTGTGTGTCTCTAGGCCTGGTACATTGCAACAGTGGCTGTGCTGTTGATACCCTCGTCGGCAACCTTTCAGAAGTGGTGTGCCAAGTTCACTGTAATTTAACGTTTCGCCTGCCAGTAATACATGTTAACGTTTGTAGAAGGCCTCTCTCTCTGTCTGTATTATATAAATAAACTATTGTTGTATTTAAAGGTTTTTTAAATATTTCAGAAGCTTCATTTAAAATAAAAGTAAAGTGCAGATCTTATCAATTTAGAACCCCCAGACCGGCAGCGGGCTGAGCACGTCCTGGGATCCTTTTCTGGGGTTCCAGCCACCAGCCCTGCTCAGCCCGCTGCCGGTCTGGGGTTCCGTCCGCCAGCTCCTGCCAGCCGGGATCCCGGCCGCCGGCCCCCCTCAGCCCGCTACCAGCCTGGGGTTCTGCTCATGCAGGCCAACAGGAGGCTGAGCAGGGCTGGCAGCCGGAACCCCAGACCAGCAGCAGGCTGAGTGCTGCCGGCACCCCAGACTGGCAGCGGACTGAGCCCCTCAGCCTGCTGCCGGCTGAGTGAATGGAACCCCAGGCGGGCAGTGGGCTGAGCACTCTGGGGTTCCGGCCGCCGGCTTCTGCCAGCCGGGGTCTCAGGAGTTCCCTGGGGGCCCCCAGGCCGGCAGCAGGTGCTTAGTGGGGCTGCAGCAGCCGGAACCCCAGAGTGGCGGTGGGCTGAGCCGCTCAGCCTGTCGCCGCGTGCCATCAAAAATCGGCTTGCGTGCCACCTTTGGCATGCATGCTGTAGCTTGCCGACCCTTGCTGTATAGGCTTGAGTGAGTCATGTGTTCCACAGTTTCCCTGCTGTATGGTTAAAGTGGGGAAAGCTTACCTGGGGGATGGAGGGGCAGCGCAGGTAGGGGAAGGTTATTAAGATTAATGGAAGGGGCATTCAGCCTTCTAAAGCTGCAAGTGTTTCTTACTATTTTAGTAGTTATCCCATTAGGCTTGTGTTACAAAAGGGCACTAAAAACTACCATGGGAACTGTTTTACAAGATACTAAGCAAAACTTTTCTTTTCTTTTTGTGTATAGTGCTGTGGTTCTTGATGGAAAAATTTATGCCACTGGTGGAATTGTTAGCAGCGAAGGACCTGCACTGGGGAATATGGAAGCCTACGACCCTAAGACAAACACATGGACGCTTCTACCCAATATGCCATGCCCTGTGTTTCGACATGGCTGTGTAGTAATTAAAAAGTACATTCAGAGTGGTTGATGCTACCAAGGAGTTGGATGGAGAACTGGTTTTGCCTGCCAAAAGCAGGCAAAAAATAAAAAAAGCTATTACAACAACAAAAATAAATAAAATTAGAAGAACAAAAACACAAAAGCAACGAACATATTGCTCTAAAGTTTTGAATATTCTCTACATTGAATGTAGAAAATCATCTTCACCTTTTGGTGAACGAGGAGCAGAGAGCTCCGTGCTATGTAAGATAGTGTAACTTGATAATACAAGTGTGTCACTAGATGTTGTAGTGGCACTTGTTACGGATGTAGGCTTTGGGTCAACCCAGGTGCAATAGAATTTCACATATTTTTTAACTGGGGGGAGAGAAAAATCTGCATTTTACTCCTAGAGAGCAAGCTTGATTCTTAACATAACTGTGCAGAAGATTAGTTTTACTATTACACATAAGGCATCAGGCTATTTGAAAGAAGTCAAAGTGTCCTTATCACTTTGATTCCTACATTTGTTTTTAACAAATACATGCTTTTCAATACCAATGACTGAGAGATATCTTGTGTGACAGCTGGCGTAGGTTGATGTCAGTCTTCCATCAGATCAAATAAATACTGCAGTTCTCTAGAGCAGCACCAAAAAAGGAGAGAAAGAGAGAGAAGAACTGATTATAATGGCATTCTATGTGAAAAGGGTTTCTTGGGCTGTATGGGTTTCTGCCCCCTACATGGCAGCATTTGTGTGTTAGGAGTGGAGGGTGGTTTCTACCCTGTTTTCTACTGTATGAGCAAAACTTGACAGTGCTTGCAACCTTTAATGCAATTATTATTATTTTTAGATGCCAGAGGCATTTGCTTGATTAAACTAACCTCTTCAAAATGTTCTGATTGGAATCATGTTAATAAAACAAACCATATGATGTGGGATTTCCACATTTTCAGTAAGTTATTTAAGAAGATGCCTCATATACTCATTTTTGGATCACAGTCAAGATTCCTTATGTTGGGCTATATGCCACTATCTTTTTGTTTTTAAATTACATCTAAGAGGACATCTTAAAAAAACCCAAACCTATCTCCTAATTAAAAGGTATGGATGTCTTAAATGCAAACTTCTCTCATCAGAATGAGACCGTTTCAAAATAAAAATATTCACACGTTTTAAACACACAAGTTTAAATCCCATGATAGAAAATGGATGGGATGAAGCCCAGTATAAAAGACACAGAATGATTACTGTGTAGCGTTGTAAGTATATGCACAGCACAGGGGTTATATTTTTATATATATATATTAAAACATTGTCTATCCAGAGAAGCATTGTGATGTGAAAATTCTTTATAAATTTGTAAATGGAATGATCAAATGGGCAATGAGCGGGGAGATATAATGGGGGAAAACAGCTTCTTACAGTTAACAAATGGAAAATAACCCTGAGCAGAGGATTTGTGTGATTTCTTTCCAAACAGAGCAGCAGAAAGAGTTACTACGTTTGCCTTCACAGTTTTAGATTCCAAATGCCATGGTGGTAATTCGGTGGAGAGATTCCTTTACAGAATGTCTGTATGAAAAACACTACAGTCAATATCTAGTTGAATTTCATACCAAATATATTAGCCTTTTTGTATCGGGGAGATCTGGTTACAACTTTGGGGAAACCAATTCAGACAGTTAGCCAATCACCTTAAAGTTATTTTATTAATAATTGTTTATAAAAGAACAAAATAGTATGAAATTTGTATCTTGCAGTATTTAAAAATAATGTGCTCAGTCAGGCTATAAGGTGACTCACATCTCTCTCCTTTTGATAGTGAAGTTCCAACCTTTGTTATGCAGTTGTTTTGATTATTTATTCTTTAAAGAAAAAAATAAGCACAACAAAATTATATACATAATATGTCATTTAAAGTATTTATGTCAAACAGGGTACAAGTGTGAACCTAAAGATTGGAGCACAAGTTTCTAACTGCCTGGGGCAGGACTAATTTTAGTGTTGGTGTGTGTCTACCTCCAAAGGAGGTGCTAGCAATCAACAAGACCTAACACATTCACCATTTCCAATTTAGCTTATTTCTTCATTTCTCACACTGGAGCAAAACTGGCTATTTCTGTGACTAATATAAAACAACCAGGGTTCTCTGTAATGGCATTGTATATAGTTTATGTTTACTGTTAAGTTCTTGTTATATTATAATAAATATATTTATAGATCTAGATTCATCATCCAGATTGGATTAATTTTGTTAAGAGTGAACACAGGGCAATGCCACGTTAATGTTTACATTAATTTTCCGTGCAACCATGGAGGAAAATGCTTTTGTTCCAGCTGGATCTGTCTCTGGTCCAATTTTTCTTGCCAGTATTTAACTGACTACTAACTTCCAACATACCTGCATCCTACTTTTAAAAAAAAAAAGGCTTATAACTAACTCTGGGATCTATTTATCTAGACTGCCTCCCTTTCCCCCACTCCATTTTTCCAAACCTCTATTAAGTAAAGAACCAGAGGGCTCTTTTCTATCAAGGTTTATACAATTATCTTGAAGCTTTATCTTAAAACCTTACTAAACTGCTTTATTTAAGTGAGCCTGGAGTTGTGCTACTTGGTCTTGTAATTTCTAAGAGATGAAAGCCACTTTTGCCCTGTGGTCAAGTTCCTTTGTATCTCGGAGTGGGAGTTCAGCAATCCACAAAAGGACACTTGTCTCCAAGAGCACTGAAGTGTAACAGCTCATGGTTCCTCTGATGTTTCACTGGATGGCATCTGTAAAACACTGGGTTGGGAACTAATGAGGAGACAAATATAACTCGTCCCAACCACTTCTCCAGTGGGAGAGGCAGTGCATTGCAGTGGAACATTGTTCCTACTATGGGTCTGCAAACATCTGTTATATACATTTACAGAAATAATTAAACTATTGAGTTTGTCTCAGCTTTGTTCAGAGTGTGACTTTGCAAGTATTTAGAAGCTGGATTGCAGTTTTTGAACATTTTTGTTTGGTCTTAGTGGATCAGGTTGAACAGCGCATGAAGATTACTAAAAGCCTTGCAATTTGGTATTATGCAGCCATGACCCAGACCACACAGGATAAGTTGCCAACCTTTTCATCAACACTGTGGAAAGACTGGCTTACTCAGCACTGGTCAATAAGGCTTGGTAGGATAAGCAAAAGAGAGGCTATTTGCTTTCCTTTTATATGAAAATTATTTTAGTTGTCCTCTGGGAAGTTAGCTGAGAGTCTTTGCTAAATGAATCACGTGCACAGATCTGCTTAAACGCTTTTAGAAACTCCATGGACAGGCTGGCTCAGTGGACTGGTAACGATACCAATCCTTTCACCTCTTGTTTACTAGTATGACTCTAGATCAGCTCACTGGGGACTGAAAGTTACCATGTAAGGGATGGTTCGCTGCCTCCAGCGAACGCCACATACTCCCACAGGTCCCAGGGTTGCTGTTTGCCTCTTTCTGATCGTTTCATTGAGTAGTAAACTTACCAAGTAAATAAAGTCTTAACTTCAAGCAAGGAGACACTATCTGGGAGACTCCTGAATCTCAAATCTTTCCTGAGTAGTTTCTAATGAAAGGGCAGCGGTTCCCTTGGAAAGGTGCTACCTTACCCCTCCACACTACATTCAAAAGCTGATTTAATTTTCCAGTCTTGGCGGATCAAACCCCAAATAGGATGTGTAGTGCAGTGCTGGGCAGGTCATACCAACCTCTGAAAAATACCAGTATGGGGTGTCTTTAGTACTTTGACACCACTTGTATAGCCTGTCATGCAAATAAAGGCTCATTGACTAGGATGAGCTCTTTAAACTAAACCCTTAATGCTCCATTTCACCTTTCTAGGGTCTGGGAGCTTTAAAAGCAAGCACTGAAGCCTCTTTTCAGCTGTAATGGAGATACCAGGGTATACAGAAAATGCAACACTAATTTTTGATCATCCTGAGGGTCCTGGTTAGAAAAAATGATGAGCTAGAAAGAAAATTATCTTGAGAGAAGTAGGCAGAGATGTCTCTGCATGGTGGGTCTATCATCTCATTACACAAGGTCTGGAGATACCAAGAAAAGTGTCATCTCTGGTCTGAAGAACCACTCTTTGTGTAAGGCTGAATTAAACACTGGCCCAGTTTAGACTTCATGCAAGTGAGGGCTGTCACCTGAGCCAGAAGAGAACTGGGACTAGATTCTTTAGCCAAATTATCCTTAATTCCCTCTTTCGTCAGCCCACAAGTTCTATTTCAATCAAGTATAGCAGCTTACGACAAGGAATTACAAGTTTTGGTTCAGCTAGTGCCTAGGAGAGGGAAGCTTTGCCACTGACATCAAGCCTAACGGCTGCATTTGTTCCTTGTTAGAGGAATAAAAAAGGTAACCAGCTGCTTGTGGTTTTTAATTTTGTCATCTTTCAATGTTTTACTAATATCCTCTCTCCTTTCCCAGTTCACAGGTGAGATCTTAAGGGCTACCGTGACAATGTTAGTCTCCTTTACAACCCGGCTGGAGGACAGTGCTGGCTGCCCAACTGATAATGCATGTTCTGAAACCTTCCTTCTTGCAGCCCTTTGAAGAGCTCTCTTTCGCCCAGCAATCAGGCTGGCAGCCTGAATTCCAATGTCTATTGTGTAAGCCATAAAGTTGTTATAAAACCTAGGTTTTATGATGGTGATTTAGGCCCAGTCTGGGACATCAGTCCTGAACCATGTCTACCACAGCAATACATACACTTTCTCCACAGTTCAGTGTGTGTAGCTTTATATTTCTTCTCACCCCTTTGTGTGGCCACAGAGTATGGATACAATTAAGCTTAGCTGGCAACTGCAAGCCATGGAAGCCTGTGTGTTTTATTTTTCCCCTGTGGTAAAAACAGATTTATAGAAATAATAGCTCTTAAAGGGTAGGGACTAGCACCTTCTTCTCAGGTTCAAGCAGAGTGGTTCCCAGACTGTGACCTATGGGGCATGGGCTGGTTTACACCATAGTAGCAGAACAAGAATCCGTTGGATGAAATTATGAAAGTGGAACACCAAATGCTTTTGACTTTTAAAATCTGAGAACGGAGAGCTTATTATAGTACAGGCACTGTCCCAAAGTAAAAATAATCAGACTTTGGCAAGCTGAGCTTGGATGCTGATTCATGCTGGCAATTCTGTAGCCACTGCATTTTTACTAAAAACTACCATTGTAAATAATTATTAATGTTCTTGTTCAATTAGTGCAGTATCCCATGTTATTTATTAATATTAAATTCAATTTTATCTTGTTCCCACCTTTTCAGTATGTCACAGATTTTCATATTGGCAACATATAATTGCTATGTAGAAGTGTAGAGAGGAAAGCAGGAAGATTCCCATTCATATCTGTCAGTTAGCCAGTTCTTAATCTATTTAACATGTGCTCTATTGATACTGCATAGTGCTCAAATTTTAATCAGAATGTCATAAGGTGCTCAGACAAATTACAAGAGTCTAAGTGTTACATCGATGCAGATTACATCAATTCCCTGGTATTATACGATTTATTAAAAATTAACATCTGCAGGGCAGAGATCTCCTCAGTCAACTCTTATTAAGACTCTTTGATACAGGTTATCCAGGCCTTCTGACAGAAAAATGTTTATTCCTAGTAGATGATGTCTAATAACCTTCCATTACTAATGCACTGGAAACTACTTCATCATTCTCTTACCATACAAACACATGTTCCTGCCTCTTTCCACATACAGAAGAAAAATGTGCAGTTCCCAAACTCTTAGGGTAGGTCTATACTTAACGCGCGGGTTGATGCAGAGAGTTCAACTTCTCGGAGTTCGAACTATCGCGTCTAATCAAGACGCGATAGTTCGAACTCCCCCCGCGCTCCGGTCAACTCCGGAACTCCACCACCGCGAACGGCGGTGGCGGAGTTGACCTTGGAGCCGCGGACTTTGATCCCGCGGCATCAGGACGGGTAAGTCAGTCGAACTAAGGTAGTTCGACTTCAGCTACTTCAGCTACGCTATTCGCCACAGTGAAAGACTCCATAAGTGGGAAAAGACTCTAGCAGAGGGAAGAAGCGGAAAAAGGCTCCAGGCAAATGCCTCCTGCCAAAGTCTTTCCCTGACACGTGTACCTACACACTGCAATGAGTGGGTACCGAGTTTGCTTTTCATTGTGGTGTGTAGCTACAGGTACCTACATGCCGCAGCAAGTATAGACAAGGTCCGAAAGGTGACTATTACAATGTAGAAAGAACTTTCATGAGCAGAAAATACCAGATAAGAAAAGGGTCTGTCATGTAGCAGAGCGAGACATAACAAAAACTGATGGTGGGAAGCCGAAGCCAGACATTGAAACTGGAAATATAGCACAAATTTCTACCAGTGAGGGAGTGGGTTTTCCATCTCAATGTCTTCAAATTAAGACCGAATGCCTTTGTAGAAGATATGCCTTCGCTAAACACAAGTTATTGGGCTCAATACAAGGGTAACTGGGTAAATTTAATGGCCTCTTATATAAAGCAGGGCAGACTAAATGTTCTAGTGATCCCTTCTGGCCTTAAACTCCCTTGAGAGCATCTCCATACTGAGGGTCTTTTCCTTTGAGAAGCTATTTGTTGTTAGATTTTGCTAATCTCTCCTATTTCTTCACATGTAACCCAAAATGTAAAGAAATGTAGTAACAGTGATTAATTGGTTCACTGAAAACAGCACAAATACTGCAGCATATTAATTCTCCTGGCAAAAACTGTAAGGGGAAAATCAGGAAGAATGGCTTGGCTAGGGACAGGGAAAGAAGCCAGCCTAGACTTAGGCACAGCAGCAATACGTTACAATCTTTCCAGACATCATACAAACCCAGTGGCTATGTACACACAGGACAGACTTTGAGAGAAAGCAGGTATGCGACCACCAGTACCTCTGTAACTGAAATTATGATCCATTTCTTCTTCCTCCTTTTCAAACAAAGCACTTGATTGGTAATTAGTAAAGCTGTATGAATAATGGGTTGGGGGTTTTTTTTGGTTCACTGGCAAGTCTGAAAAAATAATTAACAAATGGTTTTGGATCAAACAAACAATTTTTCAAAATCTTTGGCAACCCAAAAAGTTGAAAAAAAAAATCTATATCAGCTCAAAGTTTTGTTTTGACAAAATGAAACATTTTGTTTCAATTCTGACCATTTAAAAATGTTTTGTTTTTAATTAACAAAATTTTGAAACAAGGTAATTCAAACAGAAAAATCTAAACATTTCAAATCCCTTTTTTAGAACTTTTTTCATCCAAAACAATTTGCTGCAAGCAACACGAATTCCCAAAAACATTTTGGTGTCACCAAATCTACATTATTTGCCAAAAAAGTTTTGTCTAAAAAATTTTCTGCAGCACTACCCATTAATACTTCTGCCACATTTACCCTGCCAGCATGTGTTGCTTGGTTTCTGTGGGCCTTAGGATTTCTTTCCTCTACTTCTAATATGATTTAGTATGTAAGAATCCTATTGCCTAGTCATGCCTCTGCACTTTACTACTCTTAGAATCATAGAATATCAGGGTTGGAAGGGACCTCAGGAGGTCATCTGCTTAAAGCAGGACCATCCCCAACTAAATCACCCCAGCCAGGGCTTTGTCAAACCTGACTTTAAAAACCTCTAAGGAAGGAGATTCCACCACCTCCCTAGGTAACTCATTCCAGTGCTTCACCACTCATCTGTGCCTGGTCTACAATGCGGGGGAGGGAGGGCGGGAAATCGATCTAAGATACGCAACTTCCGCTGCTAGAATAGCGTAACTGAAGTCAACGTATCTTAGATCGACTTAGAATCACTTACTTTGCATCCTCACGGCGCAGGATTGATGGCCACCGCTCCCCCATCGACTCCGCTTCTGCCTCTCGACATGGTGGAATTCTGGAGTCAATGGCTGAGTGATCGGGGATCAATTTATCGCATCTACACTAGTGACCGAACTATTGGGAATCAATTTATCACATCTAATGTAGACGCGGGTAGTGTATACGTACCCCTAGTGAAAAAGTTTTTCCTAATATCCAACCTAAACCTCCCCCACTGCAACTTGAGACCATTACTCCTTGTTCTGTCACCTGGTACCACTGAGAACAGTCTAAATCCTCTCTTTGGAACCCCCTTTCAGGTAGTTGAAAGCAGCTATCAAATCCCCCTTCACTCTTCTCTTCTGCAGACTAAACAATCCCAGTTCCCTCACCCTCTCCTCGTAAGTCATGTGCTCCAGCCCGCTAATCATTTTTGTTGCCCTTTGCTAGACTCTTTCCAATTTTTCCACATCCTTCTTGTAGTGTGGGGTCCAAAACTGGACACAGTACTCCAGATGAGGCCTCACCAATGTCAAATAGAGGGGAACGATCATGATCTGCTGGCAATGCCCCTACTTATACAGCCCAAAATGCCATTAGCCTTCTTGGCAACAAGGGCACACTGTTGACTCATATTCAGCTTTTCGTCCACCATAACCCCTAGGTCCTTTTCTGCAGAACTGCTGCCCAGCCATTCGGTCCCTAGTCTGTAGCAGTGCATGGGATTCTTCCGTCCTAAGTGCAGAACTCTGCACTTGTCCTTGTTGACCCTCAGATTTCTTTTGGCCCAATCCTCTAATTTCTCTAAATCCCTCTGTATCCTATCCCTACCCTCCAGCCCAATTTAGTGTCATCTGCAAACTTGCTGAGGGTGCAGTCCATGCCATCCTCCAGATCGTTAATGAAGATATTGAACAAAAGCAGCCCCAGGACTGACCCTTGGGGCGCTCCGCTTGATACCGGCTGCCAACTAGACATGGAGCCATTGATAACTACCCGTTGAGCCTGACGATCTAGCCAGCTTTCTATCCAGTTATAGTCCAGACATCCAGCCCATACTTCTTTAACTTGCCAGCAAGAATACTGTGGGAGACCGTATCAAAAGCTTTGCTAAAGTCAAGGAATAACATGTCCACTGCTTTCCCCTCATCCTACTCTTAAGTTAGAACTAATAATAATACATGATATAGGCAGAGCATATAGAAATACCTATTGTCAAGGTTGCACAAACTCTATTGTAAGGGGTCACTTTTAATTACTTATAATTTTGACAGTTTTATTCTTCTCAGCCCAGCAGAAAATATTTTTCAGAAGTCTGATAAAAAATTTGGTCAGCAATTTGTGTTTACATGGGGGTGTGGATAGAAATAAAAATTTCCCATAAAAAGTTTGCACCTTTTTTAAAACAGCTCTGCACTCACTAGTAGAAAACAAGAACTTGAAATTTTGCACAGAGACAGTCGTTAGTCGCAGACCATGTGTGGCACTACCTTTTACTACATAATACCATGAATGTGTTTCAGATTTATCTTTTAGAAGTGTTATGACAGGTGAGGAACTGCTCTGTACTAATCTAAGAATACTGAGAATTAATAATTTTATAAACACTGCATGAGACCTCGGCAGGTGAAGTGATTGTATAGTGGGTTATAAGACTTTTCTGTATAAATGCCTTCATCTTGCTGAATAGGGGAGCTGTGTGAAGAACAAACAAGAAAGTAACACAATGGCTTCTCAGATTGGAACACCCAACACATGCTGAAAGATCATGGGGCAAGCTGTTAGCTTCAAGGACCCAATTTCCAACAGGTCACAAGTTTTGCTTTTGCCAAACCTGAAATCCTGAAGATCATAGAATATCAGGGTTGGAAGGGACCTCAGGAGGTCATCTAGTCCAACTCCCTGCTCCAAGCAGGACCAATTCCCAACTCCAATTCCCAACTAAATCATCCCAGTCAGGGCTTTGTCAAGCCTGACTTTAAAAACCTTTAAGGAAGGAGATTCCACCACCTCCCTAGGTAATCCATTCCAGTTCTTCACCACCCTACTAGTGAAAAAGTTTTTCCTAATATCCAACCTAAACCTCCCCCACTGCAACTTGAGACCATTACTCCTTCTTCTGTCATCTGCTACCACTGAGAACAGTCTAGATCCATCCTCTTTGGAACCCCCTTTCAGGTAGTTGAAAGCAGCAATCAAATCCCCCCTCATTCTTCTCTTCTGCAGACTAAACAATCCCAGTTCCCTCAGCCTCTCCTCATAAGTCATGTGTTCCAGCCCGCTAATCATTTTTGTTGCCCTCCACTGGACTCTCTCCAATTTTTCCACATCCTTCTTGTAGTGTGGGGCCCAAAACTGGACACAGTACTCCAAATGAGGCCTCACTAATGTCGAATAGAGGGAAATGATCACATCCCTCGATCTGCTGGCAACGCCCCTAGTTATACAGCCCAAAATGCCATTAGCCTTCTTGGCAACCAGGGCACACAGTCAACTCATATCCAGCTTCTCATCCACTGTAACCCCTAGGTCCTTTTCTGCAGAATTGCTGCCTAGCCATTCGGTCCCTAGTCTGTAGCAGTGCATGGGATTCTTCCTTCCTAAGTGCAGGACTCTGCACTTGTCCTTGTTGAATCTCATCAGGTTTCTTTTAGCCCAATCCTCTAATTTGTCTAGGTCCCTCTGTATCCTATCCCTACCCTCTAGTGTATCTACCACTCCTCCCAGTTTAGTGTTATCTGCAAACTTGCTGAGAGTGCAATCCATGCCATCCTCCAGATCATTAATGAAGATATTGAACAAAACTGGCCCCAGGACCAACCCTTGGGGCACTCCGCTTGATACCGGCTGCCAACTAGACATGGAGCCATTGATCACTACCCGTTGAGCCCGACAATCTAGCCAGCTTTCTATCCAGTTATAGTCCATTCATCCTGCCCATACTACTTTAACTTGCCGGTAAATAGCTAAATAGCTAAAAAGCCCTTCACAGAAGAAATGGGCTGGGGGGGGCAGGGAGGGGGAAGGTGTTTGAACTAGGGTGACCAGTCAGCAAGCATGAAAAATTAGGGCAGGGATAAAGAGTAATAGGACAAAGCCCCAAATATTGGACAGTCCCTATAAAATCAGGACAGCTGGTCCACCCTAGTTTGAATTGTCAGAAGCTATCAAGGGACACAGAGATTGCATGGAGGGAGTCTGAAGAAGTTGATCCAGGGAATGGTAAGCCTCGGAGAAAATCAGTCATTCATGAAGACTTGTTCGTTGTTTTAAAATGTCTTTTTCTGTGAGATGCTTTGGTTCTAATACTTGGCTTTAAGAAGACTGTCTGTTCACTGGCACATAGCACCAAGAGCAAAGGATTAAAGCAAAAAAGACTTATGTGCATTGGTCTTACCTTTACTGTAATGTTTCATTGCCAACTTCTGTAAGTTCTCTTCTGCCCAACTACCTCTATCCCTGGGCTGGGAGAAGCAGACTGCTCTGCTGTGTTCTGTCACTCCTTGGATGTGTCTCCCTGCATCCCTGTCAATGCTCACAAACGCAGCCTGACAGCCCACCCAACCCCTTCTTCCCTAGGCAAGCATTTCTAAGGTTTGAGCATCCCCTTTAATCCTACATATAGGACTGGGAAGAATAAACCTTCCCAGCATAGCTGGAGCCAAGCCAAGGGTATTGCCCAATGAATGGCTTCCCCATTGTTTCCTCAAGGACCCTTGGTATTCTCTCTGGCAGAACCATATCTATTTCATTTCCTGTTTATTTCCCCTTTCTAGTCTTTTTTAACTATCTGCTGCTAGGCAGGAAAATATCAAAGAAGGAAACTGAAGAATGCCTGCTATTTATAAAAAAACCCACAGCTATTTCCTTCACTCTCTCCTGGGAGAATTGCATGAGTCTATCGCAGGAGACAGGTACTGGTTAGAGGCCTGAGACCTGATGCAAAGAGAGCAGGTAGGGTCAGAGATGCAGTTAGGCCGGGAACCATTATAGTGATGGCATTATTTAAAAAATAATGTGACCACGTCATAACACTAAGTCACAATGCATATTGAGATAGGGTGAAATCAATGTTGTGCAGAGGTGGGCAAACTATGGCCCACGGGCCACATCCGGCCCAGCCCCTGAGCTCCTGGCCTGGGAGACTAGCCCCTTCCCCCGCAGCCTCAACTCACTGCGCTGCTAGCGCAATGCTGTGAGTTCGTGGGCAGCGCAGCTGCAGAGCCGCAGCCTGGCCCGGTGCTCTGTGCTGTACAATGGTGTGGCTGGCTCCAGCTGGGCGACGCGGCTGCCTGTCCTGGTTCTCTGGGCGGAGCTGCTGTAGCACCACCAGCCACCAGTGCTCCAGGCAGCGCGGTAAGGGGGCAGGGAGCTGGTGGGGGGGTGTAGATAGAGGGCAGGGGAGTTTGGGGGGTGGTCAGGGGCGTGGATATGGGGCGGGAAACAGGGAGGTTGAATGAGGGCAGGGGTCCTGGAGGGTCCGTCAGGAATGAGAGAAGGGGTTGGATGGGGCAGTCAGGGCAGTCATGGGCAAAGGTTCTGGGGTTGGTCAGGGGCCAGGGAGCAGGGGAGGTGAATGGGGCAGGAGTCCCGTGGAGGCCGTCAGGGAACAGGCCGGGTTGGATGGGGAAGGAGTCCTGGGGGGACCATCGGGGGGTAAGAACCAGATAGGGGGCAGGGGCCAGGCCATGCCTGGCTGGTTGGAGAGGCACAGCCTCCCCTAACCGGCCCTCCATACAATTTTGGAAAGCCGATGCAGCCCTCAGGCCAAAAAGTTTGCCCGCCCCTGATGTTGTGCATGCAACTTTAACTTTGTCAGACCCAGAATTCTGATGCTTCACTTTGCAATCTCACTATTATTTTAATACAGTTTTTGTACTGAACTATTAATATTCATTGCAGTTCTATAATGGCTTCCATCCAAGGCTCTTAAGGAACTTAACAAATCCTGGAGCTAGATTCTGCCATCCTTCCGCACAATAAAAATAGTATCTTACTGCTCAAGTACTTCCAGTGGACTCAGTGGGAAAAAAGATACTTGTGATGGGATGTATAAATCCCGTGCCACTGCACCGGTGAGAAATGGCAATCTTGGAGCAGAAGCTTTAAAAGAGAGAAGCTCGGTTCAGAAGAGCCCAGCCCTGGGCTGGCAGGTGGACAGACCCTGCGCTGCTAGCTCCCAGGAAGGAGCACTATGGAGGATAAAACTGGCAGAGGGTTCTTGCAAACTGCACAATAGCCCTGAGCGCACACAGCCAGACAATGGCTCTTCGGGTATCTCCTGAAAGGAGGAGGCCAAACAGGAGAGTAGTGAGTAAGAGTAGGGAGGTGATTTTATCTCTGTATATGGCATTGATGCGACCCATACTGCATACACCGCATACACTTCTGGTATCCGTATTTTTTAAAGGATATCGAATCACTGGAGCAGGCACAGAAAATAGCTACAAAAATGACTTGAGGGCTGGAGAAAATGCCTTACAATGAGGGACTTAGAGAGCTCAATCTGTTTAGCTTACCCACAAGAAGACTGAGGTGACAATTACAATGTAGAAACACCTTCACTGGTAACCAGGTAATGGTTACCAGGTAAGAAATTGGTCTTTCATGTAGCAGAGAAAGTCGGTATGAGAACCCATGTCTGGGAGCAGAAGCCAGACATTAAAACTGGAAATACAGCACAAATTTCTAATACTGATAGTGGCGGATTAGCCACTGGGTTAACAGGGCCCAGTCCAATTGGGGGGCCCCTCAGAAAAAATAGATATACAACGTTCCCCACAACTGCTGTGCCTGCCAGAGAGCAGGGTCAGGGCATCGGGGCTTGCCCAGCTGACCTGATACTCCTGAGCAGTGGGGCAATGCCCCACGCCCCAACCCAGCCCCCCCAGCAGGAACATCGAGTGGGCATGGGAAGTGTGTCCTGATCCAGCTCCCTGTCAGGAATGCTGGGCAGGGGAAGCCTCCGTGTCCCAACCCAGCTCCCCAACAGGAGCGCCGGGATGGGGGGGGAGCAGGAAGGACTTCAAGCAGCAGGGGTGGAGAGGGGGCCCCCTTGCTCTGGCCCGGGGCCCCACAAACCCCTAATCCGCCTCTGTTCCAAAACTTAATCCCCCTCAGTATTCAGGTTACCAAGGGAGGTGGTGGATTCTCCATCGCAATGTCTTCAAATTAAGAGTGAGTGCCTTTCTAGACGATATGCTTTAGCCGAACAAGTTACAGGTGAAATTTAATAGCCTCAAATATAAAGCAGGTCAGACTAGATGCCCTAATGGATCCTTTTGATCTTAAACTCTATGAATAACTCGATGTTTCTGCTAGAATGATCAGCAGTTAAATAGCTGATTATATATAAATCATCACTAGGATTCAGAATCAGACTAATTCCCATCTCTGATTTATTACTGAAGACTGGAAAGTACAACACTGCAGCAGTTACACTCAGTTTTCATTTTTAAGGTTGTTTTCACAATCCTGAGGGAGATAAAAAAAATAATGAAAACTCCACTTCTGGAACAAAATTCTAGAGCAAGAAGCAGATTAAGGATGAAATTCTACAGCCCCGATGCAAGGTGAAAGCTGTTAATTTTAGCTCCACTATTACACTGTGGTATTTTATGAAAATTACTTTGTATATTTGTGTTTCAAATACTTAAACATTGTAAAATTGTTTCCAAAATTAGATACTTTAATACAATTCAGCATCTCACCAATTATCCTTAATCCTGTTACTAAAATCAATCAATGAATATCTGTTGTTCTTCAAAGTGGCTTCTGCATATTCCTATAAGTCAGAGTCTACCCATGTGAGCAAGAAGATGTAAGCTCTACACTGTACAGAGACAGCCGAGGTGTTATCTGAAAGCTGATTTTGGAGGTGCATGAATGGCTCCATAGTTTAAGATGCATTGAGATTTGTACTTAGCAGAATGAGTCACTCTATTTCATGCTTTAGTGATTGAATTTAGTCGAAATTTAACACTAACTCTTTGGTCTAAGTTTTACTAACTTTGCCAGAGGAAATATTTTTCAAGCAAGCACTTTTTGAAACTTCCCTCGAGTTTCATTTCCCCACTCCCACACACCAATAACTGAAGAATCCTACAAACTCGCCTAATGTTCAGGGATAGGACAGTTTTCAAAATTCACACTGAAGAAAAATGTTTCCCTCTTACTCATCACAC